>NW_020450757.1:11465-261080 GCF_003343035.1 Apteryx rowi | reverse complement strand
ACTCCAGATGTGGCCCCACCAGGGCTGAGTAGAGGGGGACAATCACCTCCCTCGACCTGCTGGCAACACTCTTCCTGATGCACCCCAGGATACTATTGGCCTTCTTGGCCACAAGGGCGCATTGCTGCCTCATACTTAACTTGGTGTCCACCAGCACTCCCAGGTCCTTCTCAGCAGAGCTGCTTTCCAGCAGGTCAACCCCCAACCTGTACTGGTGCATGSGGTTATTCCTCCCTAGGTGCAGGAGCCTGCACTTGCCTTTGTTGAACTTCAGGAGGTTCCTCTCCGCCCATCTCTCCAGCCTGTCCAGCCTGTTCATTTTGTGAATGTTTTACTCCCTAGGAGTGATCAAAACCCTACAGTGTAGTTCCTGGCCACAGGATTTCAATGGATAAAGCAATGTAGGAAGCCAGACGCATAGAGGGATGGAATCAGTGCTGAGTCAGACTTCATGTTGATAGTCCAGACCTTTGCATCCATTCTGGGAGATCTGCCAGTGTTTAGAGGCCAAAACCCATGTCCATTCCATATGGAGAAGGAAGGAAAGCATAGAAATAAATGGTGACCTCAGAAAGTTTCTGATTTCCTGAGTAGACTTTTCCTAAAAAGGGTGCGCTCTGGATATTAGTTAATTTTGGATTGGTGCAAAGCTTAGTTCTTGGTGTCGGTTTCCTGCCTCTTTCCACATATTTACTTGGAGCAGAAATCACTGTACTCTTTGAATACTTCAGTTATGTAAGATACTTTTCCTCTCGCATTAAAATTTATATCTTATTTATTATCCAGAAATAGTGGCAAAGATTATTCTTCATTTCCTGACTGGATGCTCTCTGATACTGGTCAGGTAATCTTATGGATGAACAAACTGTTAGTTGACCCAACTGCTTAGAGACTTTTCTGGGGGACTTTAAAATAAATCAGAATCACAGAATAGCCATCGTAATTATCTTCGTAATAATGTGAAAGATTCTTTTTCCCTGAATAGGATTGCAGTAATACTTTGTGAAAATTTACATTTGCTTCTGAAAAATTATACATACACATCAACTCCTGATTTTGACATACATGTTCCCCTTTATAGAAAAAATATACCTCAAGATCAGCAAAACTACTGCAAAAATGATTTGTACAAGCTAACAYGTAGTATGTCATGCCTTCAGCTGGAAAACAAAATTCACTAGCCGTGGCAAAGCTAGAGAAAGCTTTTTGATTGAATAAAGCTAGAAACATAGATGCATGTTCAGAATGAAGTATTGTATCACACATATGGCAGCATCTGGAGTGTGGGGTGGAAGGAACTGTCCTATAAGGCAACCTCTTTGGATGCCTCAGTTGTCTGAAATACAGCCCATACATCCCCACTGTTTGCAGATGGCCACTGAAAACTTAGAAATCTACTGAAATATTTATATAATCCCACACCACATTGCGAATTTCTGCCAGTAACAAGACTGTGCAGCCCACAGCAGCAGTAACTTACTGTTTTTGGCACGTGCACGGGCTTCAGAGCCAGTTTTGCAGTAAGTCACAGGGCTTCTTTTTATTTTGTGACCCTATCCTTCCCAGGAGCACACTACCCTTAGCACAATCCTACCAATGGTGCTTTACAGTCTGGGCTGCTAAGAAAGACGCCACTGTAGATGCTAACAATAATGTAACAAGTTTTCTTTCCGCTTATAAGCATGGAGTGGGAGGAGTTCAGAAGAAAATACAACAAAAAGGAAGAAAAGGACAAGGAATAATAGAACAGCAGAAACAGAAGGAAAAAGGGAGAATAGCTGTAGTGGTCTAAAATCTTTATTTCTATCTTTGCTTCTTTTTTTAAATAAGCCAACAGCAGTATTTCATGTAGAAATAGAATAACACTGAAGAGATAATGTTAATATTGTCAAATTACTGTTTATGACTTCTGACTGCAGCACTAATAAAGTAGTGACATGGGTATAAAGTGTAATAAAAATCAGCTTACACTAAAATAACATTTCCTCTTTTTGTCTTCCATTCTACCATAACTGTTGTGTAGCTCCCCTTTGGGGAGCAATGGGCAGTGTCTGTATCATTTCAAATAGCCAAATTAGAAATTATGGACATCTCAGTTTGCCCAGTTTTGATGAAGGAGGTTGCATTTACACTGGCCTCTCAACAGTGCACACAGAAACATGATGAAGAGTTTAAAAAATATTGGAAACCTGGAAACTTATATAATGACCTCTCTGTAGGCACACTGATACTGGGTCTACCAGTTTGCTAGTATAGCTTTATAATAACATTAATTAGCTTTATAAACTCATTTTTTMTTTTACTATGTATCCGTCAAATGGATGTTCCCACACAAAGGTGTAACAATTGCTGGTAGACTCTAGGGAATGATATGTACTTGTGTCCTATCTGTTCCATCACATTGTTTAAATCAGGCTCCCCCCACGCACTTGAGTAGCCTAATCTACCCCCAACATGTATCAGAATTAACATTGCTTATCAAAGGAACATATGAAACTATGCATCATCATCACCACCTATAAGAATAAATAATAAAGAAATCTATTATAAAGCACTCGAAGTCTATGCCAGCATAACATCTTTTTTTTCAGATTCAAGCTCCTCTCAGTAACATTGATATATTTTGGTTTATTAAGAGAGTATTCATAATATATAAAACTCTTCAATTTATGCCATTATCTTATAAATAGACTACATTAACAAGGAAATCTTACCATGCAAACATCAGTCTTTCAAAAGTGGGACCCCCTTAAGGTTTTCTGCCATCAGAACAAGATGATTTCTTTACACAACAGACATCACAATAACTGAAAGACATCATAGTCCAGTGAACTGAAGAACAAAGAGAAAATATAGTTCAGCATCACTTGGTCATTTTTAATCCCATGTTCTTTACAGAAAATTCAAAAGATATTTAATATTCCACCTTACACCACAGTAAAGCTATATTATTCTTGAAACTAGTTGACTTAAATATGTCATTTATTTTGTTTATAATTACAACATATATAATGTTAAACTCCTTCATTCTATATCTGCTACCAACAAAATTTAATTCGAATTCCCATCTCCTTCTTAAATCCACCTGTAACATCCAAAACTTCTCATAACACTTTACAAGGTAAAACAATGGTTACAATTTTCTGAAGTGTCTCAGTAACTTAGAATCTTTTCTTAGTCTTCTGTTTTAATCCCTCTTGAAAATGAAATTTAAATTTTGAATCATTGAGCTATTTCCAAAAATGTTGCTCTAGAGACAATATTTTGACTAACACAGATAGTTAAGAATTAAAATAGCATAATAAGGAGGAAATCTCAGTTCTTGATTGTTTCCCGGTTTTACCCATTCAAAAAGGATTAGATGGAAGCTCTCTAAATAAAAATCCTGAAAAAGAACCACTCCCCAGCCATTTCCCATTAGACACCCACAGGGCTAAGTTGCCCCCAATTTCATAAGATCATTTGCATCAGTACAATTAAGTGTGAAGTATTTTCACAGTGTTCTCCAATCATAAAAGTAAGTTACTTTGCATCTGTTTCACATTGGTGTAAGTGACTGAATAAACTATACAATCTGACCTTTGATTTTTGTATATTGGTGCAAAAGAAAAAATATTGGCCTCATTCTCATAGAATGCTGATTAATTAATAGCTGTTATTAAAATATCTTTACAGTATATTACAGATCGTATCCACCTCATCTTCGGTTACCTAAAAATCTAACTAGTGTTCTAGGTTCTCTCTACAGGAGAGAGAGTAAGCATTTCTACGTACAAAAATTAATCTCCTCTTAAAATAGATACCTGAATTTTAGATAACTAAAGGTTAGTTATACTGATTCCAACCAAAACTATATTTTATTGACACCTTTGAAAACTAGATACTTTGACTCTGTTTTACACATGAGTGTGGGAAGACTGAAGTTGTGGCATGGGATCAGAACAGAGGTCTATCAGTGCAAAAGCCTGTGACAATGAGTAGTAAGGAATGAGCAGAGCTGGATTTAGGAGACAGCGACCAGCATGACGCAACAGGGAGAAAGCACTTTGCTGGGTCAGTTTTGCCAGCCACACAACAGGGCGCTTGCACAGCGTGAGTGAAGAGAAGGAGCCACACATTGGTCTCACCCCAGTGTTGCCTCTTTCAGAGGAATACTGGCAAACCCAAAAGTAGGCCATGGCTCTGTGTTTGCTCCAGTCCATATCACTAATAATAAGAGACTCTTTAAATCACAGAGTATAACATTTGGTTCTTGCTATAATCAGTTTAGTTTCAATTCTTACATGAGAAATTTAACCTAACCCATTAGCTGTATCTGTAGTACTGTCCCACTGATCAAACATTGTAGGCCGAATTTACCCTCATTAAATTCCACTGACTTCAGTCATTCAGTAGGTGTAACAAAGACATAAATAAAAAGTTTACTGTGTTTGCTCTTTTAAATTTCTTTTGTATCAGATAGTTTTCATGGATATATCAGCTGGATGCCTAATTTCTAGAGAGTTCTGAGCATGATATCTCTACAAATTTATCAGTTCACTCCTGAGTCCTGAACACTAACTTCTGTATTACCACTAGTAAACAAAATATAACCTATCGGGACCCAGTCTTTTGGAGGTTTAGTCCATTTTCAGCAAATTTTCTTTTAAAAAATTTGGATGACTTTTTTGTTTCCACAAATTATTTTAAATTATTTCAATATATGTTAACCTAACTGGAGCAACACTACAACAGCAAGGTCTACACTGGTGGCTCTAGAGATTATATTTTTCACATCATGTGTCCATTTGTGTGTACAGCTAATATGTTAGCTTGTTTTATTCAAATTATCAGTCCTCAATGTGGTAATAGTTCTGTAACTATGACCAAACAAACTAATTTATGGATCCCAAATTCCTACTAATATTTTCCTGCTTTTTGGCCACTGACCAGCAAAATCCTGGAGGGAGTTCTGAAATGAGATCCTTTCCCTGGAGGTTGTTGGCATGGCCACTCTCTGACCATGAAATGGTAGATTTCATGACTCAAATAGTCACAGACAAGCATACTTATTCAATGAGCTTTTACTCTTATTTCTGGTTTAATTCCCTTTCACTCCCTCTGAAAAACTGCTATGAATAAAAAAGGCAAAATTTTATGTGGGAAAATGTTGCTCCTTAGGCATTGATTCCCTGAGTTACATGCAGGAATTATTAGTGAAGAACTATTGTCTTATTTTAATGTCAAATGTCTCATTATTATTTTTATTACATCATTAGCCATATTACTATCTTTGTCTTCTTACCATTTTGCTCCCAAATACCATCTATTCCTTAATCCATCACTTTATCCTCTATATCAATTGTATGAGAGTCCATGTTGTTTCTGGACTGAATTTTTTAGGATGTCAGAATGGCAAATTTACTTCTCTGAAGCTAATGAATAATTTGAACCATTTCTCTTTAGCTTTTGTCTTACTGTTATTATACTTCCATATTGCTCCATGGTGTGTTTGGTACTCCATCGTGTTTATGGTACTTAGACACCTGGTTTGTACTCTCCATTCTTTCTTCTTCTCAGGATGCATATGTTTGTGATGATAAAACAAGGTGATTACCATTCTAAAGGGTTAGTAACCTCTTACCTTGTCCTGTAAAGTTAAAAATATTGCCTAAGATATTGATAAGTGCAGGTAAGCTCACTATTGAAATCATTCGTAATAAAATCTCCCAAGATCCCCTTTTTCTAATATCTTTCATTAATGCAGAGTTTCAAATTTCTTCCAAATTAGAGACTGATCAATGATTTTAGGTAGGTATACATCTAAATATAATTTCTGACTTCACTACATTTTGAAACAATGCCCAAAAATAGAAGTGAGTATGCATTTCATGTTATTACATAGATCAGCTGAAAAAGTTATATGGAATATCAGTTTCGGAATTATTTTTCTAAGACATTCTCAGTTTGTACCTGCAAAACTTATAGCACAAATTAATTTATCCCATTAAATCCAAGTAGCACTAGCACATGTTATGGCTTTGGGACTATTCACTATCTTGAGCATTTTGAGTCATAGTGAATGACCACACAAGCAATTGTAAAAATGAGATTAAGATTGGAGCCTAGATGTAAGTATTTGCAGGATTGAACTTTCATTTTGTTCACTGCTTCATAACTTGGATCTAAGTGCCTAACTTGTGTCTCTTAAAATGGAAAATATTTCAAAATATATTGTAGAAAGATGGTATAGTAGCTATCAAATGGTTTCAAACATGAAAGCTCTACCCAGATAACTCAGTCTTAGTTTTACACTGCTACAGCTGAGATCAGACCCCAGCTTGATTATCTTGCCCAAAACCTGGATTGTGAACTTTTTTCTCTGTGTAGTTACTGTACAAAAGATTGCAAGCCAATATTTAGATGAAACAAACATTTGTCTTATTCTCGGATGACAACTAGTGGGTGATTTCCAACATCTTTTAACTCTAATGCATTCTGCCAAACCAAATCTGGGCCTGCAGCATCCAGTCCTTCCCAGCAATATGCATACAGTAACACAGCTATATATTGGCCTCCTAACCCATCCGAATGCCTGGGGTTCAGAAAAAAACAGCCTCTACATGCTAGAGATGGGACCTACGTGAAGAACCAGCAGTATCCACCTCAAGTAAACAAAGCTTCTGATCATCTGAAAGACAGAAAAATATATATGTTGATGGGTATTCCTCTTTTGGTTACCTATTAAGTTACATCATATATTACTTTCTATTCCTATCCTCTTACTCATGTGGTTTTCTCATCTGTCTTTCATATTCTCATCAATACTTGTTTATGTATCTGTTATACTCTGTTAAACTCCTTGGCCTRGGACATTAGGCTCAGTCTTGTGCACTACAGTATGAAAATAAAGAAATTCTTGTTAATAAAAACAGTCAGGTAACTAGAGGAATGACTTATGAATAAGACTTATGATAACTAAGCATTACTATGACTAAGAAATGACTAGGAAGGAACATCACAAAGAATCTAGACCAATAATTGGGAAAAATTATTCAGTAAAAAAATAATGTATGAGAAGTAGTGGAAAAGACTTAAAGAAAGGAAATTTTAGGTTGCTCATCAAGAAAGTATTTATCATGATGTGTTGCATAGTGAAAGTTTCAAAAGAAAATGGTGAAACACATTCATTCAGTTGGAAATTTGAAAACCAGCTAGAAAAAAAAATGGAAAATTTGTTTTAGATTTTCTGCATTTGGACTAGGTGATGTAATTGGACTGTACTATTTCTAGTGTCTTTAATTCTAATAAATCATATAAAACTACACAGCTATAATCTATTTCCATTACTTTTAGCATTTCCTTTTGGGTTGCATGTGTTTTGTTAGAAAATATCTATGTATGGAAAGTAGCATCTTGAACTTGTATACATGAAAATAAGTTGTGATTAAGTTCAACCAGTTGGAGTTATTAAGTTTCAGAACAAGGCATTTATAATAAGTTGCCCTTAGAACACACTGGTATTCATATAATAAATGTCCCTACGTAGGGGGAAAAAAAAATGAAAAAAATATGGACTCTCCTTTATGACACACAGCAAGTCCAGTTCCAGTGTCTCACTTATAGGAAAGGAACAATTATTAATCAGTGGTTGTCTGTTCAGAAAATAACCCCCTGTTTTCTAAGAGTATTGTAGATCTTAAAATCATCATAGTTTCATGCCATGTGTTCCAAAATATGCTAGTTCATACTCAGCTTTAGACTTCAAACATTATATATCATCTGAATCTTAATTTGAGATCATAAGCAGTACGGTTCTGTTTCTGGTTCTCGAGTTGACCTCCTGCAGTGTGTCTTGCATTTTCAAACTGCATAAGAAAGTCTGAGTCCAGTCCTTCTCTGCTGAAACTAATGACATATCTCCCTTTAATTTCAGTGATGGCGGTAGAAGGTGCTGAAAATCAGTTCCCTATGTTAAAACAGTACAAAATTGCGAACTGGTAATCAATACGTATCTTAGTTACAAATCAGTTCATGACATCAGTGTATCCCAGTAGCAATAGTGTTAAACTGTTAGCAGAGATTTCAGTATCACTGAAACAAAGCACAACTGCTTTACATTATCACTTACTGGTATTTGAATAGCTCATGCTAGAATAGTATTTCCAAAACCTTCCTTAATTCTGACATAAAGCTAAATGGCTGTGAGCAATATATTTCACTTTATGCAGATGATGTATTGCTTTTTTGTTAGCTTTCCTTACTTGAGATGACTTCTCTGTCTTATAACCATGACTAAATCTCCAACTACAAAATGAATTTGATTAAATCCAAGTACTTGACCTTGTCAACTAATGTCCCCAGACACCTCTTTACTAACTACCATTTTCTATGGGCTTCTAAGCAGTGGAGCTGGAATATTTATACCTCATCCTAGGTTCTCTGCCCTCAATAACTACATTTTTTTCCCCAAATCATTATTAAAATTAAAAATGATTTAGAAAGATGGACCTTCATCCCTTTCAGGCTGAGTGATATTACTTAATGAATTCCTTTCTCAAAAAATTATCTTATTCAGATGTTACCTTGTCACACACAGCTCTAAAGCAACTATTCAGGACTTACACTAATCTCTCTTCAGATAAATTTGGAATTAAAAATAGGTTTAGGTGAAGATTACATTGCCTCAAGATGTTCAAATTATTATTTTAGATTCCATTTAGTAGTCACTAATCAAATGTTTTTAAACAATGGCTTTATGATCCAGTGTCATTATTTGGTAAAATTAGAAACTTCATTTATTCCACCAATGTATCTAAACTGCCTTTAATTTCAGCTAAAACAATCCATAATCCCATTCTTCAACACTTGACTGACTTAAATATCAAACCTTAATGCTATAGCTTCAAAATCAATTTAAAATCCCCAGGGATGCCACTTCTTTATTTAGGTCAGTGTTTAACTACATTGTCTTATTCTGAGAGATGTAAAGAATTGTAGCTCCAATAAAGAACTGTATTATGCAAGTGACTGAAGCCTGTAATAAATATATGACCTACCTTCTCTGAATTAGAAAACTTTCTACTATTGTTATGTTCCATAAAGCATTATTTTATGCAGAGTTCTGTGCTCCCTTCTGAGGTGCATACACACACCTTGAATTAGTATGGTCAGAGAAAGGTGAGCCAAGTAAAGGAGCACCAAAATGGATGTCGTATTTAAATTATGAGACAAAAAATAAATGAAACTAAACAGGGCATAAGTAAAATTGACTGGAGATTAGAATAAAGTTTCTAATCATCAGAGCCATAAGGTTTTGGAAGAGCTTCCAGAGGGAGAAGTGAATAAAGATAATCTAACTCAGGTTCAGATAGAACAAGCAGTTTCAGAGCAGGATCATATCATATAGTACCTGTGATTTTTATTCAGTTTAGTTATATGCAAAAAGAATGTCATTATATATATCAGACAAAAGATTATTATAGCATTTTGTCAGACTGAATTACTGTATCTAATTCAACAGCAAAAATGGTGGGAGGAAATAATTTCTTCTGTGGCAAAAAAGTTTGGTACATGCTAGACAACATAAAATGCCAATATCTTGAGGGGCACAAACTGACAAATTTTACTACCTCATTTTACCTGAAGTAGTCATATTATATTGGGTTCATTCCTCAGCTTCACTGAAGTAAAGAGGGGAGATAAAGATTCTTTTATGCCTCCACCAGTGTAGCACCATCATGGAGATAAGAGCCCAAGCCAGCCTTCAGCACAAAGCTAGAGAAATCACAGGGTTGCTCTAACTTGTGACAACTAGGACAAAACACTCAGTACCCTCTGTCAGCCGGAGTCAGGAGCATTCCAGGCTACACCTTTTCCTGCTACTCTTTGCCTCCTGGCATCATAAACTCTCTGAATGTGAGTAAATATATCCATCCTTGAAGCTGCCAGAAAATTAAGCTTTCCATAAAGATTGTCCAGATTCCATGAAAAGGAAACTTTAAGGTCATTTTACTTCACTCCAGGAATGGAAAATGACCATTGTAGGACCTTACAACTGGTCCATTTTTTTCCCGCAGCCCACTATTTTCTGTATTTTACAAACAGACATACAAACTCAAACACACATTAGGTGTGTGTGGATGCATGTATTTACATACACACATACACAGGCACAAGCATACATAATTTTAAAAAGAAATCCAGAAACTCATTAAAGGATGGTAACTCAACTGTAAAAAAACAGTATTCATTATAATCTCCTCACATTATTTCCATATTAAAACCTCTTCTCTTTGATTTTACAATGTCAGATTTGATCTAGCACAGCTTAGGTGCAGTATGTTGCCTCTTTCTGTGAACTATCCTCCTATCTATTTCCTAAGCTGTTATTCCACACTTGTAATCATGTTATTTGAGTGCCTTATGTATTCTAAAAATAACCATAATAGAAGTTGCATGTAAGTGCAAGGTGAGAAGTGATGAACAGGACAGCGACACAGCACAACCAATCATACTGAATGTAAATGGGAGACCAGACCACACTGCACAGCAATAAATGATTATTATTATTACCGTTTATAAAGAACCCCAAGGTGTCAGAGGCACTTCAAAGTACGCACAACAAGACATATTCCCTCCCCTAAGAGCTTATAATCCAGAAACATTGTCAAGCTGTTTCTTTTTGTCTCATAGGAATAAAACCAAAATAGAGAATGATGAGTTAAGCACTGCATTAGACTGGGTGTACTTAAGCCTGTATTGCATCAATAAAGTTTATTCCATTCCCTCCCACTTTACACTGTATTTTTTGCCACTAAGGAGGGAGCCATACCAGCAGTTTGAGACTTGTTGAAACTCAGTAGGCAAGATAATGTCTGTGATTAAACTCACTTGCATAGCCACAACTTGCAAATGCACTTGAATGAACATAAATCTATTTGCAAGCTCATCACAACTTGAATGAAGTCAAACTTTCACTTCCTGGAGTCATCATTTCCAAGGGAGACCTCTAGCAAAACTTTCAGTTGGCTCCCAGCCAATTATCTGCACTTGTCTACAAGTGTCTCCTGCACTACAGACTACAATGGAGGTTTAGAAGTTTCCACAAACAAAGCTAATCCATCATTTCCACTGCAATAGAAAGTACCCTTCATAAAAGAGAACAGCAAACAATTCCTGAAGAGGAGTATTCCATTCCACAGAATTAGTTCATCAGTTCCTTTCCAAAACACGTATATCCCTAATCAAATCCTCTCCTGCAACGCTGACCCTAACATAAAACAGTACCACAGCTGCTAACTAGGTAAATGTAAGCAGATGAGTTACCCCTTAAAACTGTTTGGAAATGTATATAGAGACCATACATGTAAAGGACAATAAAGGTGAGTACAGTGACAAGAATCTGGGGCATGATAATGGTTAGTGACAAGAATCTGTACTACATGATTTAAATCCTTTATATTATAGTATCCAATTATGTCTGCCAAAGGTATCTAAACCTTTTCTGTGTTGGTATTTGTACTTTCTTACACTGCTAGGTAGATGCTAGGACAGACTCCAGCAGTCAAAGGACACTAGAAATTAAATCTGGCTTCTTTAAAGTTAGTGGAGTCTCTGCCATTTACTTCAGGGGGATCAGGGTCTCACCTTGAGCATTAGTGATATAAAATTATCTCAGTGGGATTGCTCAAGGGTTAAAGTTCTATTTCAGTGTGAATAAGTAAAGCTAAATCTCATTCTTAATGAGTGTGAGTTGTCTTCCTACCAAATACCATCTATATTAAATTACAATAATCTAATATTTTATTTTTCCAGAGATTGACTTGTAGTCTGATTTTTGCTCATCTATATTTTTCCCTTTCGTATCCTCTGCAAACTGTGAGAAAAAGGTGAAAAGGCAACTTATTGACATACAGTGTTGAAAAGGTAAAACAATTTCAAAAGTGCATTTCCACCTTGAAATTGCAAGTAACCTTTAAAAACAATATAACTGAATGAGACTAGAAAACAAACAAAAATGTTTGTCTCCTCTTGGTAATTTATTTCATGCATATAATAAACCTGGTTTGTAGTCAGTTTTACTATCTCAGAGAAAAAGAGCTTTATTTTTCCAAGCTTATAATATAGAGTGATTATGTTACTCTCAGGAACTGCTCTGGGAGAAGTTCATGCGCATGCTTATCCCTAGACAGAGGAAGACAATGATTATAACCTATTTCAGCGCATCCTTGACACTAGGAGACAGCAGGTGAGTGGGTGAGACAAAGTGGAAGAGAGAAAAATATTGCTCTTAGGCTTAGGTTGTTTGACTCATCTGTCTGCGGTAAACTTTGATTTTCTCTGCAGATTCCTTTTTTTTTTGTTGTTTCCTGTCAGTTTCAGCAGAAACTTGGAATTTCTCTTCAAAACCTTAGTAAATTTTTATTTATTATTCTATATGAAATTCAACTACAATCCAAGCTCTGAGGCTTCTGGCTTATCACTTATCACTTTCACATATCTTATCATTTATTTCACATACTTACCACTTTCCTTGCTTCCATCTCTAGAGTGGGAAGGGATGGATGGATCACCCAGACTCTGCCTCCTCTTGGTTCTACGGCAGAGAAATTGGCAGTTCTTAATTCTCAGTCTGAGAACCTCAGACCTTCCAGGTAGCTGAAGCAGCAGTGACAGACTAGACCATTAGAGATAAGACCCTCTAGCTCTGATTCAGGGAACATGAAAGCTCCAGGGTCCTCATGTTCCCACATGGTGGGATCTTCCCAGGCCTCAAGGTGTAGGACACTGGGCAAAGTCCATGTGGCAGTGCATCTGTTTGTGAGTTCCAGCTGTTCCCAGGTTTGGGAGACTTTCACAGAAAGAGTATTTTAATACAGAAAGACCAGGAAGCCTGAGCCCACCAGCAGACAGCAAAGTAAGATGTTATGTGGGCTGCCAGGAATCTCTTCTTGGGTTTCATTGGAAGTTTGATGAAACTGGGAAGTTGTGAGAAATATTTCAGTTTTGCAAAGCTGACATTTTCTGTGAAAAATCCACTTTGAAAGAATCTTAACCAGTTCCCAAAGGCATGAGAGGAAAAAAATCAGTCAAAGAACTGGGTTTTGAAGTACTGCTCTGGTTTTGCACTGTATATGCGTATGCAATGATAGAAGGCTGTAGTATGTAAGGCTTTAGTGTGTATGGTAACTGAGCTCACTTATCTTGACAAAAACAGCTCAGCAGTGTCAGAATGTTCTTCAAAGTTTTCAGATAATTATTATTTACCCGTAATGAACGTCAGCAAGATGCTGTCAACTCCCCTTGTTTACAAAAGGGGCAATGATAACTAAAAAATCTGTATACTCAAAACAACCACTAGAGGGGACTTACAGTCAAGTAGGTGAAGATGGTCACAGGTTGGTTTGGTTTTGTTTTCTCCAAGTGTGATTCTGCAGTAATTAGTGGCAAATTCTGTATTTATTTGTATAGTGTGTATCAATAGACTTGGTATGTCAAAAAAAGAGACTATATATTATTGTCTTTGGTTATGATAATAAGAAGACCTTCATCTACTTTCCTTCTGAAATTTCCCAAGTGGAAATTCACTTCTTGTTCAGTCTAGCAGTAATGCAATACAGGGTTTTATTAAAGAATCGAATGTGACTGTCAACTGACAGAGCAGCAGTATTGGATATCTTGTGCTGGAAAGTAGAAATAATGCTGCATGAGAAATATCAATATGGATTAATCTATGGGCCATGGATTTGACCATTTATTAAATTGGTTTTAGTAGTATAATGTATATTAAAGTGAGATAAATTCACAATTCACATTTCATTGATTTAGCTAAGTTCAATTGAGAATTTCTGTTGTTGTTTTGTGTGTTTATATTCCACTGTTTCTTCCTAGAAGCTTAATCAGTGTAAGCTTACATAGCCAATACAACCTGCTGTGAAAGCTTGGATCTTTAATACTGTACCATAAGCCATGCTACTGAGGTAGAAAATTTACTGCTGGTCAGAAAAATAAAAATACCCTTCCTTCAAGATTACAGAGTATATTTCAGAAAGATTTCCAGCTGGTCTTCCAGCCAGTTGGTTTCAGAGAGGGTATCTTATACATACAAAACCATAATTGTACGCACAGAAAATTGCATTCATATAAAAGGTAAAATGTGCAAATCAGAAACCATGTCTTTCAGTTTTCAGGTGCCTATATTAAATCCAGTGACTCTCATCATCTATATACTGTCCAGGTGTGTAACACATACAAGTGTGCACACATTTCAAGGAAGCCTTTGACTTGACTTTGTAGAAAGCCTTTGAAAAATGATTATTTTTAATTGCCTTTTATTGTTGAATACTTATTTTAAAATTCACAGGCTAAAGTTTTTTTATGATGTATCTTATAATAAGTATACAAGTTTATGACAAAATTCTAAATTATTATACATATCAATGACATATTAAAAGTCATGAATGTTCACATCTTCTTTTAAAACATATAGTCTGATTTCACTATTTCATATATATCAAAAGTTATTGTAATACTGAACAACAATATGTACTACCTTTATAGAAATGACCTCTCATCAGTCAACTTTGAAACAGTATTGTAGAAACAATACAATGGAGAAATAGACAGAGGAGAATTGTACCTATCCAGACTAACATGATCATGTCTTGAGAAAAGCAAAAAATATGACTATTCTTGTCAGCTAACCTTGTGTTCACACACTAATGGGACTATTTGCCAGTGAAAAAAAGGGATGGTTCTTGCAGCTGTGCTTCCATAAACAGGGATTTCATTATAAGTAGGCTTTGTAGTTTAACTGTATATTTATATTATTTTATGGAAATCAGCTTTGCATTGCTACTCATAGGTGGCAGCAAGATTGTACAAAGAAGTAACAACAGAATAATCTCCTGGCCAAACTGAGGGGAGGTTCTTTATCTACCCAGCTTGATGGCATTTCGCTGTCTGCTTCCAATAATAAGTACAATAACTGGAATTCTACATTTGGTCAATTTCTGTGAATCAATGGGTAAAACCCAATTCCTTTGCTTAATAGCTGGGAATGGAAAATTAGAAATACCTGGAACTCCTTTTTTCCCTGATTACTGCATCCAGAACCTAAAAGCATCCCTTTAGCAGCCAGTAGACTCTCTAGAAGAACACTAGGCACTCATCTTTTCCAGCTCTTCAAAATAAGAAAATCTCTGAATAAATTGTTTCCAAGATACAGAGAACAGATTTAAGAATGGTGAATGGGAACAGGATGGTAAGGGGAAGAGATATACCTGCAGAGAACTTCTAGCATGAAGGTAAGAGAATACAGCATCCCAGTACGGGAGGAAAGGAGGAGCAGGGATGTACTCTGGGTACTCCAGAGTGAAATAAGGAACTGAAGGAGCTACAAAGAGTTTGCAGAATACAGGGGAGTGGGGAAGTTGGAAGCCAGTGCACTGAGAGGGGAGAACAAAGGCACCCCAGGGTGCACAGTAGGCTTGACCTATGAAAGTAATGCCCTATGTGACCTTGTTGTTGATGAAACAACAACAGCAGTAATAAAGGATTATTTTCTCTGGCACTCAGAAGTATGCCACATAGTACAGCCTTTGATTGATAGTAAAATTAAATTACTATGAAATAATCTTGGTATTACAAAGCTTTCCAAAAGGGCCTTTGATTCCATACATGACTCAAGTAAACATAATTTTAAAGTAAATTTGTAAAACTGAATTTAAATGGAGGAAGTTTGAAAATCCACCTAAGCGTAACCACTACTTCTTTGTTATAGACACTTTCTAATATCACCTTGTCTTCACATAATGACATTGGAAACATGTTTAAAACAATGAAAATATGCAGATAAATTTGACTTCTACTTTTTGCCCCATTTTTTGAGATACAGTTTTGTCTGGACTGACAAAAAGATTTATATGTGTTTCAGGGATTTGTTCATAATGATAATAATGATAATGATGATCATAATGGCATACTTCCTTTCCTACCCTTCCCTTTCTAATCTCTCCCTTCTAAACTCATGCATAGATGGATCTTGAGAACAGAAGAACTGAAAAATGCTCTGAGCCTGCAATATGACTGGCCTGTTTATAATCTCTATGTCCTTCTCACTGACCTACTGCTCCTCTCCAGTGGAATATGTTGTTTTTCTTGGGAATGGACTCTTCTTACTCCTGTTTTTTGTTTTCTCTTGTTTTCTTTTCCCCCTTTTTTTTTTCTGTTTTGCTTCTTCCATTACATTTCCTTTTTCCTCCAGGGTTTTTGCCAGCAGCCTTTCAGAGATCTAGGAAAAAACCTTTTTCTTCTATGCAGTCATGCAGTAAGATGCCATTTGTGCCTTCCTTAGAGCATAGGGGAGATTTTCTGAGAAGGGTCATCTCTATGGCTCAAGTTTAGCAGATGCTAAGTCAATTTACCAGAGGTAACTAGCTCCCTCTCCACTGTCCTATGCGGTGCCATGTTTTGACAAATCATCCAGCACAAGCAAATCTTTCCTAACCGATGTCAGTGCCTTTTAGTACAAGTGTGGGGCAGTAAGCACAACAGCACAACACTTGGCTGTGTTATTGCTTGTTTCTGACTTCATGCTCTTTCTTCTTCTTTTTTTCTCAACTGATCTGACTTGCGGTAATGTATAAATATTAGCATCTTTCAGGCCCCATTTCATCTCACGCATACTTAGCATTGCAGTGAATCTTCAACTTTTTCCAAGCAAGTCTAGAGGGACTTGATTCCCTTAGTTTCACTACCTAGCAAACAGCTTGTTGCAATTCTATTTTAAAATCAATGTTAAAGAAATGCTGACATACTAAGTAAAACACCTATGACTTTCCTAACACTCAGTATTTTTGTGTCCCCAACTTCCATGTCCATTAGTCCAATGCATCAGAACACTACTCCTGGCATTTATTTGTTCTTACATGTGTAACTTATATTCATGGTTTAGTGGATAAAAACTATGAGCTCTTAAAAAACTTATTTTACCACTTCCTCATGCTGCTGGCATTTAAGACATGAATTTCATTTTGCCATCATACAATATCAATGAAAGGCAAACCAATTCAGGTTTGGAGTTTTTTCTAATTGTAATAATTGTCTGCTATATTTATTATGCTTATTTATAAAATGTCACATAAGACCGTGACATCTACCGAAATAAAAAGAAAAAAAAAGACCTCAGAGTAAGTTTTGCCTCAGTCTTGTACCTTACATTATTTTATGTATATTTCTAAAAAAAAGATGAGAAATGATGAAATAAAGCCATTCATCTAATTCATAAAAATGCAAACAAGATGGAAGATGCAACAAAGAAATATTTACAATATTACAATAAGACCTCTAATATTAGGACTTAAGGGCAGGATCCAAAAAGAGGTACTTTAGAGTAAATTCTTAAGTCCTAGCTGATGTGTCTAAGTAATGTCACTTTCAAAGTCCAAAGAAAATGACATTTCTTTAATTTGACGGTTTAGCAAATTTTGAGAAATTAAGCTACTTAGGCTGATATATACATAGGTGTTAGGAAGTCATTTAATCTTATCTCCCATCAGCAGTACATAGCTGTTTCTTGTTTTGAACAGAGAAGGGCAACATAACAATACTGTACAAGAATCTACTGTATGTTTCACAAGCTGGAAAACTATGTGCATATGTCTAGTAGCAAATTAGCAAAATAACTTCTGCTTGGCCCAGAGGATGAATGATTTTAAGAAGGATTGACAATAAAGCCACTATATCCAACTTTAAGATTCACCATGTCCAATTAACATCTTAAACCTATATAGGTAGCATCCAAATATCCAATAGGAGCACCCTGCTTTGCTGCATGTGTTGGAAGCTTTCATTATACATACCATTGGAGATACAGAGCTCAGTCTAGGTTCCAAAAACATACATAAATCTTCTACATGCTCATGTAGCTTCTACTAACTTGACTAAGGCAAAAGTCTTTACTCCTGAAGCAAGGACTTGCCTGATGTTTAAGCCTTCCTTGAACAAAGCAGGGCAAATTATTTTAGAAAGTACCTCTCAAGTAAACATCATCCTTACCCACACAAGATAGAGAGGAAAGGATCCACTGACTCCCAAACTGATTAGACTGCATTACAGCCCTCCTGAAGAAACACTTAAATTTGGTGGCAAGGATAGCATTAACTATCCACAAATAACTTAAGAAAAGGATTTGGAACATGGATGAGAAGTAGCAGGCATCTCTCCCCCACAATTCAAACTGCACAAACAGTGGGTAAATCCATTAGGATAGGATAAATGTTTGTTACTTATGTTCCTGAACATAAAAATTAAGGTTTGGAGGCTATCAATATGCAGATGAATGTGTCTAGAAGCTGTTTCCACAATGTCTCCTGAGACATTTAACAAAATTTTCAAATAACTAACAATGTTAATTGTGTGTGCAATGTCTTGGTAACTATACTAACCACAAATAGAAGCTTAAAATGATTGTCTGCCCTAATCTACATTGTATCCATACCTTTTGCCTATTTCATTCAGGTGTTCTAAACAACAGAATGTGATAATACCAGGACACCAATGCCACAGAGCAGATTTCCTCAGGCTGTTGATTTCATAAGCTATTTTCATATTTTATTCCTATGTTCCACAGAAAAATTCATCCAGCCATAATAGTGAATATGCAGGCAATTCTGCAAACATTGAATGAAAGAAAACTTGGTGCATTTAAAGTGGATCTCCCTTTTTAGAAGAAATGAACTAGTAAACAGTCTTAACCTTTGCTTGGTAGCTAAATGCAGTAATGTCCCGTTTCTAATGTTTGTGTTATCTAAGGAAAAAATGGAGAGGAGTTATTTAGAAAGCCTCATTAGAAGTGATTTATTTACCAACCCACAAGTGTATAAATACCTTACCTGTAGGTCTCAGCTCTACAAAGACTATTAGCTAAAAATGTGTGCTGAGATGTAACCTAAGTTTTAAAAAAGTTGCATTCTTAAATACACTATTTACATAAATGGGGTCCTATTTATAAAATGACAAAGTCTAGCTCATGATTCTTGGGCATTTAGTTTAGGTAATAAGTCAGATACATTGTGTCTGAAAAAAAAGGCATTCTTCACTAAAGTATTTCCATTTGGAGAAAAGAAAGATGAAAATACTCTCTTATTCTTGGGAAGTCATTTCAAATACATTGATGGGATCCTGTAAAAATATAAGTGTTCTACCAGCAGTCTTTCAAGAATCACAAAAAAGTACAGACTAAGGTCAAGACTGAAATAAACGGCACAGCAAACTCTTTAATAAAAGTTAATTTTTAATATCAACTATAGAATTGAAAATTAGATGGTTTTGTCTATATGTCTGGTTATACATTGGGCGGTTGAAAAACAAGGTTAATTAAGGCCTTTCCTTCTCAGTCTTAAATATAAAGTCAGCACATACAACATATTTCAATATGTAAATTATGTAGGTTTTGCGGATGTATGTCATATAGAGTCATTGCATCAATTCTCAATGTGCTCTAAATATTTAGTTTTCTTCTACCACTGTAAAGTAGCTGTAAAAGCAAGGGATGTCAGAAGCTTATGTTTCAGGGTTGGAGCCTTACTGCCTGTATGTCTACTGCTGCCTCTGAACAGTGGAGTTGGCTTTTGTACGACCTGCTGATACCCAGCTAATTCTTAGAGAATGCTCAAATGAGGCTCAGTGTGGTTCAAAGTAATACAGGGACTGAAAATATTTGAAGCATACTCCAACGCTGCTTCGCCGTCCACTTATACAAATGATGTCAAAGCAGCTAAGAATCTGGCTCATAATGAGATGCCTCTTTTGCCAAACCGCAAAGCTAGGTATCAGTGGCAGGTCTTTACTGATGCTAAGTTCAATCTTCTTTGCAGTTGAACCTTATTGATGAATCTATTAGGGTTCATCTACTAGAAGTCAATATTGCTGTCTTTCTATATTGTATTTACAGTATTTTGTAATTTTTAGTGCAAATTAAATACCACACTTCCATACTGGCAGATTGTCAGTGTAAAATTTAAAAACTTAGGCATTTGCTATTCAATAATAATTCAAAAGGTTTATATCTTCTGCAGCCGGTCATTTTCTAAAGATTTCAGTTGTCATAGTCAGAGTCATTAATATTTCAGGCTGACAAGCTAGAGCATGAGCAGAATTTGCTCGTCTTCCATTTTCCATTTAGTATATACTTCTTATTTATTGTTTTTCTATTTGAAAGATGTTAAACTTAGGACTTTAATAAAATTTGGATGCAACATTCATGTTTCTAAAATTACTTGTCCTGATGACTAAAATACGGTATAACAGAGGCTGAATCCTGTTCAGGTATTTGCAATAGAACTATTTGGATGAGCAAGAGAAGTGAGGTCTGGTCCTTACTGTATAAAGTGTCTTTCACTCAAACCTTCTCATGATCAACTATGGAATATGACCACTGAGGAAGAGTGAAAAAGGTGAGGGAGAAATTATACTAAGGACTTAAAAGCAAACTCTAAGAGCTGATTCACTGAAAAACTGTTGAATGGCTGTCTTGACGGAGACAAAATATTTTATTCCAGTAGTGTTGTAGTGGAGGGCCTAAGATTTTGGATTTGCCTAGTCAAGAGAGGTGGAGAAGATAATCATGAGGAGAAGTCACTGGAAAATAAAAAAAAAGATAAACAATTAAGCATCACCATTTGAAAAAAAAATAATTGATCAACTAGGAGGAGGAACAACCAGATAAAAAAGAGAAAGGAGAAGGAATTATTTGAGGGGAGAAATACAATGAAGAGGAGAGGCACAGAGGAGAACTGAAAAACCTCAAAAGAAAAGCCTTGTCACACAGCAGAAGCCACCACTAAAAAGTGAAAAATGCATTATATAGGCAGGAGTAAAACTGCCTATAATAATATGTCGGAATGAGATAAGAGGAAATTAAATACATAGAGCCATAGAAATGATCCACATATGTGAGAAATCTACAGTTGTCAGAAGAACCACTTAGGTCAAAGAGACTGAGAAGAAATAATGAAGTGCAGCCAGCAAAAAGAGGGAGTTACTTAGTCACTAACAGGAAGAAGTGATTTCTACATAATGGCCAGATTGCAGTCTAGACTGACATTGGGAAAGGGTAATATTGAATGACACAAGCCTGGGAAAATTAGAGGAGGAGGGTTTTCTTTAAGGAGAAAAAGGCAAAAGTCTGCAATATTTCTGAAGAGGTTCCTTTTAATTAACAAATTTAGGAAGGTCACAGAAGTATGAAAAGAGAGAAGATATGAGACATGTATGTATGGAAGTAGATATCAGCTTGGAGTCATGCTCACAACTGAGAAAACTGTTAGATGACAAGAGAGAAATAAATCTTTCCAACCACCTCTAGAAAACACTGTGAAGGAAGAATAGCCAGGCTGGTTAGAGAAGAGAATTACTGTTATGGAAATGGAGCAATGTCCACAAACATACATTAAAATGAGGAAGAAAAAGAAATCACACTGAGTTTGCAATGGTTAGGCATCCCTACGGAGTATCTGATGAAATTTACAGCTATCCTAGCAGCCCAAGATGGCCCTGGCAAGGAGATGAATACCTGACTGGATTCAGTTTGTACAGAAAACCACTGAGAGGCAGAAGCTACAGAATCCCTGAGACAGTATTTGGGATGTCACAATAAAATACCACTGTTCGCCGAGTACCAGTATTTCACAGTTTAAAAGTGCAAAGTCCTCCTTTTAAACTTTGTTTTGGATGCCGAACATTAAAGAGAGTTATAGTTCTGTCTGAGAGCTTTCCTTGGCTTGTGACTACAGCCCAGGAAAAGCCAAGAGCAAAGTGTACAAAGCCATAGTCTCTTGCAGCAAAGCGTTTCCCGGGTCCTCTATGTCTGATTTGGAAAAGTGTACAAAAATCAGCCACCTGAAGGAACAGTAAGACTCGCTGAGGGGAGCATCGTGTCTTTGGAAGAGCCTCCCAGGCAGTGGCAAGCCCAGATCGCAGCACCAGGGAATCACGTGCAGCTCAAAGAAGGCCTTGGGAAAACTGATTGCCCAGAGGCTGGGAGAATTCACACTGCCCTTCAGCAGGTGAGCTGATGCCTGTAAATAACCAGTTACTTTTTACTGTGGCAAATATATGCTCTGGGCAGTTCCTAAAGCTTCTGGAGTCTCATTACTGTCTCCTCGCCTGTAAATTCTTGCAAACAGTATTATCCCTGATACATATGAAAAAGTATTTCAGTAAGTGAAAATTTTTAGTAAAAAAATCCAATAAATTCTTATTACCACCAAAAGTGTATGCATGAGAAAATAAAAGCACCATTCTGGGACATAACCTACTGGGGATTTTTAAGGCTCTGATATGTATATTTGAAGGCCATGAATGCCAACGAGGGCTTGAAGTACTGAAAAATTCCTACAGATTTTATGGAAAAGTGCAAATAGATAGACAACCACAATACATATGAGTGAAAAAAAAATTCTGGTAATGAGCACATGTTTAAATATAATCAGAACTTGGTGACAGTGAGTTACTGTCAGTTTACAGTGAGTAAGTCGGTGAGTGCCAGTTACAGCGAGTTTACTGAAAGCCTAGATAATGTTTGTGTTAGAAAGAATTAAAGAATAAACACAATGTACGGGCAGAAGGATGTTGCACTTCAGTGGTGCGGGCATGGGCAGAAGCAGGAGACTTTGGAAATGTGGAAGCCCTGTTTCAGACTTTTCAAATGACGAGCTCAACAGGAGAATTTTAATCCTATCCTCATAAAGATGGTAATACCCCTTTTTGGCTTCTCTTCAGAGTTTTCTGAAGAGGCAATATGTTGATAGGTGTAATTTCGATTTAGCCAATATATTTTTAAACTAAATAAATTGTTGAACAGACTTAGCACCTGGATGTATAAAAATAACATTTTTTCAATCATACTGAGAGCAAAACAAACTCGACTAAAGTCACACTTCTTTTTTACTGGCATGGCGGGACATGGTGGAAAATTCAGCCAGTTTCCACAATACCAAATGTACCTTAGCATAGTTTTGTATACATCAAAAAAAATTGTACTCACAATATCCATCAAGTAGATTTCATATTTGTGTTGTGAGGATTACATATTTAGAATAGTTTTAATTTCAAAAAAAAAGAAATTCAAAACAGCTCTTAGAAGATGAACATCAGTCTTTTGCAGGAAACAAACCTGTAAATAATCATTTTTATGGAAACACATGTAGAAAAATATATAAATGTTTGTGTAAATATATGTGTACCTGTTCCTGTACAATCACTTATTTGATGAATGAACTTGATCCATGCTGTATCTATTAATATTTTTCATTATATTTAATTTTAATTCATTTATTCATAGTTTTAACCTTTGTAAGAACATCAGTTATTTAAATGAGTAGAAGGTAAACCACATCAACAAAACTGCAATGTTTAATGTTGAAGATAACTGACATGCATGAAGTCATTGTATTAAAATATTGTTATTCCTATTGTTTAGCACAGATGGTGCTGGTAATTAATATTGTGCTATTTTTTCATTGGGGGATTCCCTGATTACAAAATTCACGCAGTATGTAATAAACTGCTACATTACACTGTATGAATAAATGATTCATGATTTATATATTTATTAATGAGAAATTCATTATCTAAAACACGAATTATGTAATGTTTCAGAACTTCTTAAGAGACATTATTTGAAAAATCATTTAGTTTTTTAAAAGTCAGGAACTATTTTCTTCTATCTTTTCAAAAGGCCTTATACAAATGTTCATTGTCAGAAGCAGGCCAAGATCCTCATTAGAGAATGCATACAGGCAATCAAAATATCTGTGAGGCTGTTCGGATACCGCAGAGAACATTATGAGTGCAGAGTTAGGAATAAATTTCTCTAGCTTTACCATATGAGGGTAAACATTACCTCCTCTGTGTCACCAAAAGCCATCTATATTTCCCAGGTTCCTTTAATTGCCACTTCTAAAACACTCTTAGTTAAAGCATATACTATCAGGACTGGTTTCGAAATAGGATTGTTTCTAACTACACACATATAGGGACCCACCTCAAGTTACTCCATCTCAGTACTCCATGAGTACTCCAGTACTCATGGTGTACATTTTTAAATTGTAAAGCATTTTGTACTGTCACAGAAATGTCCACAGTTAATACAAGCAACTGCCAAGAAGGTCCATTTCTCTCATGATAAGGCCTGATTTGACAAATCTCCACAGGATGCTGAGCATTTAGTTCTGATCCAGGCAATTGCTGAAGAACATGCATTCCTTTCCCAAACTGCCGAGCACATGAGCAATGCTAGCAAAATCATCCCAGGCCACCCCCAGAACAGCACAGTTCCTCTCCATACACTGGCATTGTAAATTGAGGGTAGCTGGGGCTCACCTTCTGGATTAGAGGAGCACAAGATACGTGACATATGCTTTAATTAGACTGGAAATTACCCATATGTGGGGATTTACCAACCATAAGTGGTATAAAATGAATCCTCACGCTGGTTCTGTACATATTCTACTCGGTAGCAGGTTTTTATCCTGTAACCTCTGTCTGGTGCACCTTACATGTTTTCGGGAAGGGTAAGGGGAGAGACAAGCTTTTTCCCGTGCCTGTCAGGAGGTGCCCTGGCCTTTGCACCTCTCCCAGGTTCATCATCAGACTGAAGAGTATCTTCAACTCTGTTTTCCTCTGAATGAAGAGAGTTTTGAGACTTTCCTCCTGCTAAATTACATGTTGACCTTGATTTCCTGATGTAATATGGGGAAAGTGAACACCCTGTCTATGCTAGTCAGTTTGGGAATGAGGGAAAAAAATCTCCTGTCCTGCTACCTAAAAAGGACAACTGCTCAGCTGCGTGATGTGGATCAAACACAGTGTTCCACAAAATTACAGATGAGGGAAAGTTAACCTAGGTATGGCTGGGACTTGAGGCTGGAGGGACAAGACTTATACGGTTTCTTCACGTAGAGGCTGTAGTTGAGCCCCGTTGGGTGTCCTGCTCAGCCAGGTGATGCCCCCATGCTTTTTCAAGCCCTGAAAGAAGTAAACTTTTAACCAACTCTTTTCCCACCAGTCCAGCACAGTTCCCTGTTTTGAGGTTGAGCAGACTGTATTTCATCTTGTTCACATGCAGTTCAGGGCTCACATTTTGAGGCAAAAAAATCTAGATACTCAACATGACATGTGAGTAAAGCAGAAAACGGAATTAAAATTTCCTTATCAAGGGAAAAAGACATTTTTGTCTTGTGAGTCAGGATGTGTAAGTCCTAAGCAGCAGCAACTACCTAGTACTTGATATTACTAGCTTCACAAATCTTATTTCTTAAAACAGTCGATTTTTTCTTAGCAAAATCCTAATTACATTTACTGCAAAAATAAGTCATTTCCTGTATTCACTGAATTACACAAGTATTCTGTTAAAAATATATTTCAAAAGCATGTGTGATATAGTTTCTATCTCCAGTTTTTATTCTCTGRTATTAATATACTTCTTTCTGAAGATATGTGTAGGTGGCTATAAAATAAATGAATACCATAATTAATGATCACACTTAATCATTAACAGTAATGCAATAGATAATTTGAGTGTACACCTGCACCATACCACATGTTGTCACCTTTAAAGTATAAATTAATTCAAAAAATCAATACCTTTTAGCTATTGTAACTTTTATAATCACTTTAAACTAAATTGAGTAGTGCTGGATATTATTTACATTTTCATCAGGCATTTTGCAGATTTCTTTCAAGGTTTCTGTATTGGTATGCATCACAGTAACAAGGATGACAAAATGATGTAATTATAATGTAATTTGTAAGTAAATGCATGTTCACTTTAGAAACATGAAATTATTTTCCTCTTTAAATGAATATATCTATCGTATGTTATGTTTTACAATCTACAAATTTATTACGATAGCATTGAGTTCCAAGACTCTCTCTGTTGTTTTTTTTTCATACAAACTGCATTTACATTTGTGTGGGTTCTTTAAAGTTCCCTGATTTGTTAAGGTATTATGGTGTGAATTTGAACATTAGAATGCAGACTGTGTTTCTACACCATAAACTTTGGGGGAGAAAAGCAGTATTTCAAAACAGACTAATACTAATACAGGGTATAATATTTATATTTTGCTGCATGGAAAACAACAAGTTTTTAAAAGAAACGTTTATCATGGAGCAATTAATCCAGCCTGTTAACTTTTTAATGGAAAGATGTTACAAGAATTGTAATAGTAGCTTCGCTTGTAAACTATCTTGCAATTCTCAGTTCTCTATTAAATACTACTTTAATGTAAAATATTGTACGTTTCAGATTYGCAACAGAACAATTTAAGGAAGAGCTAATAATTCCTGGAAATAAAGCAATAATAAAGCTCATACTGATCACTGAGACTCTTCTCCTAAAGTGGAAAATGAATTGCTTAGGATTTGAGCTTTCCACAGGATTTTTCTTTACTGTTTTCTGCATAAAAATATTTAATGAATATGGGAGGTGAATGTGTAAATATCCAGCTTTAAGCTGGTATAATAATCTTTCCTTCAAAGTCGTATTTCCCAAATACTATGTTGACTAGTTGCATAAAGAATATTAGTCTAAATCATAGAGGATTTGTTCTTAAATCAAAGCATTTGAATCACATACTATCTAGTACTTAATGTATTTGTATACGAAGCACTTTTTATTTTCCAATAATAGTGGAAGAATTTAAAATGTGTAAAACAGAAAGCTTTCTACTGCAATATTTTTTACTTTATGAGTTTCTGCTTTGACTAGCTGCTTTATTTCTTAGTTGCTTATATTTCTTTTATTTAAATCTGGTTACATGGCCTGTGTATTTTGTGCATGAATAAAAATTAAAGAAGATACAAGGCATCATGAAATCAAATCTTGATAAAAGTTGCTCATTATTTTCAGGTCTTGACACTACAGTCCCTCCTCATGCAAAACTCCTAACATGAGTCCCTTCAGTGGCCACAGCTTTAAACAAGTGGGGATCACAGCTCTGCATCTGAAAAGACCATGTGGCTTAAGCAACTTAGTGAAACTTTGTGTATATGTTAACAAATACAGCTGTAAAGCTGAGTTATTTTAAAATTAAATGTTTTTACAAATATTCAGGTATGCATATGCTGAATTCTGAGTGATAGTGTGATAACCTGCCATTCAAGCCTGTCATATCATTTTACCCTATCAGAGCAAAGTAGCTGTTCCACTGAAGACATCTTTCTTTTTATTTGCTGAGTTATAAGAAACTACCATCAAATATCTCGTGTAGTAAAACAAATGCACAGTTTTTAACATAGGTGGTCTTTATTTGGAAAATACCTAGTAAAGAATACAATTCAAATTAATTAAAAGTTAATATTTTATCTCGGACCAAGTGGAAACCTGGAGCTAAAGGTAAAAGACTTTTTGCACTTAAGGGAATAATAATTTTAGCAATATTATTATCCTTGGAATTGCACCATTAAAACTTACTACATTGTGTTTGATTTTTAGGATCAATAAGCAGAGTATAACCTTCATTTATTTCATTAAACAATTAAAAATGTGACACTTTGTGTGTCACTTTTGTGACACTGTGAAAAATATGGCACTTTGATGAAGTAACATTCTAAATCTCTACCTGAAACCTCCTTATTAAAGAAACAGCTCTGGAGTTATTGGCCACTCCTGTTCCAAACAAAGTGTTGAGCGTAAAACAGCTATAATTCAGAGTGATTTTCTACTTTGCTGTCCACAGCTGTCATCTTTATTTTTACTGATAGATTGCAGATTTTAATTATTCTATTTAAAGTATCAGCAAATATACAGATCTACTGTATATCTGTAATATATATATAAAATTTTATATATAAAATATAAATATACTGTAGATATGGAAACATACAGATTTATACCATATTTTAAGCTGTGTGCTGAACTTTTTACCCAGTGCTTCAATGTTTGACAGTAGCGAGAGCTATGCATGTGGGTCTAGGATAGTATATGGCCTGAGGTCCAGCTGGATGTCTGAGTATGTCATTCCAGACGCAGGTTTGGATTGCTCAGTAATTAGCAACTGACTGTTTAATATTGTTAACTCATTTTTTCTTTGCAATTCATGTCCTGCTTTTCAAAATTCTAAAAGCACAAATTGTGTGAGTGCCAGCAAAAAAATAATAGTAATGAGCTCATTTCCATAGCATTGGACCTATTTTCATGCTGACTGATGATGGTTTGCAAAACAGAGTTTAACTGGCAAACAAGGTCTTGCTAGCATTGTCCTTCCAAATGCCTGGAGGAAATAATCCCAGGTTTCAAATGGAAAAATAAAAAATATGCTCAGTTCTGGGTAGGTTTTAGCTTTACTTTTGTTTTGAGCTGCAATGGCCCCTAAGAAATGTAGCTTTGGAAAAATTGGATTTTTCTTTGTTAACAGTTTGAAGTCATTTTGTTCCTGTTCATTAGATGCCACAGATTCATACAATTGGGCTCTCCTTGCTCTCTCTCACTGAGGCAAAGAGACTTACTGTGATTTATCGAATGTTGGCAACTCTGCAGCTTTGCCTTTTCTCTTCCCAGGCTACAATCTGCCTTGGAASAAATCCGCAGTGGAAAGTTTTCCCTCTAGTGATTGTGCTTTATTACTGAGGAATATCTGTAAACAAGCAACAGCAAAGCAATACAGATGTAACATCTACAGGGAAATAGTCTACAACCGGTTCTTGGGTTTCACCTGAGCACAAAAACCAAATACTTAATGAAGGGCCATCTTCTTTTCCAATAGACTGGAAACCCTTCTCCGTTTTTTCTGGATTTGCCATTTTCGTGCCTGCATCCATTCACCCTTTTAGTTTTGGAACAGTTGCCCTCCTTTTATTTGCCAAAGGCAATCTTCCATCTTCAAATCTTGTCTTGAAGTACTGTTCTGGAAAGCCTCTCTGAATGCAACAGGATTTCTGCACTGTTTCATTTGTATATCATTGACCAGGGAATGCTACAAAGCATTCTTTCCGTATCTGTTTTACTCCACTCCTGTGTCTGAATTAAGGTGCCCCAGAGCTGGAGAGGATGGGTGAATCTGATTCTGATTCTGTTCAGCTCTCAACAAATAATAATCTATCAAGGTGAGTACATAAAGCACACAATGGCATTCCTGGTTCCAGGAAACAATTTTTTTTTTTTCCTCTGCCATCAACATTAGCCAAAGATTGAGTGTATTTATGGGCTTTCCATGCAAATATCCCTTGTGAATATATTATACTGTGAAAAGTTGTGTTTTCATGTATAAGTGTTTCCAGTATCCTCCAGCATGGAGACTTTTTTCTGACACAATGGTAAAAATTCTTGTGTTGTGCCTACACAGTAACTTCCATCCTTGCAAACTCTGGCTTATGTATTTTTCTAATATAGCCAATGCCTTTTTAGCTCTGTGCCAGGACTGGTGTCAAAAAAATGGGCTGTACCTTGCAAGTCGACTCAACATTTCCCTATCATCTCCTTTTCTTTAAGAGAGGTTCTGACATTCACTGAAAGTTGTCTGTAGTCCATCATTTTGTTTTCATAGAACTAAGGAGTTTAAGATTATATGTGCTTTTTTCCTCTCCACAGATTCAGAGGAAAACAAATGGGAGAGGAAAAAGAATGGGCGAAAGCTTCTTAGGTGTATCACTGTGAATTTCATCGATACCTTGTTGACCATATTGCAGTATCTGAATATCTCAAATATTCTACACACAGGGAAATTTTATTTTCCCTCAGACTTTAAACAGTTATCTTAGACAGAAGAGTTACCAATGTGTGATAACATCTGGCAAGTTATTTCTTCACTAGTGCTGATATGAGTTCATCCTGAAAGTTAGAGCTGAAGGGTACATTTTTGTATAGGATATAAAACGAAAATGCAAATCTATTGATATTAAAATGAAATGTGACATACATCCAACTGGATTTCTTATTCTTTGACATTGAGGCTATTTGCTCTCCTCATGGCTGCCTAGAAAGCCCCTGCTGCCGCATATCCATGGCACAAAATTACATGTGCATGTAGTCTGACTGATTACTTCTAAGGCCAAAGATCATCTGAGGACATCCAGCAAGGCTCCCTTCCAAAGACAGGCTCCCATTGTGTTTACCCATTCATTCTTACAGGAGTGTAGTTGTTTGGTTAGTTGTGTGGACTCAGTTAAGATTTTGTATTATTCTTTACTTTCCTGTGTTTTCTTTTTCATATAATTTGTTAAATTGCTATTATAATCTAACAAAACACTTGGCAAACTCTCTTAATGGAATCTAAGCAAGGATGTTTATGGGCAAAACATCAGACCATTTAGTCTTAAATATCTTTTTGTGTGTCTACAGCATTTTGTTTCCTTTCTTTCTAAGGGTCTTTCATGGGGTGGATATTGCAACTGGTTTCTCTAGGCCTTCTTGCTAATATTAACACACTGGACACCTAATAACTTAACCCCTCTCTTTGCCAGCCTTCCAGCATAATGAAGACTTTGGGCTTACTCTTCTTTTCTTTAGGCAGACTAGAATGGGTAGACACAAAGGTTTCCCAAAGAGTCCAAGTATCGGCCAGTCTTTACACTGTAGATGGACAGACAACAAAACTCTTGTATTTAGAATGCAGGCTGACAAATTCCTGTACATCCTATGGCATTGCATAGGGTCCTGGTCCACCAGTTGACCAGATCAGATGTTTCCTCAAATCCATGGTTTGTGCTGTAGCTTATATCACGTGGCCCAATACGGAGAGGGCACACAGCCTGGAAACACACCCAGTATGGGAACGTGGAAATATTCCGATCTTCCTTGGTATAGAATTGCTATGTAACTGCCTAGATGATCCAAGAGAGAATCCTTAATTAAACAGTGTGGGGTCTTTTGAAAGGAGCAAGAAAACTATTTTAAATAAAATTTACAAATCAATTTGTAATTCCGTTAGATTTATTTTCCATTTATAAAACTGAAGATAGATTAACTCTGAGCAGTGCAATGCTTGACATTACAGACGTTTAGTCTGCACTGAAAGTAGGCTTCTCAACTAGGGTAACGTATGTGGTTACCAGTGATCTCAGTTTCTTGGCTACAAGTTGGTCTTCTATAAAGCCAATTCAGTGCAGAGACTGATGAGAAGGAGCCTGAGAAATCTTCCATTTATCATTTGAAAAAAATGGTGATATATAAATTACTGAGAGATCACTGTGTGCTGCAACCGCCCTTTTTTCCCTTCCACGCTGTATATTAAAGCAGTGGCCTCTCACATTCTTTTCAGATGCAAGAAGTATTCACTTTATACAACCATGCCAAAAAACCCTCCAAAGTATTAGTGGAGGAATTTGGGTACCTAAATCAATAAGAAAAATATTTTAATTTTTCTGTCTAAAAAATCATGTGTGTGCTCAGCATAATGCAACCTTCAATACAATATACCTACACGTTTAAAATACCAGAGTAAAAGATAGTCATTTATAGCTACTTGCAAAGTAATAATGTATAATAATTATTTAAGTGTACAACAGGATAAGAATACAAAAGTAGGGTTTCACTGTAAAATTGTATATAATACATATATTTTGAATTCATAGCTATGATTTAATTACAGCTTAAATAAGTTTAGGATGCTTAAAATATTTTATGTGTGCATTTAATGATGAAAATGTTTAAAGCTTGCGATACACTTGCTTATGAGAAGAACCTTTTCATTGTAAAAGCTCAACACTGACTTTAGTGCAAGCTTAATTAAAGCTTATTTTACTAATAAAATTGTAGTGAAATGCAGGTGTTACTGAAGGCAATAAGGGTTTGTGATTGACTTCAAAAGAGTCAGGATTTTACTGTAACAGACGAGGAAATTCTGTGGTAATATGCTATTCATGTAATCTGCATACTATTTTTTCTTCCAAATCATGTAGAAAATAAATAGTTATTTTCACAAAAATGTTACACGATTAGAAATTCATATTTCAAACACTTTAACTATTTGGCTATTAACTTACTATTTACTCTACAGACATGCGGAAAGGGCATAGAGATTTCTTTTTTTAGATATTATGTTTATTTGCTAAATATAAAATTCCAGAGACAATTTTTAAAATTTGGTTCTCTTGAATGTGGTTTCAAATATTTGTCTAATTATCTAATAGAGTCGAATGTGAGCATAAAAGAGTTTTCTCTAATAAGCATCTTTAAACATTTTGGTTTTGCAAAAATTGCACTATTAAAATTGTAGCATGCCACAAATATCCTCAAGTTCAGTAGAGCCTTAGAAGCGTCAATCATTCTGAAGCAACTGGAAAACCTTCTTTGTTCTCTCTGTGCTATATAAAAACATACCCTAATGTGATCACTAGACATTCTTATATCGTGTAGTTTACTGCCTGAAAATCCAAACTGAAATACTGTCATTGTATTTACTTACTAGTGACATGCATTTCATAACGAGTGCTAATAATATACAGTAAGATGGCCCACCATGTATTACGATCGGTGTTTAGTAACTGAAGCAGATGTTGCCACAAACATCACTGTTTTGCTGTACGTCTCTTTTTTTTCTCCGATGCGTGCCTGCCAGTTACTCTAATTTTTTTTCATTTCTTTCCTATGTATGGTTAAAATGAAAGAGATCTGCTTAATAACGACAAAGATTTCCTAACAGCTAAATCTCCATTTGCAGTCAGCGTAGCAACTTTTCCCCCTCTGTTAACTGTGAGTGTCAACATTACCTTGTACAACAGCATAAATTGCTGATTTCTAGCATAAGGACATGGAATGCCAGATATTGTSTGGTTTAGCTCAGGTATTAAAGAAATCTCTCGGTGTTGCTGAATGCTGCCACTTTCTAGGGTCAAGGAAATGAAGGATGCAAATTTCATGTTAGAGAAACAAAAGGAGAAGAATATTTGGATTTTGGTARTATCTGAGGAAAAAAGAAGGAGAAGAGGCAAAGTCCTAGCTCTCCACTAGCTCTCATTATTCAAAGTGCAATACCAGTCTCCTATGGAAAACAGCTGAGTCCTTTCAAAATGTAAGTACAATCCGCAAGAGCTACATTAAAATAACAAAACACATTACATGTTGTAAAGGGGGTGAACACAGCATCTCTAAATGTAAAAACGGATACTGGGAAATTTAAGTTAACTTTGTGAAAGATGGAAAGAGATAAACTCTGCTTTTTTGGAATGTGTGCTGGCCCTTAAAAAAACCCTGCATTGTGGACAAAGTCTAAATATGCCCTCCTAAGTTTGGCTTGTGTAAGTACCCTAAATAGACACTGAGTACATTGTTTAAAGACTACTTCAGGATGGTTAAGAAGAGGATGATATAATCTAAATATGTGATAAAAAGAGATTGCTGGTATATATAATATTCCTCACTGGCAGGCATTCCTATCATGTCATATCAAAGTCTAGCAAAATGTTGAAAGTTAGAAATGTTATCTAGCATTAGCAGGCATTTAAGGAACGTCTCTTGAATATTTCTAGCATAAAAAAGTATTTCATGTGATGTAAATGAATGGTAATTTTCTGACTTTAAAAGAGAACTGTGCCAGTACATTTCAGCATTCTGGACCCAAGTCTGCAAACATGGAGATGCTTTCAATTTGCTCTGCCTGCCTTCCCGCCTTAGATGGCTGCGATTGCAGCAAAATTAATCCATTTAAAAATCTGCAGCTTAAACTTAAGGATTTTCAGTTTTTTTCCCTCTTTCTTTTTTTTCTTAGAATATCAATAAGTTCCAATTGAAGAGCGGATTCTTTTGCAATTCAGGCATGTGCTGGCGATAACGGGCGAGTTGGCATGAAGAGAGGCAGAGATGGATTAATTATGCAGAGAACATGGAAATTCTGCTTATCATCGGCTAGCAAAGGAGCCCAGCTCACATAATCAGCAAACGAAGGGAGAGAAAAAAATAACAATGCAATGGCACCTTCCAGCCCATCATCAGGATTTTTTCTACCCCCTTGTAATTAAAAAATAACATACACTTATAGCCCTATCTCCTGTGCAGGCAAGGAGTGGATGTCCACAAAATAATTTCACTGGGATATTAGAGCTGGGAACAAGGGCTGTCCATTCCTGCTATCCCTTCCTCTCTCCCTCCCTCTCTCTCTCTTCTGGCCTCTGCAAGGCACTTTCTTTCAGTCGGCCTTCTGAATCAGATGAATGTCTCGGGTGACATCCTATCTCAGTGTCCATAAGTCCCAAACCTCACCCTTGTCATGATTCAAGCAAATATGTATATGATAAACATTTGAAGTGCTGAAGCGGTGGGGTTTTATCCTGATCACCTGTGAGCTATCTGTAGAAAATCACTTTGATGAAAACCTTTCCAAACAGTCTTTTTGAGTTACAAAAGAGACTGATTAGAAGGTGTTTTGTTGTTGTTGCTGTTGCTATTTCACTTTTGCACAAAGAAGATCATGTTACCTGTAAAGTTCTTATTTTTTTCGTCTTTTTAAACACAAGGTAAAAAAAATTTAAAAAGTAACAGTTTTATTGTTCAGCTGAAATTATGGTTGTTTAATAAGGTTCAGTAGCAATATACTTGAGGTGTACTACATAATAAAAAGAAGAATTCTGTTTATTGAAAAAAAAAAGATTGATTCTAAATTTGTTGCTATTCACTTTACTAATGATATATCTCGTGACTGCAAATTAAGATGCAAACACTATACCTTACAATTTTGCTCCACAGGCAGACTGTTTTACAAACGTGTTTTGCTGCTTTTTTATCCGTCTATTTTGTTGCCCATTGCTCCATATAAGTCATGTTCCTAGACTTTGTGAGACCCTGTGTCCCTCCCTGCAGACTCATTGGTCAGCAAGGGAAACTGAACAGAGAATGAAGCCCAGAATGACAAAAATTATGCAAGTAGGGAGGGAGAGCAGTAGGCCAGGATTACAAAGCTGGCTGTCTCTAGAAATTTAATTTATTCATAGAGTTCCTCCAAAGCAGGGGACCAGTGTGGGGCGCAGTTTGCATGCCAGTAAATGAGCTCCTGAGGACATTGATGATAACTGATTCTCTACTAAGTTTTCAAAAAGATTTTTAATCCCCATTTGGAAACAATGATGCGGCTAGAAAGAGAAATTTGATTCCATTGCAGAGTTACACATGATAAATCAGTAATAAATTCTCATCAATATCCTAAAGAAAAGCAAAGCATTTACAAAATTGGCATCTTAAAGACAAGATACTGTTGCAAACTCTGCTCTGAGGCTCCACAGTGTAAATCCAGAATAATTCCACTGAGCTCATTACATTATATAATCAAAGCAGTTCTAATGTATACAGGCACACATACCCACGCATGGTTTCAGGAAAAGGTTCAACATGGTGAAGCTTATGCTATTTGCTTTTTCAGAACAGGACTGTATCTGAAATCCTTTATTAAAATTACCTTTGTGAGGCTTCTTTGTTTGTTTTAAATGAAATTGGAATAGACTAGCTCTTACCCACTGAGGCCCTTCCTGCACTGAAGGGGTGCCGCAGCCACGCGTGTTCCGTGGGAAGAATCACTGCCAGCGTGAGAAATTCTGCCCGGGGCTTGGACTTCCGGCCACTTATCCCTGCAAAGATCCCAGCTAAGGGCAGTTAGAGTTTCGTGTTCCTGTATGGGCATTTTCTGCAGAGGAAATGGATTGAGACCTTCAGTTGTGACTACAGTCACAACAGTAGTTTGGGAGCAGGTTGACTCCGGGACTCAGCTCCAAATTCTGGTAGTGGTCTCACTATAATAATATAGAGGGCACAGCTAACTCCAACCTGATGGCAGGCCTGTTGTAATAAAAGTCATTCAGAAACCTAGCTGTCAAAGAATATAAATAGAAGGAAAAAAAAGTGAGATGATATGTCCATGGGCTCAAGACAAAATCAGAGGTACAGCCATCATAAGAACTAAGTACTCACTAGGTGATCAGTGTATATTCTATACATTAGGTCGGTGCTAGTTATCAATAATACCTTTATTGCAGAGACTGCACTTGGGCATCTTGCTAAATACTGTTTGTGAATAGAAGAAATCTTGGTCAGAATCTAAAATAGCTTCCAATACAGTCCTCAATCCTATACGTAGATCCGCATAGCCAGACATATATTCATGCAGAGAGTCAGTTACAAGTTAACTTTGTGAGTTCTTGGCATTAAGCAGGGTTTTGTTGCTCTGTTGCAATAGAAACTTTGCATAGAGAGCATACTTCTATAATCTTTTACATTTCCTGAGAAAAGGTTCAACATCTTTCACAATAGGAGGTAGATAATAGAATTCTCAGTAACCGTAACAGTAAATGGATTTGTAATCTACCCATGATTAAAATTATTTTCATCATGAAGCAGAATTCTCATTATTGTTGCCATTTTAATATTATCAACTATAAAGTGTCTTAGTGATTGATATTATAGACAGCAAAACCCTATATTATGGTAATTTAATCTAAAATGAATCAGCCATCCTTATACATCTTAGTATAACACCTGATTATTTAAAAACAATTATATTCTGGTGTTGCATAATGGCGCACACTACTTTAAGGGGCACRTGAGTATAAGAACCATTCAGGGACAAAGAGTTGAACTACAGGCAAAACAAAACAAAACAAAAAATCAGCATCATTTAAGAGCTACTAAAAGAAAAATTCTCCCTAGTTTAAAATAAAGAGGATTTCAATTTTTGAAGAATTTCAGGGTCATTTTTTCATAAGCTATAAAATCTTTACAGAAGCCTTACAGGAGAGAAGCAAACAGATATCCAAAATATAGGCATTTCCTTGTTCACAGGAATTGCGTGTGTGTGTGTGTGTGTGTGTGTTGGTGCATGTGTACAAGAGAGGAAAAAGTGTTTACTTTTAATTTTGCTTGCTCTTTCTTTGAAAAACACCAGGTAATTGAGAACAACAGTAAACTGTTCCTTTTTTAAAAAAGGTAGCTTCCCCTCCCACCCAAGTTTTAGAAATGCAGTTTAATTCTGTCTTAAATTAGAGCTAGCTTGTGGATTAATAGCTCTTTGAAGCAGATGTCAATAGCTGGAAATGTTAAACTTGGCAAGAATATTTTATAAAAATATTTGTTCACATTTTTCATGTAAAAAGATTTTATAGAGACAGGAGCTTCTCAGCCAGAAGGATGTTTATACTTTTTATCCCCTTAATCTTCAGCTTTTTTTGGTGCATTTTACCGCTGTCTGCTGTTACAAGATACTTTTTTCATTTTGGTGAAATTTTAGTACAAAAAATTCTTTAGTACCTCCGTTCATTTGCAGATTTCACCGGGCTTGCAAAAGCACACCTGTTGTGCTGTCTGGATTTCCTTTTCTGATCATAGGCTTCTGACAAAGAGGGGGGAAAAGAAAGATTTTTATCAAACACTCTTCACCGGACAATGAATTTTCTTCACCATTTGAATGTATCTGTGGAATGCCTGAGTGATTCATTACAGCAGATTCTGAAGTATGACAATGGGCCACAGAAATGACTGATGGTATCTTTTTCCTGATTTCATTTCCCTGATCCTCTTCATCCCTTGGCCTGTGTACCTCGATTAATTAGAAACCAGGGATTTTCACTCATCAGCTGATGGGTTTCATGCTCCACTCTGTCACAAATCTGCTGCTCGCACTATCTCTCTTACAGCTGGTGGCTGCTTTAAAAACTTTCTTTTTTCTTTTTTTCTTTTTTTTCCCCTTTTTTGAAGCAGTGCTTTGTGACTACAGGTTTAGGCCTTTTTAAGATTCAGACATATTTTTAAAAAGAGATTAAAAATTAAAGTAAAGAAGATTCAAAATCTCTGATTAAGTTAATCCCTATCCAAATGATACTTGTTCAAAAATGAACTTTTTGAAGAGATAATAATGTAAATGTTTCATAGCTCTCAGCTTTCCAAGTTCTTTTTCAAGATATAATAATTGAAGTATTATGCAAAGGATGAAAGTATATAAATATGATTTTTGTGAAAAAGGCCCATATGCTCAGTTCACACGCATTTTAGTCTTGCCTATACTATATTGTTAAGCCAATTGCATTTCAGATTTCACTTGTATGAGGCACCTTATAATAGGATCCTGCAATAAATCATTGAACCATTATTGTTTCTGGAGGAAATATTTCATAATTGAAAATATGCTGCCCCTTAGGGTATATACCAAATTAAAATCACATGGTGATATAATCCCTAAGGAAACAAACCATAATTAAATAGTATTTAAAATGCAGAATATTTTGCAATAAAAATCCCCCTCAGAAACTTAAAATAATGTGTGAATCACAGGCAACAAACATATCAATTATGTCTGCCATCATAGAAAATGTAACCACTGCTAGTTTACTTTCTTATCATTATATATACTCTCCCAGAATTGTTTCCTTTAATTTCTTCATTTAATGTATTGCCAGTATTAAAACAGGAGTCGTCCTTTTTTTTTTCCTTTTTTTTTTCTTTGTGAGCAAGGATCAGAAGTGTTACAGTCTTTCTGGAATGCCAGACTTCATGGAGGCCATGTGTTACTGAGAGAAAGGTAATGCAGTACTATAGTCACCCAGGTCTTTTGTTTCTACGGAGTAAAGTGCATCAGTTCTACAAGACAGCTAAATTTAATTATTCTTTGAGCCTCTGTATTATTGATTGATGGCATAGGTATCTAAGTATACACACAATATCCCATGATGCAGTTGTCTGCCAGGTAGGAATTTGCTCAGATGAAAATATTTTCTGTTTATTCCTTTCCTTTGTTTTCATTTTGTCTCAAAATAAAAGGTGTGGCTGGTGGGTAAGAATGGAAAGACAAATAGAAAATCAACATTTCTGTGCAATTAAAAATTAACTTAAAAATGTTAAATGAGTTACCTTAATCCACTGATTAATATGGTTGCTTTGTACACTTACTAACTATAGTATTTTGCTCATCAATAAAAGAGTGACTTTCCAAGGCAGCCTACGTAAGCTGGCCTGAGATACAGAGTACCCTCGTCACCCTGCAGCAATCTAGTCTTGGCAATGTGCAGCTGAGGGTTGGTATAGAGACCCTAGGTTTGCCCTCACTGTGTCCCACAGACATTTCCAAGAGCACCTTGATGGGACGTGCTCAGCTATTATATTCTGAGATTTTGCTTCTTAATTTAACAATATATTTATACTAACAACAAAAAAACAGAAAATTGTAAGGCAGTCAGATAGCTTATCTTTGGGATTTTTTTTTTCCTGTGCTGCCATTTGGCATCAGTTAAGGAAGAGAATGACTAATAAGATTCAAAGTATTGCAATTTTTATGGGACAGATTCTGCAGCCAGACCTTTTTGTAGTCCTTTGGCAGCTTAGATTTCGTGTAAAAACATTAGAATTTGCAAATTGTGTTGCACAGGAATTTGACCATACACGCCTAGTGATTTTTCTTTATGAAAGAGTAAGATTAATTTTTTTAGTCTTATATGATTTCACCCCTGAAACCAACAGTCAAACTCTTGTAAATATTACCCATATAAATCTGCTGTCAATTCAGAGTTCTCCTTCTTAAACCATTTGCGTGGGTCATTATTCTGAATTCTTCTACTGCATCCCTTTGCTTGACCAAGTCAAAATCAAGCCCACGGTTCTTACCTTGGAGATTAACCTCATCCTTCAGAGTTCTGTCGCACACACTAACCACTAGTTTATTTTGCAACCTCTCTGTTGCTTACGTTGATTGGAGAGTCCTCACCCATACTTCGAGGACCCACCCCTCAGTATCTCCCTTGCAGTGCAGTCAGTAATACAACCTTTCTCTGCCTCTCTGTGACCATTTCTCAGAAAAAATTCCATGTCTAATTCTATGCTATAACTCTCCCGACTCATCCACAGAACCCTTCCAACTTCATTTTCTTTCAAATCCTAACTTTAGTTTCAACACAGTTGAGACATCAATAAGAAAGCGTCTGCTTAACAGCAGATGGAAGTGGAATAGGTGAGAGGAGGATGTGGATTCTCCTCTTCTATTTTTAAAGTGTTAAAAAATGCAATAAATAGATGTCCTACCTTGTGGGCTTTTCAGGGCATGGTGCCCCCAATCTGCAGCTCTAAGGAAAGAAGGCACTGCCAACTGGTGGCTTTGTGGGTCTTAAGGAACATCTCTCTTTCTCTGACCAGACACCCCATATTGAGTCCAGACACCCCATAAATCATTTACATCAGCTTTGTTTTATTAGCTTTTATGGCCCTTCTTCCAGGAACAGATCTTTGTACATATTTGCCCTTGGAAATAGGGGTTCAGGTATTTACATAGTCTACTTCAGGTGTCTGTAACCATTTAACTAAAGTTACAGGCACCTATATTTAGGACTCCAGTTTTCCTATATAGTCAGTGAAAAAAGGTAGGAGCCTTTGGAAGGTGATTTAGAGCTCCAAAGGCAGCTGCCTGAAGTTACAAAGGGTGAATATTCCTCCCCCTCGCTCCCAGCGATGAGCACAATGAGGTTCTGATCCTGACGGGCCCTTTCTGGGCATGAGACAATGATAATATGAAAAAATGATAATAATTTTAACTGTCGTTTGAGTATTGAATAATTCTGTATATTAGAGAAGAAGACCTTTAAGAAACAATTTGTGAAACTGAACATTTATTTTGCGGAATTGAACCCTGATGAACTGAAATCCCATTATCATTTCATTTGTTCCCTGAGATTCATTTCTCTGCAGATTTCCAAAGAACAGCACTAGATCAGTACATCTCTCAGTCCAAGCTTACCAGTCATCATCAACACTATCTTTGTGTTTGAAAATTAAAAAGTTAATTAAAAAAGCAGGGATGGTAAGAATTTGCATTTCTGATCAACAAAGTTCTTAAAGTTTCGCTTGCTATCAGACTTAGTAAGAAAAAAATATTCTGCCCAACAATTTTACCTGTTTATTAAGAAGCAGAAGGACTTCCTTAGGGCAGGCAACACTTATTTCCTTCTATACAGAAACATTATTATCTGTATTTTTTTCCCCTAAATTCAGAAAGACATTAACAACAAGCCCCTTTTCCAGGCTAACAAATTCTGGAGATTACAAGCGAATAAAAATACGAACAAATGAGCTTTTTGCTCTCACACAGCTAGCACTTTGAAAGGATCCCGAGAGATGGAAAGATGTCCTCTGTTAAAGGGTGCAGTGAAAGCACAGGGAAGTGAAGTGACTTGCTGAAGGTAACGGAGTACACGGACAATGCGAGAGAAAGGCGACTTCCTGACCTGCCATTCTAACTCAGTCCTTGATAAAGACACATCCCCTAGAAACAAATACTGTCATAGATACTTTCATGCTATCAACTTGAAAATATCCTTGAAAATAATATCCTTCAGAGCAGTGCCAAGAAATAAACAAACTCCAAAACCCAGCACATTTGTGTATGCTTCTGTTTTGCTCATCTATTGTGAAGAGACTGGATTCAGACTGGTTTCCCATCAGCAAGGCCTGATGCTGTTAGATAGAAGCATTGGTCTACGCTGCATTTATCAGTAGCCTGCTGCCAAAAGAAAAGACCCAGTCACTCTTTACCTATTATTTAGATCCACAGAGGAAAGGGAGACCACATCTAAATTACTTCTCCCATCAACCTTTCTGCTCAGCAGGCAGCTCAAACTGGTCTGTGTCACCCTAATTCTGAGCAGGACCATGGAAAGAAGCTGTTCAAAATGCCCCTGTGTAAAAGGGGTGTTGCTCGAAATTGGAGAGAATCAAGATTCATAAATGTGAAGCCTGTGAAATTGCACACACATGATTTTTGGACAAATTCATATTCACCAGGTTTTGATCTTTTTTAAAAAATTGATGAATCACTCATATTTCATCAGAACAGTGAAATCATAGAAACCCAAAAGAAAAGCAATATTTGCCCCAGAGGGAAAAACATCTAGCACAATACTGGTTTTCTTATTATGGCTGTTGGCAGATGCTTTGAAAAGGAGTGTGAAAACAAGACAAACCCTCTCTTGCATCCACCAGTTTAAGCTTTAAGGACTTCCTGAGCTGGAATATGAATCTGCTTCCTTGTGCTTAATAATTCTAGGAGACCTTTTCTTCCATAAATGTGTCTAACTGCTTTTTTTAAACCACTTTGGGCCTCCACAACGTCCTGGGATCACCCAGGTTCTACAGCTGACTATGAACCATGTGAAAAAGAGCCTCCTTCTGCTTATTTAAAAATTTGTCTGAATTTAATTTGATAAGGGTTCCTGTGTTATGAGAATAGTGTATAAGCATTCCATATTCACTTTCTGCAAGCCTTTCATGATTTTATGGACATTAATTTATGTTTCCCCACAGTCATTACATTTCCAAGCTGAAAAGTCATTTTCCATTTAGTCTTTTCTCATAAAAAGCTGTTGCACACTTTTGCCCCTCTTTCTTCTTTTTCTAGTTCTACTATATCAGTTTTCAAGTTGGAGCACTAGAAGCACACATATTATTTAAGATATAAGAGTGCCATGTGTTTATGTAGTGGCATATCATTTTCTATTTTGCTCTTTATTCCTTTTCTAATAATTTTTAACATTTAGTTCCCTTTTTGATTGTTGCTAAGCATAGAGCTGAGGTTTTTGTATAATTGTTATAACTCCAGGATCTCTTTCCTGAATGGTAATAGCTAGTTTATAGCCTATCACTTCCTAGATATAGTCAGAGATGGTTTTTCTCATTTGCACTACTTTGTGCTCATCAGTATGAACTTCATCTGCAATTTTATTTCTCAGTCACAGTCTTGTGACATCCTCTTCTCAGTTTTAGTTTTAACTAACCTGAATAATTTTATAGTATCAGTTAATTTTGTCTTCTATCAACCCCTTTCTCCACTGCATTGATGAATATGTTAAAAGCCTCTGCACAGGTCTCTGTGAAACTCCACTGTTAACCTCTTTGCACTGTAAAATCAAACCATTCATTTCTGCCAGTTGTTTCCTGCCTTGGATAGCTTATGATAGCTATGATAGCTTAGATTTTTAAAATCTTTTGTTGAAAGATTTTTTTAAAAACTTTATGGAGATCAAGGTACTCTATATGAATTTGATCACTTTTATCTGCTTACTGATTCTAGTAAAGAACTCTCCTATGGATTAGTGAGATATGACTTCTCTCTACAGACTTCATATTAATTTTTCCAGATTATATCTAATAATAATAGATTGTCTTAATAATACCTTAATAATATAGATGTCTTAATTTTAATAATAATACGGTAACAATAATACGTGTCCATTCTTTACTATGTTTTCCATCAGATTGCTCAGTACGAAAGACAGCTACTTGTTTGCAGTTTACCAGAACTTCTTCAAAACCTTATTTTTTAAATAGGCATCATACCTAATAACTTTTCTCCTCTAAGTGATAGTCTTTATACAATAGTTAATAACTAATAATATGAATAGAATAATAATAAATTTAATATTTGAGTCCCTTCAGAACTACTGGATAACACCTTGCTACTATTAATTTTATTGATTTGCTCTAACCTCTTCTACTAACGCTTTGATTTTGACCGCCTTTTGACTTTCTCGGTATGATAATCTTTGATGTTGGGCATTCCAATACTCAAATATTGTAAATTTAAAGCAGATTTTAAAATATGAAATCTGTCCACTTTTGTTCAGAAATATACTTATTATAAGGAGGAAATAAGGAGGGAAGTTTTACAAAGTAATGTAACTATTCATCAAAAGTCATATTGTCTCTATTTTTATGCAAGAGAAGCTGGGAGTATTAGATTAATTTTTATTGTGTCCACTGTCACTTGAGACATTATTTGAGAACAGTTTCCACAGGCTTTTTTAGTATTCTAATATTAAAACTAAGGTGTCATTTTTGCTGTGTGGACAGAGATTTTGGGAAGTAGAGCCAGACAACCCCAAAGCATTTCCTGACCTTTTTTGATGAAGACTAAACAGACAAGCTAACTGCTCAGGGCATGAAGAAGGAATCCTGACTCTCCTGGATAAATAAAAAGTCCAAGTCATAAGTATCATTTTCCCTGATGGAACTAGGATAAATGGTACCACTGGTGACACAGCACACACTATTGGGTGTATGGATTAGGCTGTAGCATTTGCTGTTTACAGTTCCTAAAGGCAGTAAGATCCTAGGTTGCAAATGTTTGTCAGGTAGTAAAATGTATTGGTATACAATGGCATTTAAATTTAGAGATAGGAAGAGCTGGTATGAAAATGAGTGGAAAATTAATTGTGGGAAAATATGATGCCTGTTCCTTTACTGTTTCTTGTTGCGTGTAGTGTTAACAGTTACAGCCTGATTTTTCTTCTGCTTGCAGAAATTGCATAAGATACTAATTAGTTCATCTTTAGATTTCCCTTCTCCATCTCTTAAGACTAGGCTAAACCCTAGGCATAAACATGAATGTGGTGTTTGAACCCTAACTTATTTTAATTTCTTGCTCTAATCCTGTCCTGTATTGCTCTGCTCATTTATAGCCAGTAAAAAAGTTCAAGTACAACTTTAGTAAAAAGTTATTTTAGGATAACAAATTAAGGAAGACAATGTTGCTAGAAAAACCAAGATTATTGTAATGTATCCTTTGAAATAAAAAAATTAAATACTCATTCAGCCACACAAGCCAACATTAGTTTTCTGCTTTTTATTAGTGTTACCAAGTCAGTATCTTGGATAACATCATGTTTCCCAACAACTTTGGATTGTCGTGATTTATAATGGTAAGTTGTAATAGTATCAGCACTTGCCCTGGTACACTTTACTGCAGTAAATATAAAAAACCAACAATATTCGGGGCTTAATTATACTACACTTACTCTTATTTATGTCAAGCAGTATCCAATTAGTAAGTATCATGCTGAAAGCTTTCACAGAATATTTGTATTATCAAGTACCATTACTTCTCTTAATATTACTCCTGCCACTGCTTAATGGGAGAAAATGTGGCAGAAATGGCCCCTTATCAGTCTAGGGCAGACTGATTAAGCCCTAAGCCTACTAAGCCCCAGAACTGGTATGAAAGGGGAGAAGGGTTGATCATAACTTTTCCTTCATTTGCATGGCTTACAAGAGGATGAGGCACAATTTCTTTCCAATTTCCTGGGCATGCTGAATAATTTGAAGGGATGGTAAAAGATGCACTGCATCATAGGACAGGCCTGGCACAGCAGGTAGGAGCCAGCTGTATCCCTGTGAAAATGTATACAGGAGCCCTATGGGATTTTAGTGGGGGCAGTGTGAAGTCTTCTAACTCAGGAGAAAAAAATGGAATTTCAAAACATACTACATTAAGTGACCTTTTAACATACCAGTTTTATACCAACACATGAAGCTATTAATGTTAAAAGGTTTAAAACTGGTTTAGACTGTTGGGAGAACTTATGAGCAGAATACATCAGACACATCTACTGTTTCATATTTACCACTGTATCATATTTAGTGAAATACAGGCCCTGTGTTCTTGAAAATAAATGTGCCAGTGTTATAATTTTAAAATCAGTTTATTTCCAGTACCCTCCCCCCTTTTTTTCCTTAGTAATTTTTGAATCAGTTTTTAGCATCTGGGCTGCCTTTTATCTGCTTCACCAGTCTAACGGTCTCAGTTTCAAAAGGAAAGAAATTTCACTGAGATTCACTGGTAGATGACAGATGGATTCTCTCTTACAGCCTGAGACATGAAGTTGCAGGTGACACCTGATATACGATAATAAAAGAGCACCCCTCAAGTAATCAGGCCCTGGCCTTTATTTCGGTGACGTCATGAGAATGCAGGTGGCTTCCCTCTGAATCCCTGTGCCTGGGAGTAAAATGGTGAGCATTGTTAGGGGCTTGCCGAGAAAACTTTTATCTCCCCATCTGTGTGGTCTCTGTTGTGATAATTTTGGAGTGAAGCCACCTTCATTGCCTGCTTAGCTGAAAGTTAACAGTAATTGTCTGCAGGACTGTTTATCCTGCTCTCTTTCTTTTTATAAAGACCACTGTTAGGGGTTTGGAGTTGTTATTGATACTGGTCCTGGACCACAATGAAAGGAATGCAAGGGGAGAAAATGAATTCTGCTGCCCTGTTCAACTCTCAAATTCAGCGCAAGCCAATTTTCAAACCAGTGTTTGAGCAGCAGGTCTGAAGACCACAGAGAGATCCTTTTCTTCCACACTTCACTGTTTGCATAATATTTTATGATGCAAAGGAGGAGCAGCAGTATCTAATTTCTAATAAGCTGTTAGAGCTATCTGCTAAACATTTCATGAAAAATCTTCCATTGATGTTGGCAGACTAACTATTTCTTTACCTCAGGAGCTAAGAAGATACTATGAAAGCTAAAAGCAAGAGATGTTGTCTGTGGCTGGCAGCAAACTTTTCAAACATTCCTGGAAAAGCCCATAAGAAATCCCAAATCCTTAACCAACGAGTCTTAGCCTCAAAATATGTGGCACCAAATTCAACTGCGTGAGACATCTGACCAAAAATTCAACTATTAATTAAATCACATGTCACATGACAGTGAAGAGACATCAAATCCACCGGGGCCCCAAAGTTCCAAGGGAGAGCCCCCAAACTGTCCTCTTGGGTCAGAGAGCATTTTATGAATAAAGCCCAGCTGAAAAAAAGCAACCCCATTGTCATGAACACAGATAAGTTGCTGTGAGGGGATTAGTGGGATTGCTTCGATTACTCAGACTGAGGGAAAGGTGGGTCTGTGTTCGGGATCCACTGCTAGTCCATCCTCCACAACACCTTTAAAGAAACCAGAACAGCGTGTCTCTTACTTAATGCAAACTACACAATACTGCTGCGATGGGCTAAAAGAGGCTGTGTAAAATGAGTTTTGCAGCTAGTAGAGGTAAAGGTTCCCTTCTGATGGGATACATGCTCTGTAACATGAGCTTGCTTTCTATAACACAATGGCACATAAAGAGCTCACAAAAGCAGCAGCAAACATCTGACAACTGGGCTGCAATGGTATAGGCATGGTTAAAGAAATCATGCCAAGTGGCCAGAAGGATGACAGTGGCACRGCTTTGTGGCAGTCTCAGTAAGACTGTGCTGTCCAGCCACCTGGGACTCGCACAGTAAGTCATGATTTAAATGTTGGCAATAAGAAGGCCAGTATTTCAGGAGCTAGGGATGAGTTACTTTGAAAAATGCACCCAAGGGGATGATGCATCAGCAGTGTCATCGGTCCAAAAAGAAGGAAATAACAAAGCTCCCACTCTATGTGTAGGTCAGTCCAGCAGACAGACGTTATTTCTCAGCCCACAGCAGTGACTGTTCCTTCCAGAGTCCCGGGAGCCCTCTCCTTTAGGAGTTTCCTAATACCTTCCTTTCTCCACCTTGTTTCATTAGCAAGGATTAGCTGTTAGCTCTTCCCTTTAGAACTGATAGATCATATGTTTCTGTTAGATCAGGATGTGATTTCTCCTTTGGTCCCTCATCTTGCTCATCACTGTGCATGTAAATCACATTCAAAAGCTTCTACTATATAGAATATACCTTTATGAGTGTATATCTTCCATTTTGACTTTAATAGGCTCAGTTTCAATAAAGGGCTGCAAAAAGTCATTCTTTTCCTTTCTTCTAACACCTTGACGGTGATCATCATATCTTTTCACTGCCCTATTGCCTTTATATCTGATTGAGATCAACCTCCTTGTTCTATCTCTCAAAAACACAGTTTTATGTAAACAGATTCCTTTCTCCCACCCACATTCTGGCAAGAGTTGGGCTGAGCAGTTTTCCCATCCGTGAAAGTCTTGATATTTAGAGACATTCCTGTGTTCCATCCAAGCCCCCTCAAAGAGACTAGCCAGACAGCACTTCATCCATCTCAGAAGGGGCAATGGACCAGTGATTCACGAGTTTTCCTGTGATCCAGGAGGACAACATTTGAGTTTCTGCTCTGCTTAAGTCAGGCTGGAACTGCTGGCCTTCTGCAGCTGAGGAGGTAACCCCAACCAGTTGGTGCTTTGTTGCTACGTGAGAGATGTTCAGCCAGAAATCCCATTCTTGTCTGTTATGTATGGTTGTGTGAACACATGTATTTTAAAAATTAATTCTTCACGGAAAAATAAAAAAAAAGAAAAAAAACACATAACTTGCTAGAATCCTGACTTTATTTTCTATGATCCAGGCACTCCAATTTYGGTAGCTGCAGGACTGAATGTGGTCTCCTCCCTTTATAGGCTACTCCATACCCTGCTGGTAGCAGTCTACCTTATCTTTACCCATGCTTTCCCAACAGAAACCACTTCTCCTCCCCTTCAGTCTCAGCTTCCTTCGCTGAGTTTTTGTCTTCTCCATCTTCCAACAGTAGAGAGTCACTAAACTTGCACAGTTCACAGAAAGCTGGGAGCAGCTTCGTTGGGGAAAGCTGCCATTGCCCATACCTTGAAAAGCCAAGGTCCTGCTTTTCTGTTTGTGCCACAGGCAGGAAAGGGGAGAAAGTGGTGGAGCAAATGGGAGCATCTCAGTGGTGAGAACCGGCATGCAGAGAGTGAGCTATCTATCTTGTTATCTTCCTCATTTTGGTGGTCTCCCAACTCTAGCTCTATTTTTATGGCTACGGGAAGCCTTATTTCATATTGAGAATGTGTTTGGAGAAATATTTATGTTTTTTGTTATCAAGAATCAGTCAAAAATCTTCTTCCAAAAGTGTGTGGATGACTTTGAAAGCCATATTTTAGAGATATTAAATGAAAGAATGTCACTGCCTTGATATTGGTGCTATTTAAAATGTTTGGCCTCCTTTTCCCTAAGTATGTTTTGACATGGCTGATTATATCATAATAATCATGTTTTGACCAATTCCTATCCTCAAAAGTATTGAAATAGTAATATTTTAACAAAAAATACATCTAGGGAAGGATTTACTTATGTGTTATTTCTTTGGTTCCCTGAAGAGCAAGGCAAAATATTGTTCATGTAAGTTCTAGCCCAATACAGCAAATACTATTTCCATAAATACTCACACAAAATAAAAAATGATTTGGGGATGTTTTCATAGCTTGGTTTTTCTTCCTGTATACTTTCTTGAAGTGGCTTTTTATTACCATGAACATTTCATAAAGCATATTTTTAGGTTGCAAGCTTAACAATTGCAGGTATTTATTTTCCAAGAGCTTTCACAACAGAAGCTCTGTATCTACAATTTCACACATTCACCTAGGGAATAAGCAACAATTGTAAGTCTCCAGTGACCTAACATAGCTAAGCAAAACAACTGAAATAACAAGTGATGGAGAAACAAAATTTCACAAAAATTTCAGTGAACAATTTTGAACACTAACAGGTTTAAGGAAAATTAAGCTATTCACAGATATTCAACAAACAGATAAACAGGCAATGTTTTCCCACAGAATTATTCATTATTTATGAAGAGATTTTTTAGCATAATTGAAGGAGCTATACTAGGTATGATTTTCAAGAGGGCATGATTTGAAATGCTTGACCTTGACAATGCCTTGACAATTAAATGTGCCATATTTCTGTAAGTGCATTTCTGATTCCTCTTAATACTTAATAAATGTAAATATGTGAGGAGACACCCTGATTTTATGAGTTCTGTTAGCCTTGATGGGACTAGACTTTTCATGATGAGGCACACGTATTTGGACTCAGACTCAGATGCTGTAAGGTGTTTATACACACAACCCAATGGGATTTCAGCAGAAGTTGGATTCCTCATTAGCTTCAAGAAATAAGGTAATTGTGATGCTCATTTTTGCACTTGGTTCCATCTGAAAGAGTAACCTTAATTGTTATACTGTTCACGTAGAGCCCAAGTTGTAAACAAGCATATATGAGGTCTATAAACAAAAGCCTGAGTATGCAAATACTGCACTGCACATGCAGATTGTGAGTTTGAAGCAATTCCGGGGAACTTGTTTTATGTATTAGTATCTAGTCATATGCCTTTTCAAGTTTTGGGTTTAATTCAGCCCTAGACTACAAAACTGGCAGAGGACTATATCAAATGTTCCAGGTTCTTTGGTCTTTGCTGTATTGGTACCTAAGCACATGAAAATGTTGGTATATTTATCCCCACAGATCCTTGAGGAAGTAAGAAGGCATGACTGAAACCTGGAACTCCTCAGTGCTCCATCTAAATCACAAAACAGTCCAGTTGTGGGACAATTTTTATGATTTTATAACATAGATCTATAAGAAGATCATAACTGAGCTTGATCTACAAATTAAATGTTAACTTTTCTGACTAATTTGCTTACACACCCCATACATTCAATCCTGCCTGCAGTGTCTTCTGAAGCACTTGATGGACTAAGTCAGGTTTGCACTAGGACAGAGACTTGTCCCTAGGAATCAGTATGGCTAAGCTGAAAGCTCTTCAGTTTTTAGAGGGCTGTCCTACAGAAGTCTTTCTCCAACCAGTCTGTGTGCTGCCCTGTGATCAGAGGTAGGACTGGTAGCACTGCTTATATTGAATGTTGTCTGACACTTCCCATTTTAAGTTTCCATTTTCACTGGCTGACACATTTTCCAGCCTTCAAACTCTGGTTTTGAAATTGGAGTTTTCCTGTTGTGTATCTCTCTCAGGCTGAATAAGTTTGGGAACTTTCACTCAAAATGGATTTAGCTATCTCTGAGAATGAACATAGAGAAAAAGCATATAGTCTCTCTCCAGGGGCCCCCAAACCCCATTAAAATGTTCTAGTGAACTTTTCTTTAAAAGATCTAGTGCCTCCAGGCTTTGGAGCAGGTACTTGAATAGCTATTCGTAAGAATAGCCTTCACTTGGATCAGACACAAGCCATTGAGAGGAGTGGATTTACAGCTGAAGCCCCTGGGACTGCAGCTGTGCTGGGGCATGCCAGCATGGGCCGCCCAGGTCGTGGTGCTCAGGAGCCCCCATCTCTCCTGTGCGCCCAGCGAAAGAGACAGCCAGTGCCTTCCTCATCCTCATTTTCTAGATGTGTCAGGCAAAGCACAAAAGCTGCAAATAACATCGCAATTGCAAGTAACAGCAGAGCAAGCTGAGCTTTGAACAACCCTAGTGAGCTGTGAGGTGAAGTATGCTGAAAAACAATGCTGGATGGGTACCAGAAAACAATATATGTTGTTGTGTTCAATCTTTCTGTGCCTCAATTCCCTATCTGCAAAATGAGCATAAATAATACTTCCTCCTCTCAAAAGCATTTTGTGAAAACATCACAGTGTTATCACTGGTTGCTGTAGCAATGAGCACCAGAGCAAAGCTCGTGAAGAAATATATAATTCTGCCTAAAAAACAGGCTAGGGCTCCACCAATGAAACAACAATAGATTGGGTAGCTAGCTGATCACCAGAAGTGCAACAGGTAAAGCAGAAGATACTTAATCAAAATGACTGCTCACTAAGGATCTCAGTCGTGGTGAAAGAGGTAATGCTAACACCCTACCAGTTTGTAACTATCGAGGACCTGAGTCTGTGACTTGATTAAAGTCATATTGCTATTTGTGTATAATTTATGCATACAGAAAAATTACTGTGTACTGCATATAGTTCTATATTAGTTTTGCTTCATTCTTAACACTGTTTTTACGTGTAAAACAAATACCTGCTCTATCCATTGCATCACAGCTTTCTTCTTTGGACAGCAATAGAAAACACGTTTCTGAGTTCAGTGTTAGCAGATTGTCTATGTGACTATGAGTAATCCTGATTCCATAGAAGAATTATGAAATAGTTTATCTGATGTCATACTCCCACAATAATCAGCTGAGATTCACTCACCGAGGTACATCATCTGTTGAGCCGCTAGTGCTTTCTCTCCCCATTTTTAAATTGCAAACCAAAGTCTTTTTCCTAGCAAATTCTTGCCTTTTCAAATTACTGGTTAATACTGTAGTAGCAAAGATAAACTTCATAAAATAGATTAAATACTAAAAAATGTAATTATGTTTTAAATTAAATGTAAATGTTTAAAAATATAAAACTTTGTAAATGTTTTTGCATTTTGTACTGAAACCTCCCATATATATGTATAGAGCAATTGACCACACATAAAACCGTCTCGCAAATTTCAAAGTAATAGTTTGTGTAATTATATTGAATCAGAGGGGTCCTGTTACTTTGTTCATAGCTGGGAAAAAAAGCTTATGTAATACTGAAATGAAATGTTATTACAGTCTCACTCACTCATTCTTGGAATTGGCTTAGTGATTACTTCAACATCAACATCAGTGAAAAACATTTGACATCTGGCCTAGAAAATCAGACAGCAGACCACAGAGACTTTGATTAAAAAACTTCATGTAATTTTCTCCAATCAGTAAGCTGGCGTATTCTTTTATTAGAATGAAGGTTTCTCTCATCACCTGCAAATTTATAGGAAGACCTCAGACAAGAAGAAAGAAAGAATTCTCCCACTTTTATATACAAATTTCCATTCCAACAAGCTTTTGCACTGGCTAAAGAGGAGTGTCAGTTCTAACGACAAATTGTTTTCTTCTGTTTGCAAAGGGTCAAATATCTGATTTCCAAAAGTGTTTTTGCTATTTACTCCTTTATCAAAGTTTGCTATTTTATCCTTCTCTGCTTAAGGATTTTGCAAGAGTTTTGCAGAAGATACAAACTCATTTTCCAGAAAAAGACAGCAAAATGTACCAGCTTTTTCATGCTCGCTCTATGTCACTGAATAATCCAGGCTAGAAATAATATAGGCTGCTTATGCTCATGTTTTTATATCCTCCTCTAGAGCACAGTCACTCCATCATGAAAAAGGACGAACCATTAGCGCAGTATTACAGCACAGATTCAGAAATGAACTGCACTGCAGTATTTCCATGAATTAGAGTCTCAGGCTGAGATTCCAGTTCATGACATGAGTGCAAGGCATCAATGAACTCATGCAAGAAATACTGCAGTAATGAACCATCACACTGCCTTTCCTCTTCAAAATAAATTCATATGATGAAACTTGACAATTAACTTATTTTCAGCAAACTAATTTCAAAGTATCTCTTTTCAGCTCAGAGAAAGTTGCTGAAGCCATTTCAAATAGAAGAACCCATCTTCCCCTTCTTTGACAAGGACAAAGTCCTTGCTAATATAATGCCACAGTAAATTTGCTTATCTCTTAAGAACAATGAGGTATGTTGTAAAATATGATAGAGCTATCAAAACATTCATAATCAAATCCTAGTAAAACTACAACACTGGAATAAAAAGAAACTACTGTATCTCCTTAAATTGCACATCACAGTGTAACCCTTATAAAAGCTAATGCTTAAAAAAATCTTGATAGCAGAACTGTAGCAAAGAGAGAGAATAACCTAGCTTCTTGTAATAGCAGAGGAAATTTCTCTTCCATGGTAAACTAAGGACTACATTTAGTAATATATCTTAAAGGTGCTGACCAGAATTGGTCACAGTCGGTCCCAAATGTTTCATTGTAGATAAGGTTCCCTTGCTCCTGTTGGGTGTTGTCAAAAGCAGCCATGTTGGTTCCTCCTTTTATATTTAGCCCTTTTATTGTACAATACATTGATACTTTCAAATATTGCACTTATATTAAAGTAATAAAAACTTTCCTCATGAAGATGTGCCTAATAATCCAAACACAACAGTTCAAAGCATATAATAACAAAATATCTACTAAGGCACAGAGTTTGTATCCCTGTATATGTGAAAAGAACATTCTGCTTGTTATCAGAGCACAGACACTGATTACTGCATACCAGCTGTGTTCTTTAGTTTATTCTCTAAGTTTGACTACTAATTCTAAAGTATCATGCTTAATTTCCCACTAAAGCATTAACACATAACTGTGAATTTCGTAGTATTTCTATAACAAACCTATTTTTATGATGGATATAACTAAATCTCATTGAGGAAGATATTGAATAGGATCTATTGCCTTGTTATTCAAAGTCTTGCTGCTCTATGTCTTAAATTCTCGAAATGTTTTGTATTCATGCTACACTCCATTACAAAGCAGACACTTTATTAACAGTTAAAGTACTGAAGTCCTTCTACCAGTGGCTGAGTTAGTTATTACTTTTGTAATAATAGCAAGACAGAACAAAATCAGAAGGCTGTATCCTTTTCCCTGTGTTAGGGGAAATAGGGAGTGAAGACCATCAAATGTAAGTTTTCTGACATGATACAGCAAGAAAGTGGGATACACGTAGGGTAAGATGAGCCTTATGTTGTGTTTGCTTTGTTTTGCTACATAGCTGCATCCCTGCAATAGACTATTGCAGAACTGGACATTAATAACTTTAGTCTCACTAGTTGGTTATGGACTTTATAGTACTAATCAATAAACTAATTAAGCTGGGTCAGTTGCTCTCCTGAGCCCCTCTCAAGAAAAACTAGACAAGAGTCAAAGCCGTGGGTCTCAGGCAATGCCAGAAGAAGGTGAGTGATGGACTGGGGGCTGTTGAGGGCACGTCTGGGGGCTGCCAGCCCCGCAGGGCTACTCATGCCCCGTGGGTGACTCGCACCAGATGCATGCAGGCAGGGGGAGGGCAAGAGAGCTAGAGAAATAAGGAAGACACTTGAAGTATGACCATGAGGGAAAACCAGGGGAAAGGCTTTTTGAGCAGAGCATCGGCTAGAAAGACCACAGAACTTCTTGTGCTCAAGGATTTAAAGTCAATTTTCCAAAAATGTGTAGAACAACATTAAACACAAATCTGCCTTCATCACTAACTTTTCTTTCCAAACAGAACCAACCTGTAATATTTCAGCAGCTGACTAAGGGCTTGGGTAAAAAGCACAACAAAACTGTTTTTCCATATAATAGTCTAGTTAYGTATACATGAAATTTTCATTATGCTGTTTTTCTCTTGATTATATTTTAAAACCCTATATGTATGGTTGTGCCCTACTAAAACCTTATAAGTAGTTGTACTACCATTCTTATCTCTGTGAACACTGAACTTTATATATTGCTTCTGCTCAAAACTTCACCCAAAGTGTTCCCCTCCACCCTGTAAGTACCTTATGGACCTTTACCTAAAGGTGATTGACCCTGTAATGTAAGATGAACATGATGATCTTTTATATTATCTGTGCTTAATGCAATGAATCTTGTAAAGGCTGAAATAAAAGGATTTATAGTAAGATCAACTGTGATCATAGTGAATTGGAGTAAGTGACCCCAGATCCTCCTTTCAGGCCTATGCCCCTATTGTTCTAATTCAAGATATCTGAATACAACTTAAGTGGTACCAAATGTATTTTGTCTTCCAAGTAACACCTGTTTACTGAATGGTACTTGCCAAGGATGCAGCAATTCTCCACGTAATGGCAATGAATGTTTGGCGCATCAGGTTTCATAACTAAGTGGCGTATTAACAGTAGACTGAGGGAGAGCTCTTCTGTTCCATCATTTCACACAGCAGTACATGCTATCAAGTGACAGGATGTTTCTTTTCTTGCTATAAATCTTTTCAAATAGTTGCATCCCTAAGAAGTGATATCTCATCACAAAAAAATAGAGATCTAATTATTTGTCTCAGATGAATCCTCAAGTGACTTGTCTGAACATCTGTCGTTTTGCTCTGTCATGAAAGTGGAAAAGCATCTCCAATAAAATTCTATGAGTGGCACAAACAGTGAGTTTACTTGGTTTATTTTAAAAAAATACAGAAATTTAGTTAAGTTTTTCTTTAGTTTCTCCATCATAATAAGATTAACTAGTCTCCTCCGTCTTTATTTTTTGTTTCATTTCACCCGAACAGTACCACTTTCAGGTATCTTTCAGTTTTGGTCAGAAATAAAAGATAATTAAAAATTCATTTTGGGTCAACCTGAAATAATTTTTTTTTCTTAATTCAACCATTTTTTAAGTTAATGTCAGGTGAAATGAACTATTTCCCTAATCAATACTTACAGCATTTTGTTCTGATTTTGTTTGAAACATACACTCTTTTTACTGATAATAAACTCAAATGTGATGCTTAATTTAAATGTGAAATAAAATCCAATTTTTAAAGTAAAAATAAATTTACAAAACACCAACATTTAATGTAAAATGAATACATTATTTGTTTGATTATCTTCTCAACTTGAGACTTAATCTCTAAATCTCTCCTCCTGATCAGACATCTTTTCTGTAGACATTAAATTTCTGGGTTTCAGTTTGACAAAGCTAGTGTGCTGAAACAGAGACAACAGACAAAATCCACAAGGATTTTTCCTACCTTTTCTTCATTTTATTTCATAAGTTAGAGAGAAGTCTGTTGTCTGAATCAGTAGACATTTATTATGAAAACTAAGTATGTTGTAATTTGGAAATGATATATTGGAATGTTTGCTAAGAATGGGTTTGATATATATTTCTAATAGTATGGAAGGTATTTCCTCACCACATGAATCTTGTTGGAGGGGTTTATTTGCTACAGTTTCATAATCTGACACTAAGGGGACTGTATATACAAATGTATTAATTCTTTTTTGAAGATCTTATGACCATCCTAAACATGGAATCCAGCAGAAGAGCTCTGCCTAATCACGTATTTACAAAGGTTATGTTTGTTTGCATACTGTACAGTTGCCAAAATGTCTGGATTCAGAACTATCACCATACAGCTGAAAGAATAGCTGTTTCATTTTCCATTCAGTAAAAATATTCTATGGTTTGCTGTTCATAGAAAAGTTTCTCTCAAGCCCACTTTTTTAAGAATGTTATTGTCAGGTTTTCTCAAGTATGCATTATAGCATTTTCAAGTGCTTGGGATTCTCTTAAGGGCAGCCCCAAGTCTGTATGACTTTGATACCTATTAATTTGTTTTGTTTAGCTGGATCTTTTTAATGACAGTTGCATTCTTGGAAAGTGTTTTCCATCTTAAGTTACCTGTATATACACTATAGCTTAGAACAAATACAGGAAAAATGTTGTTCGCAGATCTGAAGAATGCCACCTACTGAATTACCAACACCTGTTCAGTTAACATCCCATGTTTTTCTTATAGGTGTCTTATCTTAATACTGATCAAGCTCAATTCAGTATGACTCTGATATTTGGCAAGACCACAGACCAAAGAAATATGACTTCAGGATGCATGTGATGGGTAGCTGAATTGTCAAATTGTCAAATACAAATATATGAAAAGAAACATAAGTACATTTGGCAATACAGTGTATTTCCAAGAGTTGGACTTAGAAACTAGAATCTTAACGGTTTTAAGAGATTAAAAATGCTGAGAATTAAAATGACACCAAGGCAGATTTTTAAGTTTAGAAAAGCAGATACTGATGAATCGCAGACCACATATATATTTAAAAGCTGCATAGTGATCAGAACAGTGACTGTAGAAGGAACTTCTTAGTGCTTTTATCTTTACATAATTCTATCTAGACATAAATGTTTAGCGATACAGCTATTTTAACCTGTCTTATAATTGTGGTCCTTGCAGCTATGAGAAAAGCTGTCCTATCCCATGCCTCATGAATAAATTTCTAGCCAGCTCCTATTCTAAAATCTTTATGACTAGTGATAATTAAGCCATGAAGAATACAGTTTAATCTCTGAAACTTTTGGCAAGTAAAATTTGCTTTGCATTTATCCTGTGAGCTGTGTGGGCTTGAGCTTGCAATCACTAGAATTAAATTAGTATGCAATAATATGGGCCAGTCTTCTTTCACCCCACTCAGTATGACTTTTAAGAAAGTGTGTAAGCCAGGAAAGAAGGTGGCATAAAACATAAAACAGTGTTTCTAAGAAGATTTTTTTTTTCTGACAATAATCAGAGTTCTGTTATTCTATTATTTGGTACATTCTTATTGAATAGTCATGTTACAGCCATCCACATTCATACAATTTTAAAAAGGTTATTTTTTGTAAGGTCAGACCAGAATTTTGGGCATAACTTCAAATGATCTTTGCTACACTTCATAGCATTTTTGATACAGCACTGACGCTCAAAGGAAGAAGCAGAGTGGAAATCACTGCCGCTTTCAAATTAAGTAGATAATGGCATTAACATCTGCTGTGTAAAACAAGAAGAACACAACTCACAGTCTCCATTTTTTTTGAAATTAGGTCACATCATAGGAGAATGGAAATCTCCCTCTAAAGGACACATCTGAAAGTAACAGTCCTTTCTGTATATTATAGTCATTCAAGATAATTTAGAATAAGTAGAACTTTGTCATTTAAATATGGACAACATTAGTACTGAATACCATAAAGAAAACAGCATCCACATTCTACTCAAGAGCAGCAATATTATCCTGTAATTCATATGGAAATTTGTACCTGAAAAACAACTGCAAGAACCACAGAGTCCAAACCATTGTTTCATATAGCCATGTATTCTGCATTAAGATAAACTTCCATTAGTTCACCTTTATTTTTCATAAACAACTCAACAGCAGCTACCATTTTAAAATGAGCACACAAAATGTCCAGAGACTGTAAATAATGGACATGGACACAAATAATAATGAGAAAATACCTTTTTTTTTCTAAACAAAACTGGTATGCATTTCAGGGGTGCTTCGTACAATCAATCACGGGAATGAGGAGATGTGCTTGGTAGGGTGCTAGAGCATCAAGGGAGAGGGCACCCATCTGTTAAGCCACACATGATGACGTGTAAACCAGAGGAAAATCAGGCGAGAGCAGCGGAGATGCCGCACGGGGCAGGCACAGCACAGGGCGGCCGGACACTGCTCTGCTGCTCCTCTGTGCCCAGCAGGTGCAAGCCCCTGTTAATCTTGCTCCGTGCTAGGTGAGTTTGTGATGACAGCCCAGCACCTTTCAAAGCAGAGAGTACTCAACAATACGCCCAGATAATATTTTAATGACTTAGAATAACTTTGAGAAGCAACCTGGTCTGAAGGAATGAGTATGGGCCAGAATTCTAGCAGACAGCAAGTGCCATTAAAATTGAAATTCACTGCCTAAAGTAACAAAAATTACTAGAGAATCTGTATTATTTGCTGTTAGGAGGTGTACAAACACAACAATAAAATCATAGCATGATGACGGTTGCTTTTTTTGCTTTGAGTTAATTTACATCCAATTTTGCTATTGATGCAAAAAACTGTTGTCTGTCCCTCACTTTTCCACTTATGCAGTGGTGAAAAATAGCAATGTAACTCCCAGGGATGTTGTGACTACAGATGGTTAAATTATTTCTCATGGTTTAACAAAGTAGGCTTTGTTTATCTACTGGCAAATCATTTGCAAACAGAGTTTGCACTTCACAAATGTATTCCCTGCTCATAACTGTTTAATGAGCAACATTTACAAACAATGTCTGGATTTGTTTGTGGCTGCTTTACACTCACCATTCGAGGCTTCTACTGGGTTATTGGTCACTTTAGCCACACCATTTTGTTTCTGCTCTTTTTAACAACTAAAATGATTTAAAGAGGAAATGACACCTATTAAGTAATGGTAGTGAGTCATAGGTATGTTTTCCCATATGCTAGACCTTCTGTGTTCAAATCCCACTGTATTTTCCAGATCCCTCTGAGAACAGTTCTCAGGGCATACATCTTGATGTAGCTCACTGACTAGCAGTTTAGACCATCCCAAAAAATCAAAATACCGCACATGAACAGCAGGAAACTAGTAGGGTACTAGTAGAAAAGAAGAGCTGCTCAGAATTTAAGTAATATTTGTGAGCTTAGTTTTGCAGTATTTTCTGAATTCATGCTGCTCCTGTGAGCATTAACAGAGCATGTAGAAGGTTGTATATTGCCTTTATCTTCTTAGTATATCTCATTTTAAGAAGAAAAACTGATAAAACTTGATTCTTTTCCAGAAAATATTTATTACAAGCTAAAGAAATAAACTAGAAATGCTTTTAATGAACATTATTATTGTGGTCTTTCTATATGTCACTGTGAAACAGTGAGCACTGCTGTTTGATGACTAGGCATGATAACTCCTAGTATTTATTCAGAATTTAGACACTACTACTATGCTGTGTAGGCTAATCTCTGCCCTTTGGCCTTAATCTTCACCCCAAAGGAAATGTTAGGAAAGGCAGAAAATGTAACAGAACTTTTAAACTTCCATCGAGCAAAAAAGCAACAACCAAAAAACCCTTCATCCTTCTCTCGTTATGGCTTGTTGAATCTTCCTTTGTCTTGTTGTATAATAGGAATAATGTTCATGGCACTGGAGTATACACACAATAAATAGCTTCTGTGGTTATCAAACACCTCAGCTTCACTTCAGCATTTAATCACCCACAAAAGCCATTTCTTTGCCTTGTATGCTTCTCTGCCACAAACATTATCCTGTAGCTAACATACACCCTAGAGTGCCAGACCTTCATTTTCACTCTGAAGGCTAATTTGAAAGAATGAAAGAACCCAACCCTCAGTTTTTAAAATAACAGATTAAAAGTTAAAAAGGGGGTAACAGTAATCAAAACCCCAATATCCCCATTAATGTAGAAAAGAAAAGTCTGGTGAAACTACAGTAAAAAATCTGTTTGTCTTAAATGGACTCCCAAAATTACCTGCTGGAATAACTCCCAAAAAAGTATAGTTATGATAAACATATGCTAGGAGATTATCATAATAACTTGGTTCTGGGAGGAATTAACTTTACTCCCAGGTTAGGAATAACCCTAGCAGAGCCAACAATGCTCTGAATAACACAATTTAGAGAAATTGCAACAATAAATATAAGTGGCTCTCTCAAGCTGCTTTGACAGATCCAAAATGTTGATGACCTGAAAGAGCATGAAGAAACATAATATAAAATTAATATTCCTCTAATTCATCTTCCCTGGCTTTCCCATGTCCTTCGCAGCTCCTCAGGTTGCCTGATTAAGCTGTAGACAGCACTGAAGAGTTTCTGAGATCCTCAAAAGCAGTGAACTGTTATTATTCCTTGCCAGGCTGGTATCACCAAGTATATGCTACTGATCAATCCAGCTGTCCTCTTCAGTCACACCTTAATCTCATATATGTCTGATCAACAGTATCATCTACTTAAGTTACACCAGTTCTTGGATGGACATATTTGTGGCTTCTGACATTATCTAAATACTTAGAAGTCAAAAAAGGAGAGATGAGGAAGAGAACTGAGTCTGTGGAAAACCTAGACAGAATGAATAAAACTTTTTCCATTAAAGTTGGAAAAGAAATATTCTGGGATAGTAACGAAACAAAGAAAATCTGTCTGAAGAGAAAGAAGGAAAAACTGAAGGAAAGGTGAAAGAGAGACAAAAGGAGAAAGATAATGGAATCTCTATAGAGAAAAAGAAACAAAGCGTTTGGGTGACCAGAGAAAAGAATGGATCAGCAAAAGGAAGGCAGGTAATGCTACAAAGAGAAAAGCAGATTATGACAGAAGAAGGGAAAACTAAACAAGTTCCACTGCAACTGGAAGTGGAACAGAAGTTTTATAAGTAGGGAAAGGCATTATCCTGTGCAATGTGCTCTAGGTGACCCTGCTTGAGCAGGGGGGTTGGACTAGATGATCTCCAGAGGTCCCTTCCAACCTCAGCGATTCTGTGAGAAATTCTGTGAGAAATTATAATACTGGAAAGAGGGACAAAGAACTGGAAATGAGAAAGGAGAGGTCAAAAGAGAAAGAAGAGATGAAAGAAAAATACTAGAGGGAAGAACAAAGCAGCTAACTTTAGGCTGATGGAATTATTTATCTGTGTTTTGGACACTGTGAAATCATTAAAGTAAAAACCAGTATTATACAAGCTATTGTATAAGCTGTGGTTGGAGGAGAAACATCATGGACATAAAAGCAGAGAGTTCTTTTCCTGCGTCCTTTTGTTTTTTTTCTGAGTTTGTTAACTTGAGTTAAATGGAAGGATTATAAGGTGAAACTGTCACAAGAGTGAGTATTTATTGGTAAATGATAGTGAAAAACACTGATTCTTCAGGACGAATTCTGAAAGATGTGGGGTCTTTTGCCTGCACAATGAGGGAGGCTGCTCCAGGTTCAAAGCACATTATAGAAAAGAATTCAGGGGCAGACATTTTCTGAGCTGTTTCTTCTAGAAAATGTCCCATTTAACAAGAACAGAGGCTGCTGGAATGTTATTCAAGTAAAGCTTCCATTTCCATTTCCAGTAACTGTGGTGTCATGTCTTAATATGAGGCCCGCAGAGAAAGTCTCTTTATAAATCTAGCAAGGAGGTTGCATATTTAGTGTGTCAGATGATGTGATGCATGCAGCTTTACCAGTCTGTCTTCAGAAGACTGCAACAGAGACAGGTGAAGTGGCGAATATGCCAATTCAGATATACAACAAAAAAGGTTAACTTAATTAAACATATCAGCAGGTGGAGGGAAAGCTTTACACCAGGTGGTCACCCTGCCCCCTCTCCTGTGTAGCAAATATCCGGCTGCAGGAAACAAGGAAGGAAGTCATCTCAAGGAGGAAGTGAACAGAGAGATTTATTTGCTGCTATGTTGAACTTTGTCATATTAAAGCATCCTGCCATCTAATGGAGTTCCCAGTCCCAATTTGGTGCTCAGGGCTCCCCTATGGAACGAATAGGAAAGGGGTAAATATTAATAATTGCATTCATGAAAGCAGAATGCTGACTTACTAAGGAGAGGAGTTTATCTATATCACCTATCCTTTCTCATTCAAGTGTCTTAAAAAAATCACATTACAGGGCTATTTTCTTGCCTTTATTCACTCACCAGCCCAAATAAATATTTAATTATGTCATAAAGGTTCACCAGGCTAGACAGAGAAGGTCCTGCTGCAGATCTGCTAGCCAAGGGCATTCTCTGGGGAACTGCAAGATGTGATTTAAGGGCCCAAAAGGAAGGAGAGTTTTAAAGTTGAACTTTTCATGGTCCAAATTAAAAGCCCACTGAGCTATTAGATAAAAAGGTGCACACCGTCAGCCTTTCCTCCCCCTCATTCTGTGTTGTGTGAGCCACTAGATCCAGCCCCACCAGTGGCATAACCAGAGAAATGCTAACCTTATGACAATTATTGGCCTTTAAGCACGAACAGTGAGCCCAGGTACCATGGACTTTTAGGGTTTAGGCAGTTCTGTGCTTTCCCAAGGAGTCAGGGAAGCTTAGGTACCTACAGGATTAGACTGGGTGATCCCATGTCATTAGATGTCAGCGATACCTAAATGTAGGACCTAGGTGCCTGAGCTGGCATTGAGATGCTTAAGCCCCCATTTTAAATTGAGCCCGGTGTTTCTTCTCCTAKAAAAATGTCTCTGTCAGCAACATTATTCCTTTCATAAATGTTCATTTTGAACTTCTTTTTTCACCTTTATATAAATTTCTCTACATTCTTTGTCACTTCTACAAACTTATAAAATCACCCTATTATAGAGAAATATAAGTCGCTTAAGTCTTCTAACAACATTAGCTCAGTTCAGTACACTCAGGATGGAACAGCTGTATAAGCTTTAACCCTTTGTACTGTTCTCTGTTTATTATACTTACTTATTTGACACAGGAGCAGAAATAACTTCCTTGTCCTGCGCTGTGCGCCTCTGCGCTTCTGATCAAGCTGCTAAATRTTCTGATTGTTCAGCTCTTGCAGCTCACTTTAGTAGCTTTCATTTTGTATTCATGCTGGCTTTTCAGCACGTTATAAGTAGGACTGGAAACACTGCCTCTCATTTAAGGTCGCCAAACACTTTGCTGATTTCAGTTACTTAAAGCTTAGCCAAATTTCATCTGTTTGGTATAAAATAATGTTCCATGCCTTGTGTCTGCCCTAGGCTGAATTTTTGGAGAAAATTTCAGCCAAGATAATTGAGCCACATTCAAGAGCAAGGTTAGGGAAACTATGCTGCTTTGCTCATATTGAAAACAACTGAAATCACTGCTGTGAAGAATTTCGCCTCTTCTTTGCACTGGGGCATGGACTACTGCTTTGGACTAAGTGGTCTTTGTGTCTAGCCTACAAGCAAGATAAAACCAGCCTGCACAAGGCTGCCTGTTGTCCCAGCTTGACTTTCTCTTGTAAATCAGCTCACTTAATGCTGAGTTGTATTTGGTAATCTATGCCTCTACAGGTGGTGCTTGGGTTGGGGAAGCAGACTTTAATCTGCCCATTCTCTCGCATCAGCTCCTCCCCTAGTGGAGTGCCACAGTCACAGGGATAGGAGAGAAGAGCTAATGTGGGAAGTAAATCTCCTCGCCAGGGCAGCTTTGCTGTTCCCAGGTCTGCGCTGCAGAGGACGGTTCTGCAGCCCAGGACTGGGGACAGTGATACCGGTCCTTCCAAATGATACTGGTCATCCTTGCCGTGACCTCCCAGCACTGCTGCTTGGTGAGATATAGGCTCGAGGGAGTGTGCCATGCAGGTCAGAAGAAGGCGTATCCAACCTTTGATATGCTCAGGAGAAACAGGGAGGGACTGAGGCTTGGACACGAGCCCCAGAATGAGACACTGGGACCAACTGACTCACCAAACTGGGGATGGGGTCAGAAGTCTGTGTACAGAACAGACTTGAAATTAAATTAGGACTACAGAGCAAAACAGGCTGCTGTTGGACACCAGCCAAATGTATTGCATGAAGTGGCAATTGCAAGAGGATTAAAAGAGGTTGGTTAAGGATTGGGTGGTTCCCCCGCAGAAATGGCTTCTGTTCCTGTCTCTGCTGCAAAACTGTCAGGGGATGCTGGGCAACCACTTACACCAGACTTTTCACAAAGGGTCGATAATTGTGTTTTATTCATTTCTTGGGTCCTGATAGCGATGTTTGATTTGCAGAAGTGGCAAACACTCATGTCTGACACATGCTTTGCATGTGTACATGGAGTGGAGTCCAAGGACTCAAAAAAAAAATCAAATTCTAGTTATATCTGCTTAAGAATCAAAAATTAGTGCAAGCTTTTTATTTTCATCAGAAGATGCTTCAGCTTTAGACTGGGAATAATAACAGCCCCATCATTACCCACTTTAATGAGACTTATTGAGGAAAATACCCACTTATTGTGAAAAAAAATTAGCAAAGCACTCAGGTGCGCTGGTGGCAGGGCAGGATCTATAGGAGGAACCACCTGGAATGCACTCGGATGTGCTGCTTGGTGGACAGGAGTTGCACCGCTCTCCCCACTGCTGGCCCAGCCACTCTGCTAGCCGTGAGCACCAGACGAGCTCAGAAACTACTGACTCAGCCAGAAGGGAAGGTATGACTGTGCTACAAATACAGTCTCACAGCATACGCTGAGCAATGAGGAGACAAGAAAATACCGAATAACCGCTTGTTAAGTGAGGATTGTCCATCAGCTACGAATGAGACAGGGCCTTGTGTAAAACTAGAAATTAACCATTTATTTAAAGGCTTTACCAGTATGCATACCAAAAAAAAAAAAAAAAAAAGACAAATCAATATTGACTGAGCAATCTTTTCTAAAATTTGAGTGGCTGACTGAAAACCTTAATGAAGTTCTTGTAAAGTCTTTCTGTGTGTGTGTGTGTGTGTGTGTGTGTGTAAGAACTTAAATCCTTCACTCAGTCATTTTTATAAGTCACTTTTGTTTCTTATTTGTAAAAATATTCATTAAGTTACATTTCTTACTTAAAATGAGAAAGTATCCTGATGTCTCATAATAGTACCTTATCAAAGAGCATCTTTTAAAGTTGGGACTTCTTATTTGTAGTGTCTGCATTCACTGTGGTGGCATCATAACACTGCAATTATTTGATTTAATAAAAGCTATTATTTTTCTGTGCAAATCTTACCAAGATTGAAGTCACGAATTTGGCTCATCGATTCTCCCTACAAGGACTATCCATACACCAATGATTTCCTGTAAACCTAAACCATAATAGCATATAGTATAAGAAAACTGGGCCACATTCATTATATGTTACCTTCATCAAAGGTAAAGTATAACACAAAGGATACCTTTGACCTTATTATCTTTAACTCAGTGTTAAATTAATAACAACATTCATGACAATGTTAAAATACAACGCATGRCACCAGACCCAGATGAAAAGCATTAGTGACAAAATCAGCATATTATTGACGTAATCCACAGTAATGTTAAAGACTTCAGTGTGTTGCAGAAAGCTTGCAAAATCAACCTAGAACTTGACAAGAAATTTAAAAAATGCATAGAACAAGTTAGTAAAAACAAAGCTCTGACGTAAAGCTGAACTGTGCTTGAGTTAGAACTACTGAAATGCTTTTTTTGAATAAGAAAGATAAGCAAGATTTGGTGCTTCTGTTTATTGGGATTGTGTTGATTAATGCAAGAGGCGTTTTGGAAAAACCATGTAAGATACTACATTTAAACAGGAAACAGATGGCCCTTAACTGGGTATGCAGGTGACGAAACAGTGGCTTCCTAAATTCACTGAGCCAGCAAAACAAGAAGAAATGTAATGCCTTGTTTGTTCCCTTCAATCCAGCATGCACTGGATTTGATATTACTTTTTATTTTCTTTAATGTGTTTTAATTTTGTTACACACACTCACAATAAGACTACAGTCTGATCAAGTACTCATTTCTAATGAGTACCCTTCCTAATCATGTTTATTTTCAGAGATGCAAATCATTCCTGCTGAGTTACACATACAATGTATATTAGGGGAAAAAACAGAAATCTATGCCAACTTAACTATTTGCAAGGCATGATGAGGCTGGGAGAAAAGAATAATTTATAGAATGCATTAAAACAGGATTGCAAGGAAATTTATGATAGGCAGCCATACCATAATAAAAAAACAAAGATTAATTAACATAAAAATTCTAGCTGTCATATTTCTCTAAGTAGAAATAATTGCAAAGCAATTTTATTTCCAAATAGGTCCAGAGTAAAGTCAGCATGAAAATGAAAGTCACCTTTAGATCAGTAAAAGAATAGGGCACAAACTGTCTAGGTGGACTGGTAGGATAATGTATTTACTTTTTAAAATGCAATTGTACAAGAGACAGTTTGAAACTCAGGGCATGAGAAAWTTTAAAAGAAATTTTAAAATCTGTTTTCCTAACCCTGTTGGAAATTTTTGATAAATGTAGTGCCCACAAAAGGCAGAATTAAAATAAGATAAAAAGGAGTGAAACAAGGAGAGAAAAATTTCAAATTACAGTTACAGGGTAATTCTGTGTGAAAAGTGTTATAGCTCTGATCTGTATGATAGCAGGTGTGTATAACTAGGTATATGTTTGCCCCACACAAATATAGAAAATCAAACACAAAATCCTGTTAAGTAGCTGCAAAATAGAATGACACCAATTTTTCAGCCAAAGCAGAACTTTTCGCAGAGGCTGGAGTTGGCTCTCTTTTGCACAGCCATAAATCAGGAAGTTCTCCACTGAAGTCTACTAACTTGCACTTCTAAGACTGGCTGAAGTGAAAGATGAATATATTCCCCTCGGTGACCGGAAAATAAAACCCCAATATTTTTTTTTAAGTCATTCAACATCTGTAATCCATGACTGTTAGCGCTGTTGTATCAGTTACTGCTTATGCCCCTGAAGTGGGAGCTGGAGTGTCCTATTGGATTTCACAGAGAAAACTTCTGGTTTTGACCTGTCCTGAATACTTTGTCTGGCTGCGACAAAGCACAGTTCTCCCTGGTGTGCAGACACAGGGGAGGCTGACCTGTTTGCCCTGCTTTCATCCTCTCTAATTAAGCTGGAGCAGATACATTCCTTGTCAAAATTGATAGCTGGTGGCAGATCCAAATGAATTTTCACATATTTCTGATGATTTACAATACAATCCTGTTTATGCAGCATCATGCGGTATGCCAACATGATGCACCATACCATGTGAGAGTCTGACAAACTTACAAAGGAGAGAGGGAACAATTTTAATAGCTTTCTTTCAGGTTGGATGGTAGGTATCTGACCTAAATGTTAGGTGATTTCTCTTGAAGTGAATATCAGTAAAGGTTGATGATTTAAACATCTCCAAATACTTTTAATCTTCAGATATTTTAGTGCCAAGTTCTTTTTAGTGAATATAATGGATTTCAATGCAGAGAACAGCTAAGAGGGTGGGGTTTTTCATATACATGAAACTGCAAGCATCTTTAATGCCCTTGGAAATGTGGTAGAACAAAGCTGCTTTCTTCTCTGATTTAGACAAATTGCAGTGAGGGTTTATTCACACTGAGACATTCAAATATGTATTTGTTTCTCTGCATTATATCTGAACAAAATATTATAGTTAGGAGTTCCAGATGGACTTAAAGCCTTCTTTGAACTCATAATATTAACTTTAACATCAATTCCTAGTTTATTATTTGATGATAAATATTATGACTGAATTCCAGTTCCTGAAATTTTCACCTAAATATTTGCTTTCCTATTTATATATTTTTATATTTCCTGCTCTTCATTTATTTAAATTTTGTTAATAGGCTAATACTGCAAATACATGGAGAAAAGGAACATGGCATTGTGGCTAGACCACAAGGCCAAAAAGAGAAGTGCATATGAAATGTCTCCGGTTTTGTAACTTACAGTTCCCCTTACGTAGCTGTTCCGTTAGTGTAGTTTTCCTGTTGTATCATGAACCTCCAGCTTCCTCCTTCTAGCTCCTTATCCTGTGAGTTAGGCTTTCTTGGACTCCATTAATGTCACTTAAGCATTTGAATGGATCATCTGATTTGGACTGCAAATTTGGACTGTAAATCAGGACTCTGAGATATTTAGTCTTCCTCTATCACTATTGGGTTCTTCAAGTTTTCCAGACTTTCAGATGAGGATGTTACTGACTACTTCACATGGCTGCTTTGATAGTCAAATCATTCATTTTCAAAATCAGCTCACCAATCAGCAGTTCCTGAAATTTGGCCCCAATTACATGAACTGAACTCTTTGGAAGGGCTGTCCTGATTTGTTTTGAATGTGCACATTAATCAAATATGGAGAACGTGGCATGCTGACAATATACCGCTCCATTAAATCTATCTGTGCTGGTAATACCTGAATTTGTGTTGCTCTGAACCAGGTATGAATGTTTACACCAGTCAGTGTGAAGTAGGTGTAGGATGATGCCAAATCAGAACAGTACTTATTTTATACCCGCTTTCTACCAACGGTACACCTATGCAAGAAACAATAAAACATGTGTACTCTAAACGGGCCAGATTTTGTACCTGGCTACGCGGCAATGCGTGCTCATTTTGCAGGAGGCCACAGCACTGTGGGAGGCTGCACAGGGCTGTGCTACCACCGCTCACTGCAGAGCTCAGCGACTCAACAGCTGAACAAAGCCAGTCTGTTCTGAAACAGGGGTTGGAGTGACTACTTAAAATGAAAAAAGATAGATAACATGAACAGGTTACTTAGGGCAAGCTCAGGGTAGACTGGAACAGCCATGTAACTTGTAGTAAATAAAGGAAATGTCATTTGTAAGTCTTAAAAATACAATGCCATTAATAACTTCAGTAATAAATAAAATGTGCTCTACTATCTGCAGTGATTACACACATTGAGACTATTATTTTTGGTGACTAGTTGTAAAGACTCCAGTGCTTTGTTGAAATAATAGTATAAAGGGTCTGGGTGGTGATGAGGCTTTTGCTTCTCCAGGCTTCCTTTCACTGCCTATTGTTCAGCAATTTTTATAGACCTTGTAAAAACTGGAATTCCCTATGCTACTAGCAGGGCATTAATGTGCAAAATGAGCTGATATGAAATGCAATATTTTTACAAAATTAGCTCTATTCCTGTAATCCTCACAACAGCAATATTCCTTGATCATACCCACTACGTGATTTTACCTTGTCTGACATTATATTTATGATGTGGTAAAATTAATACATTAAAACAATAGTTTAGTAAAAACTGTCCAAGAGTATGCAAATAGACTCATTTGAAATATAGATATTAGTTCTTGCATGATATTTTAAAATAACAAATCTTTGTTTTTTTTTTTTTTTCAAAAAATTGATTCTAGTCTTTAGTATCAGAAATAAGGGAATATCACAAATACTGAAAAAAATAGTCTAAGCATATTGAAAAAATTTGTAGGAAAAGAAACACATTAAAGCTTGGTAGTGATTTGTAAAATGCACTGGGCAATTAAAGAAACATTTAAAATTGAAGCAGCAGTAGTATATGCAGTATTTGAACATCCTATCTTTTGTGACTATGCCATCAAAGTCCAATACAAACACAATACGCTGTACCTAGAGAATCACTTGGTGCCAAAACACTACATATTTTACAATCTAGATGTTCAGTTATGATGAATGTCAACAAAAGCAGCCACAAGAATGACCCTCCTGACTGCACTTCAAAATCCTGCCAAGAAATGTATTCCCTATACTGTCATAAACAATCTATTTGCCTTCATTGTCTACTGATAAACATTTCCTATCCATTCTTTTGAAGCACGTAATATTGACATACTCTGAGATAACAATAGGTAGTCTAAAATAAAATCCATTTGGGTTAACTCTTATGTTCAAGGTGTACCTTCCTAATAAATAAAACAATTTTTAATTGTCATAGGCAGTCATCACATACTGTGAAAAGCTTTGGGTGTCACAACTTTGGAAACGCCACTGTGTGTTAGCAGCATTATCATTTTCAAATTGTGACATAGCTTTCTTGTGTAGAGCTGATACTTGTAAATTGGCAGCAGAGTCTGAAAAAAACAGGAATATTGTTTCATCAAATACCAGTCATGAATTTTTTTTTTAGCTTAACTGTTAGCAATTGAGTCAGAGCATTCTGCCAGTTATCAGTAAACAACTGATCCATAGTCTCTCAGAGACCTGTACCTCTAAACATATTTGTCAATCAATTTGCCTACTTTGTATTAACAGCTATACTGGCTGTGTTTACAATGTCAGGAATGTTTACTGAATTAAGCATAGTTGTCAAGCTGATAATAGTATTAAACCATTGGTATTAATATTGACTCACTATAGTTCCAAGTCATGCTTTTAATAAATGATATCTTACCACAGATAGGCAGAAAACACTATAAAGCTATTTTAAATACAGAATAAACATGTTGTGCTGTATTACACTAAAACTTAAGTAGAACTGCTGTTTTAGAGAAAAGGAAGGGAGCAGTACCGCATAAGCTGACTTTTCATCTCAGGTTAGTGATGAGTCAACAGTCATGGAGCACATTCTAAAAATAATTTCAATGCTGTTTTTCATATTTTGCATTGAAGGCTTTCTGAGCAGTTATCACATCTTGCCCAACCGATAAGAGAGAGAGAATTGTTATCATACCCCTCTTACAGCTAGAGAAACTAAGTCACGGAAAGAGTTAAAAAACCTGGCACATGTTTATTAGTCACAATCATAAAGGAGGGTGTGCAAGCCGGGCACCTGGATCTCTGTCCATATACTGTGGTCTATCTGCTAGACTACCCACGAGAAGTTTGGTAATACATGGAAATACAGGCATGTTTATGATGATTTCCAAGAAGGTAGGAACAATGGTGATGAGATAATTATTTTCACAGACACACAGAGAGAGAAAGAAAGAAGTGATGAAGGAGAGAAAGAAGGAAAGAAACAAACAAAACCTCAGTGTATTTTTTATCCTATAAATTGGAAATGAGTATTTCTAAAAACATCAATTTTTCTGATACTGTGTATAGTATTCATTCCAACATACTACATTGCTAAGACATATATCTGAGTCAGTGGTAGGTGAATTATGCAGTATATTCCCAAATAAATGCTGAGAGCCTCAGTACCTGCTGCTTGAAGTCTGTAAGGAAATGCATTTTTGAGTAAGAAAGGTAAAAACCTCTTAGGAAAACTGGCAATATCTCCCAAGAATCTTCAAGATGTAGGAAAAAGTGTGTCATTTTCTCACCAATAATCTGCACTTTTATCTTACATGAAACAATTTTTCACAAAAAACCTGCACTCCTTGTATTTGATAAAGAAAAAGAATTAGAAATAGGCCCAATTTCCTTTTGAAAAGCAGGCATCTTCTGCTTTTGATTGGCCTTTTCTGTGACCCTCCATATAAGAAGACAGATAATAAATATAATGATTTGTACTGAAAAGAAAACTGTAAGGATAATGGGCCAAACAGTGTAGTCTTTTATAATGTTACCATAGTAAATAATAGCAGCGTGGTTCACATGGTTATAGTTACGGTTATATCAGTGTTTCTATTATAAATCCTGTTTTTCATAAGTTTATAATTTCATTTTAATAAATTTTCTCTTGGCTGAACTGCAACATAGAAGGTTTCAACAAGGAACAGTTTTCTTTTAATTTAAAAAATAATAATTTTTGGCTAGTCATGAGCCATCTGTTAATCAAAAAGAACAATTTACTTATTTATAACAATTTTTTGCATCATCTAACAGAAAAAAAACCCAACTTCAAATGAAGTAATGAAACTAGGCAATTGATTAACCTATAGCAAACTGTCATCAGTCTTGATTGTGAAACAAGTTCTTTTGCTCATCTGTTAAATGTACTTTTTGACTACACATACTAATACCTCCTTCAAGCCCCCATTCTACAGTTAAGCATATGCTTAAGCGCTCTTTTGAATAGAAATGCTTTCCAGAGCTCAGGCCGTAGAAATATATACATATTTAATTAGATGGTAGTGCTTGAAGATAATTCAATCCTCTCCAAACAGCATGTGATTTTACTGACTTCTGCACGTCTAACAGCAGTGTATTTTTGCATTTGTGTGTTAATGATTATGTATTGCTTTCTTCCCTTGACACTATTCCTTTATCTTGATGGGCATGTTTGTTAATCAAGGAAAGGTGAGGGTACACCTAAATATCAGCTTAATCTTACAGTGCCTCTGCATACACCACTCACTAATTTCACTGTGTAGTTTTATGCTGCACAGCTGGAGCAAAATTGTATCTTGTTTACAATACATTTCTTTGATGGGTCTGTGTCATAGATCTGGAATTATCGAAATGCAGGGATGTGTATTAATGGGAAATACTACTCATTAAACATACAGGCAGCATACCTATTTTACTATACAGTAAAATATTAAACTATTTTACAGTATACCTGTTTTACATTCATGGTTACATATTAGTGACATAATTTATTACTGACAGTCTACATATAGAAATAATATTTCAATCATTAAATAGCAATAAATAAAATATCAGAGGTGAATGGAAGCTGCAGCATTTTAAACAGTCACGCTTAGGATCAGGTTGGTCAGGTTTGGAAAAGATCTCTTCTAAACAAGTCCAAAGTCCAGCATGGGCAAGTCACAAGAAATCTGAGGTCCCAGCAAGACCTATAAAATGATACCGTTCAACAACCTGCCTTGTTGTTCCTTGACAGAAAGGGAGATACTGCTTCGCTACCCAAGGAGAAGGTGAGCACGCTGGCTCCCTGCGGCTGGCCAAGACCCCGGCCTTCGGCAGAAGGAGGTGGGATGACTCTGCAGTGCTCTCCAGGGGAATCCACCCCATAAAAGCATTGTGCAAAGCCTCCTCGCATGCAAGTGGCTCACGAGGACACCATGTGTCAGTATGCTTTACGTTCAGGGTGCTGAGTGACTTCTGAGCTGAAAATAGGCTGCAGCTTTTATTCCTACGCCCTGAACATCAGCTTCACTCCTGGCCTTGAACTCATTCTAGAGCATCTGCACTTACTCATACCCTGCGGAGCTGCTGTCTTCCTACCATTCAAGGACACTCCATGCCAGACAAATCTGTTTTATGCCAACAACCTGTGCCTACAGCAGGGGATTCGGGGGCGAGAGAAAGGACAATGCTACACTACAGGATGGGGAATATCAGAGGCATGCCCAGGCCATGGGACTTCCCACTCGTGGCCATGTCCCTGATCAGATCCTTTCCTCACCACTTGGTGGAATGTGCAAAGTCCCATGTATTGAGAATCTAGTAACTAGAGAGAGAGCTATATGAGGCACATCATAGCTGAAAGGAAAATACTAATAAAACACAGGAGCCTCCATATTATCGCTTGCCTGCATGATAAACAGCTCTACAAATGTTAATTTCTCCAGTGTTACTAGAAGTACAAACAGTACATTTTGCTTGAACGCTGCTGTGCATGGCTTGTGCATTTACAGGGAATGTGTTTCGTTTTTATATTTATTTACTAGGGACACAAATTTTAACAACATGAAATATTTTGCTTGTATGGTACGAACACCAATAGTTTAACATAAACTATGGAAGGAATCCAGGCTGTGTTGACATATTTTATGAATGTTATGGGATGCCAGATTGGAGGTGTACATCTGTGTGGGTTGGCCAGTCATCCCACTGCCGTCTGTGTATCTGTATGCTTAAATGAATTAGCTACTATAAAAACACCGCATAAACAAGTTTAATGCTGTACACTTTCCTTTTGCTGATACAAAAGTATCTGAATCACTGTAAAGCAAGCTAACAGTGATATCTAATTGCTCTTTCACCACTCTGATGTAAAAAGTTGTAAAGCTGGACACGTTGAACTGTTCCATCTTCAAGGCTGAGGACCCCCTCTCTCCCTTTGACTCCATCTCCCTCTAATGCATTGGCAGCGATCTTCCCGCAGCCCCTCATGGTGGGAAGTCTCACTGCATAATCCTGCAGTTTAAATCGTTACCTAGTGAATGCGATCCACAAGGTCACTCAAGGTCACTAAAACGCCTTCCAACCAGCCTCGGCCTGGAGCGAGGACTGCCAGAAAGTGGCACCAGATTGTCCCGCTACCAGTGCCAGGATACCAATATAGAAGTCAGGAGCTGTGAGAGCGATACCTTAGGGATTCCTCGTGTCTGAGGCCATCCTGCTAGCTATCAAGACAGACCGGGGATTGTAAAGAAACCTTTTTCCTCACGTATATCTGAAAACGCTGCTACAATAGCTCTTTGTTGATCCCTTTTTTAACACAGCACAGAGCAACAAATGGCTTTGGGTTCAGTGTTGTTCCCTTTACATTTATCAAAGAATAAATGGAGAAACCTCGGTGGTCAGTAAACTTGGTAAAAGCTGGGATGCTCAGCACTGAAAGAAAACAGAGGGGAACAGGGGAATCAAGCCATTTCTATTTCACTATCTACATAAAGGTTTACAAGCTTGGCATTATGCATCCAGGTCTGAATATGCTGGTCAAATGGAATAAAAAATGGATTAGAAGAAAAGTTTGTGTGTTTACTTACAGAATTTGATTTTTTGGTTAAATTAGAAACAATAAAACATTTTGAACTTTTTTTTTTCAGCTAACAGTTTGTGGGCTAATTTTGAATTTGAATTCATTCCAAGCATGATAGCTTAGATTTGCCCCAGATGGACTTTCAGTTCTGTTCAAATTGCTTGACAGCACCATAACAGCCATTTGTAACTAAGTCTGCAGAAATGGGCTGGCATTTGCAGCTTACTAGCATTGCTGATCTTTTTGTATGGGAAAAGTACCCATAAATCACAGTGCATTAAAAAGGCACACACATCCCAACCAAACATCATGGAGAATCCATTGTCCTGTAGATAAGTATACAAATAAGAGCAAAGCATCACTTAAGTTTTATATAAGGCACATATTTTTTGGAAGGCAACCAATGCAGTTTCACATGCTGTACTTTTTCTAATCTGACTGACTCACAGTCTTGTGATAGTGAGATAAGCTAGGTAGGCAAATTTTTACAGAGTTGCAATTACTGAAATTGTCATTACGCTGCTCACTGTAAAATAAATATAGATAGAAGTGAAATTATGCACAGGCTAGAAGTAGAAAGTGTTTTGCTTCTGTTTGCTAAATTAATCTCTTCCTAAATGGCTGCAGGCCAGGTAGGTTAGCATTTGTGGTTTCAAAGGTTTTCAGCGCTTGCAATGAGCCATGAAATTACTGCATGCTGCTGAAAATGGCAGCTGATGAAAGGAAAAGAGTGAATCCCAAAGGCAGAAAGACAGGAGGAAGCAAAATTACAGGCAGAAAGTCTGATTTTTGATGTTGCTCATTGTGAAATGTACACCCAAACTTTTAATAAAACATAAAACATTAATAAACCTGCTAACAATTCCTTACAATTTCTTTTGAAGTCTCAGTATAATTTCTGAATACTTATTAAAACAGGCAATGATTCAGTGGTGGCTGAGCAGTTTCTGTCTGTCGGATATGGTATATTGGTATACTAGTGACTTTTGAAATTAGATTTTTATTGATGTTTTTTAATTGAATTATCCACAGGATTGGTGTTTTCTGTTAATRATGTGACCCTAAACTCTTGAATTGTTGATCAAGTTTAACTAATATTAAATTAGATATTCAATAGTAATTGTGTGATCAATGCTGCTTCACCATTCCAAATCATCTAAACTTTGTTGGAAAAAGAAACCTGGCTTCAGATAGTTACACTGCTAACAGCTAGTTCATTATACAACATGTATATGCCACAGGAATGTCGACATTACTTCTGGGGAGGGATGAAACAATGCTTTTAAGCACTATGAAAAGGAGGATAGTAATAGAAGAACCATGCACAACAATAGCTGAGATACTTTAATACAGTACCATTTTCATTTTAAAGGACCACACAAATGTACCATTCTTTTGGGCCGATATCATGCCATCAATTTTTTGGCTGGATTGCATATTGCTTTCAAAGATTCACAATGTGGTAGGATCCTCTGTAATTACTTTATCATTATTAACACACAATTTGTCATACAAGAAACTTGTTGACAAAGAAAAAAAATAATTGTCAAGGACATAATGTTAAAAATTGACTTTCTCTGCAAAGAATACTAAATAGATTCATGAATTATCTTTGAATCTGGATATATTCTTGACGGCTATATGCAGGCAGATATCTTGCTTATCATGATTAACCATAAGGTAAAACAGGGTGCTTCCTGGTAGAAATAAGGCTGCATCAAATATCAATGGGGTCTGAGAAAGCCTACCTTTTCTGTCATGGCTGGTTATGCAAAATGTCGTCTGCTTTTATAGACCCTCTAAAATAGACAGATCTGAATTGAATAAGGCAAGTGGGCAAGAACTGAATTAAATACTATTCCTAGAAGGAATAAGGCATAGTCACATGCATGTCACATGTATGACCAAAGTATGGTCACATCTTAAAAGTTTTCTGATAAAGGTGAATGGATTTAAAGTATTCTTAACTTTAACATGGCACTTCTGACCTGAATTGTCTGCCAAACATATAGCTGTAAGTAAAACAACACAGAAATGGTCTACATTTAAAGGTAGCCACTAGAAGTAGGAGTGTATTACAGGACTTGGCAGAGGGAGAACATTTTTCACCTAAGGAACATGGGCAAAACAATTTCTGGAGTATCACAGGCTCATCAGTGTCTGTGTAGGGAAAAGAATACTTTGGCTTTTCAGGTATTATCCACCTAAGAAAGAAGCACACAGAAAATTGCAAGGAATACTGTTATTTACCCAGGGAGGTCAGCTGAATCAGGGCAATCACATTGCAATTTGAATGGAAACCTAGAAAAATCATAAGCTTCTTGAATAGGTCCCCAGCTGCATCTTGAACAGTAGAGCTGCAGTGGAGAATGCTGGGCAGAAGCTCTTTGAGATGGAAGAATGCCATGGCCAGGTAAAACTGCAGGAGGAATGCCACAGGTAAGAAGAAAGTGATTGCTGAATTGGAATCACAAGCATGTACATATGCACAAATTGGGATTTTTTGTGCATAAGTTCAGTATGTGGTAATGCATGTGCAAAATGTCATGCCCTTATCTATTCAGTTGCTCATTCATACTGCACTAATCACTGTCTCAGCACCTAATTTTGAAGACTATAAATATTTTATTATCCACACAAAAATCAGAGGTGGTAACTGAGCTCAAGCTGTGCCCTGAGGAAAAATAAAGCAAATTGTGCTACATAATAAACGATAGATATAGAAAACCATTGCATGGACATAATTCATATTCATATTGAGGAGCCCTATATTATATCCAGTGTAATCACATTATTCATGATATAGTGTATGCTATAGAAATAGGAAGTGTGTACTACACATATTGTAGGCTAAGAAACATTTTTAATTACATTTTTATTGAAACTTTTAAAATAAGAAGCAAACATAAAACATGATTACCTCTCAGTGTGATAGGAAGATTTATTTCTGCACTACAGGAAAAGATAGCACAGCACATGTCCAACCTTTAAAAGCAAAATCATGTATCCTCAATCTGTAGTCTTCCTTACCAAACTGAAAGAATCAAATAAGCCTGTGACACAAGACAAACAATGCCAGCATATACTAACTCACACATACACAGAAATTAGCACTGAGCTTCATGGAAAAACACAATAGTTACTGTATTCAGGTATTGGAAAGACAGTCCATTTTGGAGCTGACTTATAAAACCAGAGACATTTCTGCACTTTTTAATCCTAATAGCTTAGCAACYTCCTCACCCTAAATACCAAAAACAATCAGCCTTAGGAATAAAAGTCCATTTAAGAAATATATGAAAAAAATATTAGTTCAGAATAGCAGAAGTAGCTCATGATGTGAAGACACTTGAATTTTGGGCTGAACTCTGTTGAAGTCCTCATTTAAAAGATAAAACCAGTGGCAGAAATAAAGATACAGAAATCTTCAGTTAAAGTAAACTAAATACTAGCAACCTCATTCATTTCTTTCTATTCCTGTAACAGGGAAGAATTTTTTCCATAAGGAATTTTTTCCATAAGGAAACAATGCTGTGTGTGATAAGTAAAGATACAGAGTTATGATTTGATGGATTATTTTGTGCTGAATGCATGGGGCATACCTAACTGAATCCGGGCTGCAAAGCAAATGGATTCCATATGTAGTGTGCTATAGCTTGCTATATATAGTTGAAATCTAATGCAAGCAGCTGTAGAGAAAGTTGTAATTGACTTGCAGTTTACTGTGGAGAAGAAAAAGTAAGGAAGGCTCCCATATCACTCGCTTGGCAGGCTTCTCCCTGAACTAGGCAGAATGGAGTTTCAGCTCTCAAAACTGCCCCGCTTTGCTACTGAGGACCTATAAGATGACATCAGTAACCTCGTTAGAAAATATATGGGTTAAAATTATGCTTCCAGACCTCTGTGTGAATATTAGTTGCACGTGTGCATTGGAGAGTAGAACTTACCCTTCAGTGTTTCACTACTACTAAAGGTTTGAGTGTAAAGGTTTGAGCACACATTGCTTACTAGCACCAAACATGGAATGAAATGTCCTGATAACAGTGTGCACCACAGTCCTATACATAGTGCAAGAGCTGGTAGAGATTTKCACTACTGTAAATCAAAACAGTCTATGACTCTGTCAAAATGATTTTCCAATCAGATTATAACTTTTCTCTGTGGTGCTGTGGGCTCACAACCCCTCAGCAGGATTTATTTTGAAGATGGAGAGGTTCAACTAAGTTGTTTGATTAAAAGGTCTGACTAAAGGTGATTAAAATCAAAGGTATTCCTTCCTCTGTAGCAAGYGGAGTTTCAAGGCCAAATGGTTTCCTAGAAACATGGTTTTGTTTCAGTCCATTTGAACTCCTCCCTCTCGTGCACCGGATTAGAGATGAAAATAAATCTCAGAACAAGTCCCCAAAAATCTGCCGTTGTCCACGTGGCTTCTCCTGGCAGTATGTATACCCAAGCAACCTGTAAGCCTCTATTCGGCCTTCCCTTAGCTGCTGTCCTTTCCATGGGAAGCAGATTTTATATATTCCCTTTAGGAACCAATCATCTTTCTTCAGCCATTGTCACTTCCTCACCTCTTTTTTTTTTTTTTTAAATTGCAGATATTTTGCAGCAGAAATTATAATTGAAAGTGGTAGGAACCTTGAGTGATATCATGAGACTTTTGCCAATCTGAATAAAAATTTCAGAAAACTTYGTCATCCCTGAATTCCAATCTGAAACTGAACCACATCTCTTACTCTGGAACAAGACTGATAGTATATGATCACTTCTTTGCCTCCTCATATATATGAATATTACTGGAACACTGAATCTTCACAAATTGCAAGGAGTTTGGGAAAGAGCCACAGGAATGACTGAAGATGTAGAACTTGCCTTACTGGGAGAGAATGAAAAAGCTTTATTTCGTCAGTTTGTCAAAAAGACTGTGAAAGAAACAACTTGATTAGAGCCTACAAATAAACATTGAGGCAGAAGATTTCTGCTTGCAGAAGGCTCTTTCACCCTTCAGTCAAAGACTGGACAAAATTCAATATCTAGCAGGTAAAGCCAGACGAATTCTGAGTAGAAGCGCTATAACGTTCTAAACACTGAAAATAATGAACTATAACAAGTATTTACCTATGGAGGTGACAGATATCACCTGGAATATTATACCTCATGTCTTTCTAAAGACTATGTTATATCTCAAAAGCACTAGAAGTAGTGGATGATATTATAGGTTCTCTTTCATGCAGAAAGTCAAGTTAAATTATCACTCCATCTCTTCTAGTTTTAAAAAACTTCAGCTCTACAGAAAAACAAAAGAACAGGTGGCATTTATAAGAACAGACAAATCAGAGAAAAAAAATTAAGCAAGTCAAGCCAAACCTTTGTGAATTCCTCTTGTTGATTATTCAGGCCACATGTTCTCTTTTCAAAATTTGCCAAATCATTTGTGCTCACATAGCAGCCCGTTRTACTCAAATAGATCACATTTTTTCCACTCTTGAAGTAGTGGCTTTTTGACAATTAAAGTGATGGGGACAGTTCTCAGCATGCCGCAGAAGGAAAAGTTCTTCTCACATCTCTACGTTCCTAGTCATACCCGTTAACTGTTTTGTTATCTCAGGTTGTTTCAGGTTGCCATCTGTTTAAGGAAGGGTGTTTTTGTTCTGTACATGACCACCACCTTGCACATGACGATTCTGCTCGCAGTTAAGGTTCTTACCTGCAAATCCTGCCACTACTGGTGGCCTGCTTGGCAAAGTTGCCACTCCAGGAAAATGACAACTGGAAAACCATTACTCAAAGACAGCCTGACCTAAAGAGTCACCTTCCTCTGAAATACAAACACAAGGACATCCTTAAGATGCAGGAAGCAAAAAATTATATCCTGAACTCATATGACTCCATTGAACATGCACATACACACAGCAATATTATATCAAATGGAATATATATGTTCCTTTATTGATGCATTCAGTGTGAAACCCACATTTTTGTATTGTGCTCTCCTTGCAGCAGTGAGCAGGAGCACAAGAGGTTAAACTTTGCCCTGGCTGGCTCCAGCAGGTGAGCAGGTGTTGTGGGAGGAAGGACAGCGCTCGCTCGCTCACTCACTCAGGGCTTTGCTCATCGCCAGGCAAGGGATAGGTTTGCTGTATTGTTTGATTTGTGCTTGCAAAGATTCTCTCCTAGTGAACAGACCTCACTACCTAGTGCTGTATTTACTTCTGCTTGGTCATTTTACCAGCTTATATTACTGCGCCCGTCTGTGTCATGTCCAGTAAATTAATGAATGAAAAGCAACAGACTGATGCACACATTAAAGGTATGAGAAGAAAAACCCCAAGCACAGAGTCAGAAAAAGGCATATTCAAAAATGTATTCAGAATGCTTGCACACATGCAAATAAGGAAATCTGCACTTGTTTTTGTCAAACTAAATAAAGAACTGTATGGTATAAATTGTGATCTGCTTTTAGGGCCCAATTCTGATTTCCCTGAAGTACCATAACTGTAAAAAGAGCCAGTCTTTTAGGGATATATGTAAATACTCCAAGTGTTCACTTCTTTACATGTTTCGATGTGTCTCGAGCCTGTGGAGTTTGATACCATGTCCAGGTAAATTAGTGGCAAGATACACGTTGTTTGTAATGGTGCAAAATTAATGTTTGCTTGCAAAAGATGTCACTGTATGTGTTGCGAGATTKTGTGTGTCTTTACTGAATGGTAGAATTTAACTGACACTTTTCTTCAAAATGTTCAAATTAAGAAAATGTAAACAATTATGTAAAAATAGAAGAACAAGAGATCAAAACACTGGAACAGAGAGAATGTCTCCTTATCAATAGCCTTGGTAGAGATCAGTGTGTCAAAATCCAGGAATCCCATTCAAGGTATTTAGAAAGACTATAAAGATGTTTTATGAAGATGACACAGGGAAAAAAAAATCCCTCTCTCATGATCAGGGAGTTCAACTTAGAATTTCAAATTAACTTATTGTATGATGCATTATTTAATAAATGTTAGCATTAATTTTTGAAGAGTTCAATTTGCGTACTATTACTGGGCCAAATGGTTGATGAGGATCACAATTAAAGAAAGATGCACTATTCATTTAGTTAGAAAAGAAAAATCAAACGAAGTCAAACCTTCATCATTACACAGAATAAAGGTGGCCTATAACTGCCAAAAATATAGAGCTCCCTGACAGATGTATTTAAAGTTCTGCTAATATTTAAATCAACCTTCTTGTAGTCTGACCCTATACAAAAGCTCAGGATCTTCTCTGAGACTCAGTTAAAGTATTTTAAAAACAAAAGCATATAGCCTAGGAAAAAAGATCCAGTGAAAGTGAAGTAATTTAGAGTTTCTCTTAGGTTGAAATCTGAAATAAGTTTTTGTCACCTTACCTATGACTCATTTTCTGATTTTTTGATGAAAAGTAAAAATGAAATATTTTAGCAAGAGCATTAACTTACGCTAACAGCTATATATGCTATAGCAAAAAATGTTACAGCTACAAATAAACATAAGCATTTAAGAGAAATGAACTGTAAAAGATGGTAGCTCTTACAGATTCATGGATTATTATGCTGGGAAAGATTATTGTGACCCTCTAGTCTGACCTCCTGCATAATGCAGGCCACAGGACTTCTCTGAATTAATTCCTGATTGAACTAGGGCATCTCCAATAGACTTGGAGTTCAAAGGCTTCTGTCGCCTACCCTGAGCAGCCACCTTTCCATGGCATGCAGAGCTCCTCCACAAAGATCCTAGTTTTCCACGTCACCTTTGCTTTTGGTTTCAGAGAAAAAAAGATTAAATAAAATATTTTTAAAATAGATTTTATACCTCTAAAAATCCTTTCATGGAAAAAAATCCCCCACCAATAAGTGAAAAATGTTAAGAGTTTCCAGTCTTTCATCAAAAACTGGAAAATGCAAATCAAAATGTATTTTGGGGAGAGGATGAAGGGAGGACTTGTTGAAAATAATGGTCCAGCGAAAAAATTTATCTATTCTTCTCTTAACCTGAGCATGATTCCCTGCAGTAACACCAATCAGTTTCATTTTCAGACATGCAGTTTCACAGAGGCTTGAATCCTTTGCTTCCCTGGCCTTACTCTGCCATGAGGAGCAGAGAGTTCAGCTCCTCATTTGTATTTGCTCCTCTTGAATCCTAAATGCTTTGTCACAGCTATGAAAGGAGACTTCAGGTGCTGTTAAGAGATATCTATGCTTAGTATGATATTAATGTAGCATCTGGCAGTCCTGACTTTGGACCAGGACCACATTGTACTTGGGAATGCACAAAACAGAACAAAAAGAAATCCTTGACACAAATACAACACACTGAAGACAAAAGGAAGATAAAGTAGTAACTTCAGAGATGTTCACTGTCATCTTCTCCTGATCATGACAGGCAGCAGAAAAGAAAGTACAAAAAAAATGCAGAATTGGCCTACTGGGAGTCAATGTCAAGCTTTAGATAGTGAATAAGTGGTTGCATGGAATCAACACTGGCTGAGCCTTATACATGAAGACAAGCAGGGATTTTTTTCGAGGTGAAAAAGAGTAGAGAGTCACTGAAGAAGTGTGAAGAGAGGATTCTCTTGAAAACCCTTCTTTCTTGTGAGGATCTACAAAATAGTTATTTCACAGAGCGATATTATCTCATTGTTTTCCTCAGCTTCCCTGGCTGTCTGCACCCTCTGTTGTCTTTTAGACACATTATGCCATAATATGTAAAGCTGAGCTATGACTTGGACACAGAAACTAAAATTCTGAGGCGAAGATCATGCCCATTTAGCAATGTCAGTAGCAAGATAACAGCAATRCTGTGCATAGAGGTGGAGAAAAGTCTGGGGGCAGAAAGCAAAGAGCTTTGTTTTAGTCATGCTGGGCTTGAGCTGATAGCTAGACATCTATGAAGAGATATCACAAAGATTTAGTTTTCAACACCAAGGACTATTTCTGGACAGATAACTAGAGACACATATATATGATTCACCTGCACAGAGATGGCAGTTGAAGCTATTTGTCTAAATTGCCCAGATATTAGATGCTGGGAAAGTATTAATGTTTTTGAAGAGTGGAGGTGACACGCAGAATAACATTGGATGCCAATGCCCATGGAAGCTTTATCTGGTATTAAATGTTATGGTTCACTTTATCAGAATGGTACACTACACTAGCAGTCCGTGCTTTTCCCTGGCTGCCCATTTTTGACCCAGGTCAAAGTGTTGGTTATAATCTTTAAATCCCTACAAAGCATAGGCTCTACAATTCAGAGACTGCCTCTCTATTTCATGTTCCCACACAACAGTAAATCCTAGATATGGCTGTTTCAAATGGAAAAGGAAGCAAAGGACGTGGTTTAATTAAACCACAAATCAGTTTATTCAGGAACTATTAGTTCTACCATGAAGCCATTTGTCAACCATTTCCACCTGAAAAGGACTACCACTAACTTCTCACCACTGAGCTACTGGACTCATTTGCTTATTAGATATTAGAAATCCAACCCTATTCCCCTACTTCTTTAACAGATGCCTTCTCCTAAAACCACTTCCGATGTGGATTCTCCAGAAAATCTTTCTGACTGTGGAATGAATGACTTCACTAGAGACCTGTCTTAGATAAACTTTGACTAACCAGCTGGAGGGAAAAAAAACCATACCCCATACTGGACAGTATGATGGTGAGAGAAATAATATGTTGAGAGCATCTAATATAATATCCACAGCTGACTATGTTGATTTTAGGGGTAGGGACCACTAACCTAGGCATGTGAGCGGGATCAGAGTGTTTATCCCTTTCCATATATACATCCAGATCCAGTAGCACAGAGGAGCCAAAAGAGGAGGGGATGAGGGACCTTAATGCCTTCCTCTCCTTCTACCTTAAGATTGCAAAACCCATGTTCTCCTGGCAACCAGGATCTTTTTATTGGTTCTTGGAGTTTCACTATTCAGGACTAATAACAAGACTTCTTCTGAAACATCAACTCCATCCCATGATCAAATGCAACAGATGTGTGATTTTCAAAGGACAAAAAGAAGACTTGGCTGTTCCACCTTATTTTCAGTCAAACTCTGTAACAGTTGCTATAGTTTATCCATTTAAATGGCTGTACTTTATTGTCCAAGACCACACTATGAAGTTAGCTGTAAAACTATCACTTTGAAATAGTCATCTTTTTTTTTTTTTCTTTTTGTCTCATAGTGTGACACTGGTCAGTTACTTGGGGTTTTTTTCTATGACTTTTCCTATTTATAAAAAATGGATAGTGAAACCTTTGGTAATAAAAGGCTTTAATATTTAGCTTGAAAGGCACTATGTTAATGTTAAGAATTCCTGCTACACTATTTGTATTTTGAAGATACAACCTAAAGTAGCATTAGTGTAGCCCTAATTTTTTGTAGAAGATTGACTTGCAGTTGCTATACCTGAAAATCTGATGGCAGTCTCATTGCCAGTAAAGAAAACAGGGAATGCATTTAGAGAGGTTTAAGAACATTTAAGCAATACGTACTTAAAAGCATATTTTATAGAGTAACAGCAACTGTTTTATAACAGATTATGCTAAGAAAGAATCCACATGAATGCACCTGCGTTAAGCACCTTTTTCAAATTCAAATATCTTGGCTATTTAAAATATATATGTATAATGCCCAAAGTAATTAAACCATATTATGAACTAACTCCTTGCCAAATTTTCCTGCTTACTCTGAAGCACTTTTCAAGTTACGCAAATACAAAAAAATCCTCAATATAAAAAAACAAACAGCCAAACCACTATCTTTGAAAATTTATATTAAAAACCCACATCACTCCCGAGCTAAATCCTTGAAGCTCTGAATGCCAAGTTTCAAACTACAGTATATTTTTTTATTATTGAGCTTTAAAACTCAGAAATGAAAGTTCAGAATGTAAGTGATTTTGCAGTCTAATTATTGTGGTGCCACTGGGTGCTGCTGTAATTTAAAATGAATTCTTACAGTGTGGATACAAAAATAATAACAAAGAACAACAATTATAAAATAAAGAAACATACAAGTAAAATGAGAGCATTATTTTGGGGACCATCCCACAGTGATAATGGAGCCTGATTCTTATCTGTTGAACTATTACTTTACTGACCTTCATACATCAGTTCTTTCAATAACCCTTTTTACTTACTGTAATATTAATTCATTTATTCACACTTCATTCAGCAATAAAAATTCCTTAAGACACAACAGTTCAATGAGATCTAAGGCCAGTTAGTTAGATAAGATACTTTGTTAAGGTTAATTTACTTTGTTTTCTCTGTTTAAGTTTTCTGTCTCTAACAAACTAAAGGACAATCTGAAAACTGTTACTGAAGTGTTAAATACCTCACCCTTGATGTGATCTGAAGCAGAGATCACTTTTTAGAGAAAAATATTATTTTGGCTTTCTTCTGTTATAGCAATGTTAGGTGGCAGACCCATTAATAAAAGATGGCTGTTGAGAATGAATAATCCAGGTGAAATTCAGCTGAAAAATGTTGTCTCTCTTTAACATGGTTAGCGTTATCCAGTGGTGTTTTCCAGCATTCTGGGTTCAGCAGTTTTGGGGGAGCTACCTATCACAACTATAGCTTGAGAGATAAAGGCTATCATCTGTAAGCCAAGTTGAAAATCTTCAAAGTTTAGCGAGGGTTAGTATTTTTCTCAGGTATGTTTAGAAGCTTAAATGATCTGTGCATAGTATTGATAGACCAGGTCCTGCTATAGAGTAAAACTCAGCATCTTAACTGACTCAAAGCTATTTAGACTATATTTAAGCTATTTTGGCTGTAAAAGTCAATAGTTCTGGAACATTTTAGATACCTAAACATGATGTGAGTTTCCTAGTAACATTTTTAAAAGCAGCCACACGTTTTAGGAACTTCTTTTTAAATCACCTTAGAAGCTAGATCCTCAGGATGGGCTTTGCAATACTTGTGATTGCAAACAGCTCACGGGTAAGCTGGGAGCTGGTCACTGGAATTCATAACCCTGGGGGAAGCATCCATGTTCCCCATGCAATACAGAAAGAGAAATAAATATCTAAAAATGGGAAGCCAGAAAGCTGTGTAGAGAACTATAAGAGCTAGCTTGGATAAGCTGAGGAAAGGGACAATCCATGTCCTGTCAAAGGTCTTTAGTGCTAATTCCAGGATGAAGGGAACTACCTACTCCTTTGAAGAGCCTCAGCCAAGAGCCTTTCCCTAGATGTCACATCTAAGTCAAGTCAGCCTTTTCTCACCACACCAGAAGAGAAAAAAAGTAAAGAAAACAAGATGGTTGTATCAAGTACTTAAAGGGCCTGAGAAAAGGAGGCTGGTATCAAAGCCACAATTCTTCTTTTGCAGAAGGTATTTAAACATATGGCCATTTCTGTGCTGCTGAAGATACATGCTCCATGACATGGTCCTGGACACCTGGTTTGCTCTCGCAGGACTAGCTTCCTTCAGAGGTGCTTGGCCACGGCTCCAGTGCAGAAGAGTTGGCTCAGATGCCCTCTCACCCCACACAGCTCATGGGGGCTATGACTGGTTTCTTTGTGCTGATTTTTCAATTGAAAGTGAGTGAAATACTGAGAGAGTTCTGCCACAGCCTGCCTGAGTGGCGTTTTAGTAGCACAGCACTGAAAGCATGTTTGCATGCCTGGGAGCATGAATGAGGTTTGGGGCTAAAGGTGATATGGACAAGAACTATGAGGCTATTTGGGACATAAAAGTTGTTCCTTTATCTCTTTGTAATCTAGGCCATGCTGTTTATTCACATTGTTAGGACTCCGAACTCCCTGGGCGGGACCAAGAGAGAAATACTGTCTCAACTGGAATGAATGACAGCACAGCCAATGACAACAGCAGGCCAAGATGTCAACCCAGATCTCCATTCCCTATGTGAATGACATTATTCAAAAACTTAATGATCAGGGGCAGAAGCTAACTGGCAGCTGAGATTTCATTCTAAATATCAGAAATCAAAAGGGCAAGAATACTAAACTGAGTTTGTGTAACTTAAACATGGTTTAATGCAATACTGAAGATAGTGAAACACTTCAGAGAAACACACAGGTCTGTTCTGCTATTATGTTAGCAGAACCTGACTTGAGGAACAAATTACACATTTTCCAACAGTTTTGGTTCTTTGCCATAGAAAAGCCAGATAGCCCTTGAAAATACATGTATCCTGTCTAAGCATTAACATATGCATTAACAAAGACATATAAATGACTTTGAATACCCACCTCCACTRTTAGCATTCTGCATTACTGGTCTGATTGTATTCCATGATTTGAGTTCTGCCTTCCAATACTCTGTGTATATCGCAGAAAATCGCTGCTCCGCATGTGTAGAAGAAAGAACTTTCTACTTATGCTGAATGGCAGGATAGAGGAGAAAATCACAACAAATTTGCATAGTAATAGGTTGCATGAGCAGCGTCTGATATATTTTATTGAAGTAACTCCTATTTTAACATAAATCTGATACAGAGAAAAATATTTATAATCATTTTTTCAGTATATTTTCTTTCTTTGAATGATTGCTTAATACATCTTAGTTATTTGTATTAAACCTTAATAATATTTCCTAAGATTCTACAGAAATTAAAAGCAGGGGTTATGAGTGACATATCAATTAACATAAGAATCAATTTAATGGTAATTTAAATAGCTAACTTATAATTTTTGCATAATGAAGTGGCCTGTGGGCTTGAAGTCCTAATCATGTCTAATTAATTTAAAGSATGTTACTTTTTATTATCATTGAAATGTCTGACAGGTGATAAAACATTTAGGGTTGCAGTCACAAACTTTTTACATCAGCTATAATATAAGGAGACAGGTTATATAAACCCTTTCTCTGAAAAATGAATATTTAAGGAAAATAGTGTTAAGCAATTTGAACCAAATTCAGCCACGGTAGAAGTGGGTGAGAGTCTCATGGAGAAATTGTCTGCCTATGTGAGGGCTCAGTTTTATCCTATGTTTCAGTATGAACTAGATTCTGAAATGTTTGCTTACCTTCCTGCACATACACTGTCCTATTGAAATGAATGCATCTATGCACAACGAAGCATCGAAGTCTTCACCAGGGTAAGTTTTCACAGCCCCCTTAGATTCTTTTTTTTTTTTGAATATGCAGAAAAAAGTTGAAAAGTGAGTTAATTAAATCCTAATAGGTGGCATCTTTTATAGAAAATAATGAACTATGGTGAAGAAAACCTCAGTGTTTTCCCCCGAAGAAAGAGTAGCTGTTATCTGCAGTAAGTATGTTTGTTGCCACATTGATTATGTGAGTGGTCTATATGTGCCCTGTGCCCTTAATATCACGGTAGTCTGGCCTCCAGTGTGTGTTAGAGCCCTCTCTATCCTCTGCCTTCCATTGAATTTCTGACCTGATGACGTAAAGGATAAAAAGGTTCTGAATGTCCTTAACTGTTTTTCTTTATGCATCATCCAAGTTGTAGAAATCTCTAGTAGCTGGAAAAGAGGGCAGGCCCTAGCATACATGAGGATAACATATCTCAGCGAGCTGTGGTTAGTGTAGAAGCTAATGGAGTGAGCCTTCAAGGGCTGTCTGCAGCTACTGCACTCCAGGTGACTTGCCGCCCCTCTCCCCACAGGAGGTCGTGCTTATGGTCTTTGTGCATAGTGAGTACAGGGCAGCTCTGCCAAGTCCAGATGCCTAGARTGAGGGAATGAAGCTTTATGGAAACTGGGACTAGTCTAACTCTAGATGCTGCAAGAGCAGGGCTGTACCAGGCTGCAATGAGCATCTTTAACTCATATAATTAGATAAATCATCAGAAAATTGTCAAGTAGGAATTGCCTGCCACCATACCCCATCTACAGACCACAGGAGCAGCTTCCAGGAGCTACTGAGCTGTTTCTCTCTATTCTAAGGAAACCTACAGGGAATCTGCATGCAGTTTTTCCTCTCTCTGGAAAGAATGAAGCTAAAGAAGGAAAAATATTAGCTGATTTAAGTGAAAATCTGAAACAATCTTAAGGAAAATGGGGGAGAGAGAGGAGAAGTGCCATAAATTAAATTCTTGAAATATGTTACAACAGGAAACTAGAGTGGGGCCTGACCTCAGGGGTGATGAACTGCTATCGCTGTTAATTACACACTGCTAGAGCCTTGGGCACTCAGGCTTAGCAGATATTCCAAAGAAACAGAACTGCGTATTTTGAATCCAATGTTCCAGTTAGACCCATGAACACAAGACTGAGGAGCTAGAGACAAATTCATGTTTCGCCAGGTTTTGGGAAGGGTAACCAAGATTCTTCCATATGTCTTTGAAGTGACTGAAAAGGAGAGAAGTTTGATTTTGGCTGGCTTCTGTGGATAAATTCTTCCTTGATAGCTAGACTGTTAGGAAATAAAGAATGTAAAAATTCTTATTTTCATACTGATTTGGAAGATAAATGTGATTAGAAAGTAGATTTTCCAGAAGAACTGATATCTCCCTTCCTCAGGATGTCCTACCTTTAACAATCTACTTCAAAGGCTTGAAAAAGGTTTAACAAGATGAAAGAGTTTTAAACTGAAAAATGATTTTATTTCACAGAAATTCAATAGAAACCATAAGGGGGAAATTATATGGCAGGTGAAAAACTGAGAAAAAACTGTTGGGAAGAAAACCATTACAGAAAAAATAAATAAGAGAATAAGAGGGAGGATCAATAATGAAGTGAATTTTAAAGTTACTAGGAGTACGCAGATGAGGAGAGGACACTTGTGCAGAAATCCATGATGACATGATCGAGTGCTAAGAAAGAGACAGAAGTGTCTCTTAGACACTTATGTGTGTGTAGTAGAACAATTTGTACATCAGTAGAAATACTTATGTGTTTAGTGTAGTAGAAATACGGGCCATTTGTACATCAGAAAAAAGATGAACAAATTGCCATACAAACAATTGTCTATGTATGAGTGGGAGGCAAGATCTATAAGCAAATCTTTACATCATGGAGAGAGTCTCCTTGTAAATAAACACTTTTACCACAATAGAATCCATAAATTAAATGCCATATATTTGCCCATATTGAAGAGGAAGTATACCAGCCTCTTCTGCATTGGCCTAAATGCAGCTAAGACAAGGGAAGAATGCAAATGAAAAACACATTTTGTTTATAGAAAGATATGAAGCTAATCATGTTCAGTTATTATCACAGAAATTACATGTTTTCTGCTTTAGCTATATTCTGCCACAGTTAATAATTAAAACACAGACAAATGAAACTAACTTAATGGCAGACTTTGTAATTGCACAAGTACTGTAAGTTTTTGTTTTGTAAACATGTGAAATTCTTTTGTACATACTGTAATTAGGAGATCATAAAAATCAGAGACTATCTCAAAAGAAAAAACTAGCCCATTGTTTTTTCTGAAGCAACTGCAAGTGCACTAGAGCCACTATCAGAACAGGTTTTTCACAAAGCCTTAAGGTATCTAAGAATGTCAGTTAATCAATGCTTGTGTATTGCTGGTTCTCTGGGTTATTTTTTACAGAAATTTTGCAGGCATTTCTGTATGTCTTTCAGCAGAATGGCAGCCACTGTTGGGCCTGAGAGGGCAGGACCCTGCTGTTGGCTCGCCTATGGGGGCTGCCAGAGGGGCTCTGGCGGGAGCGGGGGGCTCTGGGGGGCTGGTGAGGAAGGGAGGGCTGTCAAATCCACCCTGAAGCCTGCAGAAAAGTTATCGGCGGCTCTGAGGGCAAAGGCCTTCGTTTGAACAGTCTAGGGGAAGGTCTTGGATTTGGATTTGTATCTCTGAACAAGAAAATCTTCGTCTGCAAAGAATTTGTTTGGACTGCACTTTTTTGGCTATGCACTTGGATAGGTGTGTCTTCTTCTGTGTCTATCTCATGGTAGACAGTAACTGGAAATGAAGTCATACAGATGAAAAATCCAAAAGGAAGTAACTTGCAGAAGGAGCAAAACATGCTTCAGAAAGAAATCAGTGCAAAAGGAGAGCAGGACCCAGGCTGAGCAGAACACTGCGACCAGAAAGGAGAGCAATCCATGGATGGGCACAGAGGCACCAAGAACGATTTTGGGGTGGAGTAAGAAGAGGAGAAAGGAAAAATACCAGAGGATTTAGGGCTAGTAGGAAAGAGGGAGAAGGTCATCAGCAAGGCAGGAGGAAAATGAGACAGTCGGGTTCCTCCACAGCCCCTTGCCCTGGATGCTATGATCGTCCTCATTTTGACTGTGAAAAGCTGGCGGCTCCCCTCCACACATCCCAAATTCCTTCCTTTTGGTAGCTACTTTCATTTTCCCTTTGTCAGACAGGTTTGTTTGTTTTTATAACAGACCTTTGTATTTTTGCAGCTGGACTTCTTTATTTTACTTGAAAGAGGGATGTTGTTTGACAGCAATACTTTTCAAAAGAAAGTTTAAAATGTGATTGTGCCTGTAAACAGCTAGAGTGCCAGCCCCTGGACTCAGTGTAAATACTGGTTATTGTCCACAACTTTTCTGTTTCTCATCATACTCAGCATTTTCATCACAGAGTAAAAATCTCTGCAAGTCATAGAGACTGGGCTGATTTTTCTCTCTTGCCTATTACAAATCTCCCCAGAGGACATTACTGCTAACTCAGTTCCCTAGAGGGACTCTCCTCCCTCTAGAAACAGCCTCGCTGGCTGAAGAAGCAGAATAGCCATGCGGGCCCCCAGAGCCCAACCATCACCAACCCAGCAGTTATTTTAAAACATTAGCCTGGTTTTCTATTCAGAAGGGGACAGTGTTTGGGAACTGCTCTAATACATAATTAGGTTTGAGTGAATCAGTTGTTCTTTTTTTTAATGATTTTTTTCTTCAGGACACACAGCCTTCAACTGAAAACATCACCTCCCCTTCAAAGACTGTTTGAAAGCCATCTCTGTCAACACACTTCTCCGAATCAGCATCCGAACAACCAGACAAGCAGCTTCTATTGACTTCTGCTGCTGTTTCAACACATAAAACATCTTCTCATTTTATATCCCATCTTCACCTGCTCCTGTAGTCATGTAGCCTCATTTCAATGTTTCCTTTGAAATTCACTCGATCATCAGCAGCTGAAATCTTTTCTCAAATCCATCTGTGCACAGTTCATGTATCCTGGTGAGCCTGCTCATTGATGCTTATCTTAGCGCTGCTTTCATTGAACCAGGTTTTTACATTCACACCAAGACTGCTCTGATGGTATACATATGTACATATAAGCAGTCCTGGCAAAGTGAAAAAAATTCAAAAGGAAGTGCTGCAAATGCACTCACTCCTGACTCTCTAAGGTCCAGCCACTGCAATAGTGGATATGTGTTCAGATCTTCATAGATACAAGGAAAACTCAAAAGCAGTCAAACCTCTCTGTCTTTATTGAGATGGAGGGATCGAAACTACACAAAAGGGATGCCTGGATTTACTTAATGTCAGAGTTATATTTTTATTTTTGTGTCTTGGTCCTTCCCTAATAATTCCTTCCTTGTTTGTATGTATGTTTGTTTTTAACAGCTACTGTGTGTCAGGCTGATGTTTTCTTAGAATTACCTACTGTAACGTCAGGATTTCTTTACTGAGTGGTAACAGTCATAACAGTTCAAAGCTCAACACTATGTTTGTAAAATTAGGCTTGTTTTTCTCTGCCTGCATTACTCTGCATTTATTAACACTGAATTTCATCTCCCGTTTCATTGCCCAGTTACTCAATAGTGTGAGATCCTTCCACAGCTCTTCAGAGACAGTTTCCATTTTTACTACACTGAATAATTTAACATCATCAAGCTTTATCAGTCTCTACCACCCTTTTTAGATCCTATATGAATATGCTGAATAAGACAAGCCTTAGATCTCTTTGGAGTACACTATTTTCCTCATCTACTGACCACTTACTCTTACCCTCTGTACACTGTCTTTTAAGGAGACATTTATCTGTGAGAGATATTTATCTGTTCTTGCTAAACTCATGACAAGTAAGTTCCTACATAAAATTTTGGCAAAGAGCCTTTGAAAATCCCAGAACACTTTATCAGCTGGCTCAACCTCATGCACATGCTCAATGACTCCCTCAGATAGATTTTCTAACAGACTTGTGAGACGAAAGTTCCCTGTACAAAAGCCATATTAACCCTTCTCTCCATATTTTTCAAATTTTTGCTGATTCTGTTTTTCTATGATAGTTTCTACAAAGCTGCCAAGCCTGGATGTCAGACTTACAGAGCTATAGCTCTGGATGCATCCAGGAGCCTGTTTTAAAAATTGGTGTTGTATTTGCTCCCTTCTATTCCAGAGGCAAAGAGGAAGCTTTCAGTGATAAATCATATTCCATATGGTCAAAAATTGCATGTCATAATTTCATTATAATATACACCTACATGCTACAATCTCTTCTGAATATCTGTTCTTATTCAGAAGATTAATGCATTCTAAAACCTTTTTCTCTGACACTGGTTTCGCTGCTTCTGCAGGTTCTAGCATTGAGGCCTCCTCCACAGTGAGCCTAAACGCAAAGGACTCCTGTAGCTTTTCTGCTGTGCCCCCATTTTCTTTTGTGTGTTCCCTGCAGACCTTGATCAACTATTGGTCTTCCAGATTCTCAGAAAAGCTGTTTGCACCTGAAATATTTGAAAAAGTACTGGTGATTAATTTATAAAACTTTTCCAAGCCTCCTTTACTTGCTGTTTTTTACTGTAACAACCTGTCCTTGTTCCCTCTAGAGCGCTGATACGTGCTGTGAGCCTCAAATGCAGTGTTGTTAATTGATCTGTAACACCTGCAAGCATTTTACCTTTTGGTCACCTACAGAATGTTGCAATTGGAACCAAAGGTATTGGTATATTACTAGGTGCCATCCAGATTAGTTGACTAGTAAGAATGGATTTGGAGATCTCTTCTGGAAGGTTTTAGCAACATATGCCTGTGTGAGGTAGGTCCTTGATACTCAGCTGATAACCTGCATCCCTGCTTGCCCCCTTTTCTTCCCTAACATATGCCTTCTGCTTATCCTTTACTATCTGGTTTTCCCCATGCTGTTTTGACAGAAGAACCAATAAAGATAGAGGGGTACCTCTGACACAGAGAGAAAAGGGGAAAAAAAATTTACTTTTACAAAAAACTACTACTGACAGCTTATAGCTCAGACCACTTGCAGTATGCTGCCTGCTTGGGGGGCATACGGAAAACTTAGCACTGTGTGTATACCCTTATCTTGTAAGTCCTCTTCTAAGTTTACACCGTGGGCCTTTGTCAGACCTAGCCCCCTATGGCTAAGCCATTATGGCTCGCTCTATGTTCTTATCTTTGTGAAAATTTAGTATCACTTGAGTCATATATTTGAGGAACTCCCTAAAGTCTTCATATTAGGTACTGTGGATAAACATGCCTTCTCTTGGCCACCATTTCCTGCATGTGTGTTTCAGGTACATGGTAAAATCAGAGGAACTGCTGTATTTAAATTAGAAACAACTAAGCTCCATAGTATCTCTTGGTAAACCTCTGTTAGATATACACTGGAGAATCAGGAACAGAAAAAAGAAGCCAAAAATATTATTAGAAAGGCCTGTTTTGATCTTTTCTCTTCATTTCTATCTTATGCCCTGAAGAACACAGCATAGCCTTGGAAATAAAAAGGAAAATATAATAAGGGTTAGAAATACCTGCCAACAGGAAAAGAAGGAAATGAAACAAAGAATAACAATTTGCCACCTGCATCGTGTGCCTTTGCCAAATGGAGAGGGAAAAAAAAAATCCTCCTCTGCAGGGCATATTAGGTCAAAGAGGCGAGTAAAAATTCAGCCAGAGTCAGTAAGGATTAAGCTATTCAAAAAGAAGACATAAAAATAGAAGGTAGTGTTTGCCTTTTGCATATCTCAGCTGTATCACCTGCTTCTTTCACTGGGTATGCTTACTATCAGGTCTTCTCTACAGTTTTCATCCAGCTTCTCTTCCTTCTGCTATACTTGTACTCCTCTTCACTTTCCAGCTTCTCATAAGCTGGACTCACTTCCCAAGTGCCAAGGAGCCAGACATGAGCTTCTCTTTCACTGAATATTTGCTGTCTCATATCTCAACTCCATCTCTACACAAAATGAGATGGCTGAGTATCTTTTTAAAAGCAATACCCTATGCAATTAAAATATTTCTTTCACTACCATGTGACTTTTTAATCTGCATTGTACTTATGAAAAATTCAATGGGAAAAAAAAAATCTTAAAAGAATACCTTTTAACTGAATATGCCAGGCACCTCTTCAGGGGATTTGTTTAGGAATCAGAGCCTTCTATATCTCTTCATGTCAGACAATACTCAGCTCAGGTGCACTCACATGAAATAGTTCAGTTTTTCTATCATCAGCAACACACACAGTAATTGATAGCTGAGACAGTTTGTGGACGTAACAGAGCCCCAGGAGTGATTTTAAGCTTGTATTCGCTACATGGCCATCTGCTGTTATTTCAAATAGAAGTTTTATTAACTTTTGCATTTAACCTTAGCATTTCTACAAAGGTCACAATTAAATATTAACACTTTAACTTGCAAACAAATTATCTTTCCTTTTCTACTAATAACATTTCATCTTTACGTGTCATAAATGTGATGTTAGGGTATAAGGAAGATTTCATCAGCAGTCAGATCAGTGAGGTTAGAAAACTTAGTTGTGTATCATTTTTTTCCTCTCAAGGGAAGAGTAATTAGGATGTTTTGTGATGAGAATAAAAATCAAGCACGTTTTAGTCTTCATGCGCCTATGGTTTTCTGCAGATAAAATGCATGTCTCTGAGCATGTTACGAACTAATCTAGAACTATGATGTTGGAAGTGCAAGCATTTACACATCCAGAAATGGTTTTCTTTAAGCTGAAATACAAGATAGTTACAAAAAGTAATGTTTGCATCTGGAGTGCTTATTAGATAATGTAATTTAAAGTATATTTATTTATTTATATTTAAAGTATATTTACAAATGCAGCGTACTAAATAAGAGAAAAGAACCACCCCCCCCCCCAAAAAAAAAGCTACTGATTTTGAAGATACCTCTTTAAGTCTGAAGAGGCCCAGTTTAAATTTTCTTACACATGATTTAAATTTTCTGAAATGACTGATTAGGGAATTTTTTTGTCCTTCAGTTTTAGATAAAAAACATCAAGCCCATAAGCAGACCTGATTTTCAAAAGGTTGAATTTAGCATATTATGAAATAATGTCTTTTTATTGTTTCTTAAACTAATATCCAAAACTAGTAACTTTTAAATCATTTTTTACTTGCAAAATGGGGATTTAGGGATTCCACAAGACAGTGAAGATATTCTAAAAACATGGAGCAAACTAAACAGGAAACCAACGGAGAGGATACTGCAATGGTATCCTCCATGATATCAGAAGAGATTTTTATCAGCCTAACCACAGAGCTGTAGGAAAAACATGAGTAAAGGGCAGAAACTACAGAAGTCACATCACCAGCAGGGCAGATCTCTTATGTTTAAAGTCAGCTTGCAATATTAGCACACTCTTCAGCATTGAAGACAATAGCAAACTTGCAAAAAGAACCAATAATCAGCCTACTAAAGGCAAACCAAATGTGAGGAGAAACAAAACCAGGTAATATTGAGTGGGAAACATAAATATTGCAGTGCATCTGAGATTCACTACATAACACTTGGGACAGTGAAAAATATTTGGAACTGTCTCAATATTATTCTCATTAAAGACAACTGAGTTAAGCCAGTAATGACAGTTTTTTAAAATCCATCTTCACATATCTTATTTTAGCATATCTTATTTTTTAAAAGCATCTCCTAACCATCTTTGAATCATTTAAAAAATGTGGAGCTGGTAGTGACAATTAAACAAAACCAAACAGAGCACTTAATATAGCATGGTGCAAGAGATATGATTTGTACAGACGTAAATTCAAGAAAAATACTACTGGAGCAAGTCCAGCGAAGGGCTACAAAGATGATTAGGGGACTGGAACATCTCTCTTATGAGGAAAGACTGAGAGAGCTGGGCCTGTTTAGCTTGGAGAAGAGAAGGCTGAGAGGGGATCTTATCAATGTGTACAAGTATCTGAAGGGAGGGTGTCGAGAGGATGGGACCAGACTCTTTTCAGTGGTGCCGAGTGACAGGACGCGAGGCAACAGGCACAAACTGAAACACGGACACTTCCATCTGAACATGAGGAAAAAAAAAATCATCCATTAAAGTTCATTTGTATATTATGTAATATATACATGAACTGCAGGATGCCATGATGTTCTGCAGAGGCTTAGATCTAGTCTAGCTGCATCCTGAGAAGGACCTGAAAGACACAGAAATGCAGCTACCACTGTGGAAGTTCATAAAGACTAACGACCAAAGCAGGATGTTTTACCTCCAGTGGAAAATCTACCAAAGTCTTTCCCTGTGGAATGTTCTGTTATCAATTAAATCTTGTTTTCTGACAGGAAAATACCTTGTCAGAAAGGTTATGAACAGTCTGAGCTGTGGCCATGCAAACCATTACCCCTTACTGTTTCATAACTGGGTTGTACTTCCAAGATTTTACTTTTCCAAAAAGGAAGCGATCCATTTCAACACGCTTGGGAAAAGAAAAAACATTCTGGGAAAGGAGTTTGTCCTGCCCTGCTGAAAACACTCTGTAGCTTTTGTTTTGTTTGGCAAGCAAACAGCAAAGCCAGAGCAATAAATGGACTGACTAACCCAACTTCCTGAGCTTAAAGAGACTCTCCATTAGCTGTCAGCAGCAACAAGTTTGTCTAAAGTGCGCAATGAAGCACTGAGTCGGGATCCCATGCCAGGCAGCAGTGCTCCTTGTGGGTTGTGGAAATACTGTGGCACATGACTTCCCAGGTTAAATCCCTCTGCTGAGTAGATCTGCCTTTTAGCCAGGCACAACACTGCCAAAATGCTGTTATTCCTATTCAAATTCTGGAGTTAATTCATTTGAGGCTCTCAGGTGTGTCTGTAGATGGACAAGAGATGTCTCCTTTGCTCTTAAGTTTCAAGGGACAAGAACAATAGAGCACAAACGGTGTGATGGAGCTAACCACCGTGCTGCAATTGCCAAAGTGCTCAGAAATGTTGGCGTGCTGTGGACTACATCTTCATGGAGAAATTATTTTGCAAACTCTTTCTCCCTGCTTTTGGGATGAATTAAAAAATTGCTATAGAAAGGTGATGTTAGGAAAGTAATGAGAACTACAAAAAYGGGTTTTTAATCACTGTCATTGTATATTCTGTGAGGCCTCCAGAAAGGCAAATGTGATTGACATATCCTTGTTGCTAGGGTTCATATTCAACCTATTTAGAATTTCACTGGCGCTGCTCAGACTCGAATCAATCCAGGTTCTTTTCGCAGTCACTGCAGAGATCTAAGCACTAAAGTCCTAAATCATCCTCTGGAAATATCTCACCCTCTCCACTGACTTTACAGAGTGTTCAGGGCACTTCTATCCCTAATTTAGACACCACAGTCAGGCACCTAACATTAGATAACCGAATATGAGTCCATGTTTCAAACTAACAAAACATGGCTGAGGTGACTAATGCATTTAATAAAGGTCTTGGACAAAAAACAGAGAACTATATCATTAAAATATAAGTGCTAAGAAGACAGATAGTTGGAAATATTTTCTTTCTCTTTATAACACATATATTCAGTTAATATAAGGACATGCTCTTCATCTATCCATAACAGCTTTAAGTCCCATATCCTAAAGATGCTGCTGACCTGATTTAATATGTACATCTCAAACATATTTATGTATCACCATTGTTACTCTGCGTTCTTACTGCATCAGCGCCTGTTATTTGGTGTTCCCAATATCTGATAGCTCAGGGTAACGTCCTTTCTAAACCCAGATACTCTTGGACTGACTGTATTATAAAATATCATTTATTATAGTTGATTACAGTGTGTTATCACATATTAAAAATATTTTGAGGAACCTTCTCTAGAAAGCTTCTAATATATGACTGATCATGACAGAGGGGCTCTAGATTGCAAAACCCAGAGGGTGCTTTGCAGTCTTATGCTTTTCCAGTTCCTCAGGCTTTCTGGTCAGCTTGGCCCAATGGTTGCACTGACCTTGACTACTGACCATTCCCTGTGGATTAGCAGTAATCTGCCTAAAAGGACATGGCCTTCGGGCTACACAAACACTGTCTTTGAAATCCTGAGGTTACCCTAGCTTTGGGATTGGGAACATAGGGAAATGTCTTAAAGGACTATTTTCATCATCTTTGCTTATCTCTAGCTGTGGCTTCATAGCTGTTATAGCTTGATATAAAATCACATCATCATAGAGGTCCCTCCCTCCATCCTTGGCTATTCATGTCTACTAACACCAAGTGCTGGCACTAGTGGTGAACAGCTGTTCAGAGAGCTGGGTCCTACTGAGAACTAACCTGGAAACTAACCTGATCAGCTCTGAGCTTGGTTTCCTGACCATCCCTTTCAGATGGAGCACACGTTTATGTCAGATTACAGTGACAACATAACTACAACCTCTGCAAACTTTCACTACAACTAAGCTGTACTTTAGGATGGCATTACACGCAATTCAATTGTTAGAGAATTCTGATAGAACTAAGAAATGAGCATTAACACTTAAAAAAGAGTCATTTAAAACCATCCCTGCCCCTAAACTTTATTCTTTCCATTTGGAAAACAAAATCAATGCTTTAAAAATAAACTACATATTTTGGACAATGATCTGCAATGGTTCCAAGACCTATTATAGAGACTAAATAGGCTTGAACTATGGAGTCACAAGTAACTGTCACCGACTTAAAAATACAGATGCACAAAAGAAGTAAAGTACCACAGGGGTTTTCTTTTTGTTTATCATTCTAATTCCTGCCTTCACAACACAGGCATATATTTCCTCCTCTGTTAGACATGCAGCACTCATTCTACTCCTGAATCAAGGTTTTGAATGGTGCAGCCTTCTATAATTGGGATTTCCTTAAAAGTATTGAACATTTTTTACTATTAACTGCTATCTTCAAAATCCTAGGGCAACATTCCAAGAGCTTTGATTTGCCCCCAAATGATTTGGTTTCCAGAATGTTTCAATTGCTGGATTTAGCAAGTCTGAGCTGTGGTGCAGAAAAATATATTTTAAAAAATCTTTGAAGCTAAGTGCAGAGAAGATCCCGGTAGCCAGCTAGAAATTGCAGCACACTTTATTTTTTCTAGCATCAGGATTCCAGCCCAGCAGGCATACAAACATCCAACGTGTGCCAGAAAACACAACAAATGAACTAGATATCAGGATTTAACTTTTTCTAATAATAAAAAGGCAGGGAAAATGTGGCTGCTGATGTTAGTTTGGTAATTATCAGCTTCCATATTATCTGTCTTTTTTTCCACCATGGCTGATGGACACCACCTGCTGAACTCTACTTTCGAGTTTATGGTCCTAGCCATAGGTAAAACTATGCTAGTGTTACAAACCTTTAAATAAAGGCAACTTTCTTTCTATCCCCGTCTCCTCATCTTCAACAAAAGGAGTTAACCCTTCAACTGACAGTAACTGTATGCAAGGATCTCAGTTTTCAAGCCCTGTTTTGCTAGTTTATATGCTGGCAAGAAACTCAAGGGGATGGGAGAAATTATACTTAGTCCTRGAGGAATCTGGATGACTACCCAGGAACTCCCACCAGCTAAGAAAAGAGGTGATGTTCATATTTTCTGAAAAGTCTTTCTACGAAGAGAGAGAGTGACCACATTATAGAAATTGAAAGCACTATCTAGCAGATTTTCTAGGAAAGTATTTTAGGTCCAGTCCTATTTAACATTTTCATTAATGAGTTGGAAGTGAAAGTAACCAGCCCATAATTGCATTTGCTGATACCAAATTGAAAGGAGTCTCAAACTTCACTGAGGACAGAGAAATAATGCCAGAGGACCTATTGTACAGAGATTAGATACATGGGCAGAAAAATCACAAAATGAGGGGAAGGATAGGAGTGAGAAAAAGAGGAAAGGAAATAGAATACCATTTTAGGGTGATTATTTTTTTTAATTGATTTGTGTTCCTATCCCTTAATTTGCTTTGTATCACATTCAGAACGCCACCAGTTCCAGGTATTGAGCGGTCAGTCAAATACTATAATTAGATATTTGGCAGACATTTAATATGAATATGAAGGAACTAATAGRTGGGCATCAGGGTCTGTCATAGTGAGGACAGTCACAGGTTCAGCGCATCTAGGCAGCAGATCCATAAGCAGCAGAGGTCCTTTGCTCTCCATGCGGCTTGTGAAGTCTCAGCTTCAGCCTCTGGGGTGGCCTGGTCAAAGGTATATAGACTTGTACTGGTAAATTTAGGGACCAAGAAGTGACTGATGTCTCTTTAAAAGGAGGTGAACCTGTTTTCCTCACATGATTCATGCAGGAATCAGAGCAGACTTTTTTAATGCTCCTTTAGTCTTTTCATAATATAACCCTTGTTCAGTGACAAAATGATGTTTTGGGGTTTTTTGCTTATTACTAAAGAATCTTTGGTGACTTTAAGCGACAGAAAAATATATATGTACATGTCCACATTTGCATATAAAGAAATAAACCAGTTAATGAGAATGGAAAAAAAAGGGGGTCTTTTGCTGTTCACTGCAGAAAGCCTTCACCATATTCCCAATAAAGGCACAAGATGTCAGAAGGCAGAACAAGTACAGTATGTTAAAATATTAATGTTAGTAAACATTGATTTGTTTAGATTTAATATAGAGGATTAAGGAATGAGGAATGAAGAACTGGGCATCAGGTAGTGCCCCAAGGTAAAATGCAGCTTCATAGTTATGAAAATTTAATTTGACTGCATTGGGAATAATTGCTCCTATTTGGTAGCAGCCTTATGCCAGCAAGATAACAGTCACTCAAATGGACATCACCCTGCATACACTCTTAAGCAGCTGCATAATATTTTTGATTGGAGAATGGTGTTGTATCCAATTGTCATAAGAGAACCACGCAGCAGAATAAGATTCAGTCTGACATTTAGTTGGTCTAAATAATATTCTAGTGCAATATCTTTCTGTAATGAAGCTTCCCTTTGTTCTCAAAGAAAATTCTGCTTGGAAGCCAGAAACTTTTTCTCTCTAAAAATGGAAAATCTGTTGTACTGTTAAAAAAAAAGCCTTTGGGATCTTATTCTTACTGACATCCTTCCTTCTCTCCCCCTCTCTTCCCTGGTATAATAGAAAAGATCTTTAAAGACATGTTGATTATATCTATATATTAAACAAATAAGTTCTATTTACATTCAGTATAGGCTATTTTAACATTTCTGGGGAAGGATAGAAGGGCCTTAACAGAGTAAAAGAATTAACTCCTTGTGCTCAATCTGCCAGATTGTCTTTATTTGTTTTTAAAATTTGCTGCTAGCCAGAAGAAAAATGAGCAAAAATATTTCTTTCAGACTGCTCTGAGATCCAACAGTAAATAAGTGAGCAAGGAACTAGCATCCCAGCTGAAGACTTACAGCAGTAAATGCACTCATTCACTGTCTGCATTTCCAATAACACTTTTTTTCATTCATCCTTTTCCTCTTCTCCTGTTTTCCACAACACTTCATGACTACTGAGGAAACATCATTAATAACTGATACAAAGAATCACGCATGTGCATATAGATAAACTGAGGATGACAAAATATCAACTTGCAGCTGCTCAATTGAAAGCCGTATCTACACAACGGGTAATTACTTTTAATTTAATTAGGACTCCTGCTATTGTTTCTATCTCATAGATTACATTATAACATGTAATGTGTTAAAGCAGGAAGATGAACTGCGAGAAGACACAGAAAATATTACCTGTTTTGTCTAGAAATACTATACTTTAATGCCTCTGTAAGCACTTGCTACTCAGGGCCAATGAACAGTTCTTGCATCYTGCTCTTTTTAAGCAATTTTGTACATTCGCTATACTCACATTTATGTGACTTGGAAAGATACATTTTAGCTTTGGAAAAGTAACAAACATTGACATATATATTGGGAAAAATTTTCATGGATTTTATGCTCCAGCAATGCAAAATTTTAATCCAAACTTCAGTTAATTGGCTGCAGAATGTAATCATCAAGCACAAAGAGCAAAATATATCATTTAAAGAATCAGTTTCAAGAATAAAATCACGTTATGTGAAATACCATGGGGTAAACTTACTACTGATATAAATGATGCAGTTCCATCATCCTCAGTCACTTGTGCCACCAGAGAACGTACTGGTTCTTAGGAGAGTAGTAAAATGAAAGATAAAAAGAAAGTCCCTAAACTCAAGGCCCAGAGAAACTTCTGAACTATTCATATAACTGGACAAAGATTTCCCTGCTGTAACTCTGGCTTTTTCTCTTACACAGCATGATAGTATTTTGGTCTATCATGGTACTCTATTTTTTGATAGAACCTCATTCTGTGCTCAAAGTGGAGGCCTCCCATTTTAACATATGACAGAGTCCATAATTTTTTTCTCTGATTCTCTAGTGTGCAGCCCTTTGTTTTATGTTTATCAGCAAATCCCAGTAAAAATATCCACCCAGAAGTGCAAATATTATTGCTTTACTGTCTTATTATGTTAGACAAACAGATTTAATGAAATTATTCTTGAAGGTTCAAGGTAGACTCTGACTGTACTTTTCCTCCTCTTCTACCCATTCCTATCCACCAGGATTTAAGATACTCTTGGATTGTCAATGCAAGGCAAGCAGAGGAGGGCCTCTGTGTTCGTGGTAGATTACTAACCGAGGTTACTGTCCATCTTGTTGTTACATCTCATTCGTACTCTCTTATGAGAGTCTCATGGAAACACCTTTTCTTTTTTATACTGATCAATAAATGGTGGCTTCTGCTTTTGACAGCCCTTTGCCTTTACTTCCAATGTTATAACTGCCTTTGGGGCTGATTTTCTCCATATCAAAGCCTGAATTTTCCTCAGTCTGTGCAATCAAATAAAAGTTAACCTGATACCAGTGTTCCATATGTACAACAATTAATAATAATAAAGATCTCTTGGGTAATCTGATCAAACTCTGACCTTGAAAAAATTATTTTTTATATTAGTTCAACTAAGAATGGGGGTAACTTGCAACTCAGAACAAAAGAACCATAGCCAGACCATTAGGGTTGTACTGGTGGTTCTCTCATTAAATTGTCCTGTGTATTGAGCAGGTTATTTAGCTTCAATTTTCCAAGGTAGAAATATATATCTAAACCTAAATATAAGCCCTTGTAGCATATATAGGAAACATAATGTGTAACCTAAATATTAAAAGTATCAAAAGATCTGCCTTTCACAATGAAGTGAGTAACTCTAGATGGAAATAAGTGTTTTAAACTGCAGGAATAATCAGAACAAAGATTTTGCTTCAAACCATCCATTTCAAATTGAAATATGCATAAACCCTCACCCCAAATAAAAAAAAAAAAAACCTCTATATGAAGCCAACCATCCAAATAAAAAACCCCAGCTGCCAACTGCTGTACTTCATATACTTTCTGCTAGACCAATTAATCCTCTGAGAATTGCTCTGTGAATTTGCTCAGAACTTAAATGAATGATTCATGCATCATGGCAATCCTGTCCTGAATCTGAAGTTTTGTTGCTGGAGTCACTCATACCACTAGTGAAATAATACTTAATCGTATTCCTGGTAAAGGAATCATATTTTTTATGCACTTGTAAAAGTATGAATGATTAATTCTTTTAATTMAGACACTTTAAAAGTTACCAAATAGCAAAAGACTGAGGGGCATGAATTCCAGAACATCCTGAAGAAGGCTGCTATCCTTCCCTGAGATTAGTGTGTTGGAAGGCTGATAAAACACTGCAAGCAAGAGATAGTGATACTAACTGACAAAATTAGACCTTTCCCAGCTGTGCTGGCATCACAAGACATCATAATTCCTCAGAGACTAAGACTAATTAACAGAAAGAGATGAAGATCCAGGGCTTGGGTTTAATGGGAAGTTCAGAGTCACTTCATTGAGTTTGAACCCTAATGCCATCAGTAAAAGTCTTAAATAAAAGCTGGTTCTGGCAGGAACTATGTCTCACATAATTTTGAAGACACTTTCCTTCTCTGTAACTGTAATTCCTGTTTAAATCCTGACCAGCTGAGGTATTCCAGAAAGTAGCAATAGGACTCTGAATAACCTGACTGTCTTTGCCTACTTATAAACCAAGGTTAACCTTGAAGGAAAAAAATGTTGAATTTTAGACTGTTTTGCTTGACAGGGAGGAAAATGAACCAGACTTGAAAGGACTGATAAGGCTACCTCTTTATAATTCCCTCAGGGATAAGCAATTAGCTATATGAAGAGAGAACACCATATATGTAGTAACTCTATAAAATTTCATGTGGCTGAGTCTATGGAAATAGACTGACACTATTTACATAGCTAGTAACATTTTGGCAACTTGGTAGAAACTACATACTGTCCATGTGGGGAGCAGTCCCTTGCTCAGCAGAGGGTGCATCTACTCTCTCAGCCTACCTCCCTATTCATCTCTCAGGTTCTGGTCCACCGATTGTCCCTACTACCTGCACACTGATTTGCTCCTGGGCATTTTTCTTCTAATTATTTCTTTCTGAGAGGAAACTCAGATGTGGTTTTGAGTGTAGATTGGTCTAGGACAAAATGAGACTGCACCACTGTGTACATCTGTAGCTTTTATGCCCTCAAATACCCCTGCTTTCATATATCCTCCACATCCTGGTATAAACACCATGCCATAGGCCATGACAGAGCTTTCATGTCTTTTAGTTACTTCAAACCAAAAATAACAAAGGTATGTTTTAGGGTATATTTCAGAGGGGTGCCTATAGCCTGAGAAGATCTGGACCAAGTGTTGCACATTGTGGCTGTGACCAGTGCGTCCTGGGGGCAGCTGGTCTAGAGCAGTGTGGAAGATATTTTATACCATTTGGTCTGCAAGCCAGATATTGTTCCATAGCACTGTAGGTGTAGCCAGAAATTATGAAACACCAAAACAAATCCATCTTGTCTTTTACTTAATTAGTCCATGCTCCTTATCATTAATGCAAGTCATCGTCAAAGAGAGTATTGTCTTTGTTTCTGCTAGTAGGATCGCCTCAGGAATCGACTCATATAGCAAAAGTATTTTCAGAYGCAATGTCTGTGCCAGATGTGTTTCATGATGAGTTAGCTGTAGCCTTTCCCATGAACAGCACACCCATTGCAGCACATCAGGGGTAATCCTGCAGAGTGTCTGGTTAGTTTCCTCCAAAAGAAATCCCACTTGCATGCTCTGAGATGACTTCGCAATGCCACCCAAGGCATGATCATGGGATTCTCTTCAAAACCACACTCTCATAGAACAAAAATGCAAACAGATGCATCTGTGGCACAAGCCTCACTGAACTGGTGGGATGACCAAACTTTCAACCTATGGGTTATACCCAGCTTCATGTATCTTTTTCAGCCAAAACARTTTAGACAATAGTATTTTTCCAGCAAAATATCTGAAGGAGAATGGCCACCAAAAAAAAAAAAAGAAAGAAATTGCCCAATGCTAAGTTCAGTTAAGATGAGGATTCTATTTGGAAGAAGAGGAAAACCACTAAAGAACAAAAACCTACTTTGCGGTGAGCAAGGTCAATCACAGTCTTGGGATCCCAGTAATTTTTTATTGTTCACGCACATCCAAAAATCTGCAGCAGCCCAAAACCTATCTTTTCTTGTTGCCAAACCAGAAAGGTATTCTCTTTTATCTTTATCCTAATTTCTTATAGACAGGTTATTATTAATATTTATCATTTATTCAACACCGAGCCAGTGAGCTATGCCCTCCTCATCTACAGACTAAAAGATATGAAAAGATACAATATCACAAAAAAGACATGCAGCCAGTAAAGCCATTGAACTCCAAACAAAAGGCATTACTAGGAGGAATCTCAGGAAACTTCCCAGAGTCCATGAGGTTCTGCAACAAAATCTGGAACAGCCTTATTAAACAGAAAAGCAATACCAGGTGTATTAAAGATGCCAAAACAGAGGTATAACAACAAGCAAAACTAAAATTCACAGAAGAAATGGTCAAGAGATCCCTTAAGAAAAAAAATGGCAGGTCCAGATGGCATCCATGGCTTTTGGCTTCAGTACTTTGTATCTTTGCACCCAAGACTAGCAATATCTCCAGGCAGTTTTCTCAGGAGTAATCATTAAGATGCATGTCAGAATAGTGTTAATTATGGAAAACAAAAGCAGGGGTTGTCAGGTAGTTCCCAGCTCCTGAACAATCACATCTCTCAACCATGTGCAAACTGCTAACATTGATCATATCAGAGGAAGTCTAGTACGGTGGAGTCAGCTATGCACACTACACATGGGAATGAAAAGGATGCAAAAGAAATACTAGCAGTTCTGAGGACCAAGGTCTAATCGACACATTGGTTATGAAGACTGCCAAATCCAGAAATTCTCAGGACAATATGCAAAGACTATGAAGTCTTTGATTTTGTCCCTCATACATGAATAAAGAAAATATTAAGAATGTACAGCACTACAATAACATAATTCTTACAGATTTAAATAAAACCATCTTGAAGACAGATCTCACCCTCCAAGATTGTAACTTATACCCTGTCCATACCCACTGGGGAAATTTCCAGGAGGACTTTTCATCACCTTGATTTTCATAATTTACTTCTTGCCATTATTCATCTTTCGAAGGAAATTTCAAGTAGAAATTCAATTCATCTTGCAAAATATTACTAATAGGCATCCCACATATAAATAATCTCAAATGATTATTAAGTCAGGTAAAGTTATCCTAGCCTCATGAAGAGCATTAAAACCTTTCCAAATCATGCAGCTCAGACAAGTTGCAAGGAATGATTTACATTTAACAGGAGAGAAAGACACTGATCTGTTATCCCTTAGAGAAAACTGACTCCTGAAATGCCACATTAGCAGAAACAGCCTTTTCAAGGTAAATAATTCCATGCCCTATCCTGACTATACTTTGCAGGGACTGACTTTAATAGAACTGAGGCAGTTGGAAGAATAACCAAAAAGTGATTTATTGTATAAAGAGTATTACATCCAAAAGCAGATGTTGAAGTATTAAATGTACTCAGGAGGAAAGCTGGAAGATGTCTGAAAATCTTGTGTTTAGAGTTATTTCTCAGACAAGCTTTAAAGTTAGAGGGTAAAGGAATAACTGTGGAAAAAGCAGGAAAGAAATCCAATCATGGGAAGAATGTCAGTTTTAGAGGCAGGAGGCCCTGACACAGGAAATGGGTGAAGAGACATTAAAATGTCAATAAAGACTCTTCTGGGTAAGACAGCTCAGCTAAAATTATTCACTGCAGTGCTGGCTGCAGTTGTACACTGTGTCTTCACACATAAAGGGAGGAGGGATAACACATGTGAAAGACTATTAAGCATAATGCCCTTCACTCTGACCTGTGTGGCCAATATTGCTTTCCCAGAAATCACAAACAATGAAATCAAAAGCATGGTCTAGTGACAGACAGAATGGAAAGGGAAGAAGCTTTGGGACCGTGTATCTAGATAGATCAGGAAAAGCCAGAAAAACAGATTCCAGAGACTTCAAGATCAAGAGCACAAAGCATCACCATCATCAACATTGCCTGCCCATAGGCTTAACATAAGACAGAAAAGGAAGTGCAATTCAACACAACCACTTCAAATGTAAGCCGTCATGAGACAATTGAAAAGGATATGAAGGAGGAAGATTATCGGAGTACCGATTTTTACAACTTTTTCTGAGACTCGGCCTAAGACCCCTATACAACCTCTCAATGACCCAAACATTTCCATCCGTAACTAGAGTCGCTGGAAACCTGGCTGTTTCTTTCCTTGACATCTTTCACATTTTGATCACACCCTGACCCTAAAGATCTGGCTGTTTTTTGCTGGAGGTGAAAACATTGCCAATTTATAAACAATGACAACAATCCATTAGAATGTGGTATGAAAAAATAATAATAACAAAAAACTTTGGCAAGTTAATTATTCCAAGAAACTAGAAGATAAACAAGAGAATATCACAAGGATAAAACACCCATATGAAACCAACACAGGAGAATATCAAATGATGATTGCGAGATGTACAGGACATTGTTCAAAGGCGACATCTTCTTCCTTGTGGAACTGACTACATAAAATGTTAAAATTTGCTAAAATTGCCATCTGCTCTCTGTTGGGAAAATCTACTGCTGCATGGAGTTATCTAAGCACCTGACCCACTGTCTGTGTGATGAGAAAGTCATATAAAGCTAAATGTAACTTCACATAGTACAAGCATAATTATCATTACATGACACGGACAATATAGAGAGAAAGGTGGAACAAACCACAACAAGATGGGATGAGTTAGTCTGTGTACTAGTTACTCAGAAAAATATTTCTGACTTTGGAGCATAGTTCAGAAGAAAAAAAATCCTGCCAGCTACAAAAAATAAAAATAATAAATAATAAAAAAAACAGGGTAAGGGAAAGACTGTAAATGGGCAACAGCTGATAGTCCCATTATTGAGCTATTCCCCTTCTGACGTTCCTTCAGAATTGACTGTTGTGTTATGTTGCTGTCACAGTGGTAAAACTCATTGCCCACTGGGCATCTGTTGAGGTATGTGCTACATTTCTAGTAAGCAACTAATAGCATTCAAGGAGAATCAAATGCATTCTTTCAGACGGTGGACCAGAAGTTGCCTTACAGCCATAAAAGCATCATTGACTTCAACAGAGTTATGTTTGGATTTGCATGAATAAACAGGATCAGGCTCACAGAACTGAGATGCAGAAATGTTGATGTGAACAAGAATGTTAGCGTGCACAAGAAATTAAACGTAGTCTCTGTCCCCCACTCCTGCTTTTCCCAGTTTGGTATCACAGAGGTGAGGTCCTTCAGTATGTACCTTCCACAGCCATTTCAATGCCAGTGCACTTACTAAGTATGCGATTGCCAGAGTGTATTCTGTTAACACAAGCAGTGATGTATCTCAACAGTACGCCGTATTTGAGCAATTGTGGCTACTGTTCTCATTCCTCTTCTCCAGCATCATTATCAGATGGTCCTGTCTCTTACACAACTTGAGAGGAAATTATTTCATCTAGAAGCAAAATGACACAGTTGGTCATTATTCTCAGTGTTTTCCTAAACGTTGTTTAGCTAAAGCTGATAGAGTTAAAGCCATACACATCTACTGATGCACATATGCACTGGTTTAAGGCAGAAAATGGCACAAAATAGTTCAGCTATCAGTTTACTTTTTTGAGATACATGACCCAGTAAAGCAATACAGTTCTGTAGAAGTAACAGACTTGTTGATTGTGTCCAACTATGGAGAATCAATATGGATTCAATACTTTCTATGGATTCATTATTTTATGACTACCAAAACTTGCACAAAAGAAAACAGTTAATTTATACTCAGTGATATGTATGACTTGTAATTAGCACACAAACTTTCCATCATCTTTTTCCATTTAGGAAAGATTTAAAAGTGAAGTGCTGCAGCAAAATATATTTTTATTAAGACTTCATTATTTGTACAGAACACAGTCTGTGAAATGTTATAATAAATAATTAAAATGAAACCAGAAGAAAAAACACATTTTGAAATACAGCATCATAGGCTTCAAATTGTCTTTTTTTTTTCTTTGCTTTTTTACTCACTTGCAAAATTCAGTGAGTTATAATGAGTCTCCAAGGTCTGTAGTGCAGATCATAACATTTCTTCTATATTCTTGGACGTTAATTCTCTCTCCATCTAACAAATTTCACACAAGATAAATATACTTTATAGTTAGTACTGTATATCTCTAAGCGTGAGATTTATGGTATCTAACTTCAGTTGTCTGAAAACTGATGTCTACTTTGAGGACTCCAACAGAGAAGAAACAGTGATTTAAAACTGGACAGCAGAAGCAAAGTCCACTTTGCATCTGTGATGGGTATAGCCAACCCCAAGGCAGGAACACCCGATCCACACATGAATCAGTGCCTGAACCACTATGTCTTATACAGGGCTGAAAACTGCAGTGATTCAGGGCTGATTCATGTGTAGATGAAATGTTTCTTCCTTAAGGACAGAAACATTTTTCAGAGGTTTGGGCAGATGGCTGGGGGGCAGTAACAGACTCAGACGTTCAATTTTAAAATTCTGCTATATCTTTCTCAAAGCTCATGCTTGTCACCTAGGCTCCCTCTGTAGACAATGAAGTGAGACACTTCATTGTAGAGATGTGATGAATCACTATCTCTTTACTGACAAGAGAAGTCATCTGAATAACTAGTTTTAACTTAGCTAATTTTAATTAATAATTTAATAAATTTAATTTAATAAAGCACCTTAGGTGCTTTATAGTTGTCATCAAGATGACATCTGGCTTAATAATGTGATTGTGTTTCTTATCCTCATACTTGATGCTAACTGTATTTTAACTTGTAACACTCACCACTTTTTAAGATTGCTAAACTTGATTTGGGAAATAGAAGTCCATAGGAGGCTGGCTTCAACACAAATTTACTTTAATTGTTTGGATTTATAAAATCCACTAGAAGCCCTATGTCTTGTGTTAATCAGATTTTCTTGATTTCATTTTGAGCAAGGTTTAGTTTCACAAAGCGTAAGTTATAGTCTTGATCCCAAATCAGGAAACTCATTTATAAAGGAAAAGCCTAAAAGAAAGAACATGAATGCATGCACTGGCATTCACCTCTTATTCCCATTCCACCTTCTAAGCAGTGTACCACACTGAGCATACTTTTTTCTGAGGAGGACCCCATCTTGGATTTGTCTCCTATTCAAAGTTGGTGGGTTTCTATTTGTTGCTAAATGTTATTGAAATTTCAGAGTTCTTCTAAAATACTCCATGGTTTATTTTTTAATTTGGGAAACCTTAATTTGAGAAGGATTTTGCTTCTGTTTGGCTGGCATTTAAGAGAGTGCTAATGAAATATTCTTAAGATTCTTTAAGACTGAATCTTATTGATAAATGAAGGTAGACTTTAGATTGATACTTTTATGCCTGGTTATCTCTTCATTCAGGAAGTAAAACGTGCCATAATGCTTTTGAAATAACAGTGTAGAATCTTGTTGGTGCTGTGTAATAGTTTACTGGCAACTTATTTGCTAGTATTTTCTGAAGACTACCTAGGATGCACTAAAATATGTTTATAGTCTATTGTAGAGATTACAGGTGACTTCATTATACAGGTGACAGACTGGACTTTAATAATAATTGAGTAAAGTAACTCATCAGCTGCCTTCGGCAGCTTTGAGGCTCTTGCCATCACTAGCTCACTAGAGCTTCCTTTTTTCTCAGTGTGGAAGGCATTCTCGCTCTTGGATACTGTCTTTTTGAAATATCATCTCTCTGACAGGCCAACAGAAGCATGTGCCATATAAGTGGCCATGATCTACCTTTCAGCAAAACCTCCAGTTCTTTTCTTTTATTGATCAGATTTTAACAATTTTGATTCAAGGGATTTGCATAGCCACAAACCCTCTCCCTATTCTGGCAATAATGCTAATGTTCATGTCATTTTACCACAGGATTCTGGTTAAAGTTCCTTTCAGTGAGATCTTACTAGTTTCAGGCACAATAAAATGCTTCTGGCTCACACATAACAGTCCTAATAAAACACTGTCCTTACTCCCTTTCCCCTCCTTATTCTGTCTCTGTCTCTGTCTCCTCCTCTCCTCGCCTCGCCTCTCCTCTCTTCTCCTCTTCTCTCCTCTCCTCTTCCTTCCCCCTTGCCTTCCCTTCTCTTCCTTCCCCCTTCCCTTCCCTTCCCTTCCCTTCCCTTCCCTTCCCCTTTCCCTTTCCCTTTCCCTTTTCCCTTTCCCTGTCCCTTTCCCTTTCCCTGAAGTTTGGCATCAGGACATACAGACCTATACACGTGAACAGGGGTGCAGTCTCCCTATGAATAACACCCTACAGCCCCCTTGGGGTTTGTCAGATTTCTGTCTACTTGATGCCTCCATCAATATCACCATTTCAGTCAGACTTGCTCTTCACTGCAATCCTAATGGGCAATTTCAGGCTCATGATGAAGAGTAAGACAAACAGGCAAATGGCCRCAAGCACGCAAGCTTGAAGGGGTTTCATTGCCAGCTCATTATAGCTCCACTAATGAGATTTCCATCCAATTTGTGGGATAGCAGAGCTCAACTCAAGAAAGGGACAGAGCTACCAATACAGTAGGATTAATATGCCTTATTAAAAAAAATAACCTTTGTAAAATCAGGATACAGTGGTTTGGGCAGTGTCCTTACATGCTGGCACAATACAAAAACAATTGCTGGATTATTTACATTATTCTCATCAGCTTGGCATAACTGCTAAAGTGGTGAAAACTCATACATTTTGCTTACACAATAATAAATACATACTTTATGTACAATCTTCAATAAAGTACTGTTCCTAAGGTTTTTGCTATCAAGCAAAAAACAATGCTGTTTGCAAAAATGCTTTTTGAATGGATCTTGGGATGCATAAAGTAAATAGGAAAAAGAAATGGTCATTCTGTGACAGTGAAATGAAGCCTCTGAGGAAAATATAAAGGCATTCCCCGATTCTGCAGTTATACATAAGGGACTGATAAGTTGAAAAGATGAACTGGCTCTAGAAATTTAGCAAAAGTTTCTTTTTAATTCACTCAGGGAATCTTATCTGCACTCCATGTTCACTAATCTCCACATCTCAAATAAAGTGGTATTTATTGTTTGTATAACTATTGCTTTGGATTAATCAACTCCCTGTGTAAGCCCCCCTGAAACACACACTCACCTCTTCAAATTCTGAATTCCTCACTAACAAAAGGTGATCACTTCATTATTCAAATGTACAGTATTGTATATTTCAACAGGCCTTTTATAAGCACAGACTTAGCATGTGTCTTAATTAAAGACAGCTATAAATTTGTTTCGTATCTATGAGAAATAGATTTTAGTTAGTTCAGTAAACTGTATTGCTTTTGCCTTCCACCACGAAGCATATAGATCTAGTCCTCTGTGTTGTGGAGTGCCTTACTCTCCAGAGCTTCTGGAAGTAACAAGCAACATTCAAACTGAGAAGAACTAACATTTGTCCTCTCAGAACATTGCTCTGTCTCCATGGAGGCAGATATTTCTGTCTAAATCCATGTGATTTTTTTTAACTGCAAAGCACTGTAACAGGATTTTTTTTTCACAGTAACAAAAACTCAGTTCTGTAACCAAATGGAGTCAGCCTGGCTTAATCAAGCTATCAGTCACCCTGCAGAAGCTATAGAGGAGGCAATTTTTTTTCCCATCTCCCGCAAAGGCACAGAATACACCATCAAAAATTCTGAACATTGCAGTGGATCAAATTTGGCATGGGACTTCCACCAGAAGGTAGAACTATCATGCTCTGTTACTTAACCCATTGCAAGTCATTTGTAAGCCATGATGGGAAAAAGGCAAAGCTAAATTTAGGGACCCTTTTAAAAAAGCAGGAGGTTATAAAAATCATTAGACCATTCTACCAGATCACGCATCAATCAGCTATTAGAGAATATTTTTTGCAACAGGCTAGAATCTCAAAGCCTCTGCCAGTCTTACAAGGCAGACCCTCAAAGTGGCAAACACATACCCAGAATGTTATTTTTCCCTCACTACGCAACGGCAAGATCAGCTGCTAGCTGGAGTGCATCAGTAAGCACCGGAGTCAGCTAGTAATCCTCCATGCTGTGAACACTCTGGTCAACAAGAGAGCTGTGCAGCACCAGCAACTGAAACCAAATTTCTTGAGCTACATTCCCATGAATTAACCACAGTCATCTTTGTAATAGATTATAGCATGATCTTAAAGTTGTTTTACAGATTAGCAWGCCAAACAAGAGATCTAATAACCCCTAGAAAAAGCAGAAATGTCAGTGTTCCCAAGTATTCTAGTGACACAAATTGAAACAATTCTCTATTGGTGTCTAAAATAAAATGGCTTAACAAGACAAATCTTGCAGGGCCTACTTGTTTCATTAGCCTTTTCCTCAGGGTAAATCACTATCTGTCTTGTTGTTTGACCCACAGATATGTTGGGAGATCTATTCAATACCATACCTTACACATTTTAAAGCCTGATTAGTTCTATTTCTACCCTGGCCTGGGGTTTGCCAGTTTGTCAAAGTCAGACATTACTATGTTCTGGTATAACGATACTCAAAGGAAACTGTCTGGAGGAACGTACTATTTCTTCAGGAGTCTGAAAGTAGCTCTAACATTTTTATACAGATAAATGCAACAGTTCTATAGTCTGATGAGAAAAGAAACCACCACAGTCTGCTTTGGCAGCATGTTTGCTGCGATTTCTGCTGTGTGTGAACACAGCAAGGAGAGTGACAGGATTGAGCGGGATTTCTCAGCCAAGCAGCATAAGTCAAAAATAAGTTCGTCTGTGATGAAAAAATCTTTTTCTTATCTCTAATTACCATCTCTATCTGTATTTATAAAATGTATACTGTTAATACATACTCATTTTTTGAAAAACTAGTTCTCACATGTTAATTGTTTTTCATCTCAACATGAACGAGGTGAGAACCTTGGCATGTTCCTGGTGGAGTCCAAAGAGAAAGAAATGGTTTACAATGGCTTTGTGTGTGAGTGTTGCTTTGGAGTCCCAGTGCAATAACTGACTCTTATGGTGAAAATATTCGGACATGGAAATCCTCCTGATTCTACAGCATTTCATAATATTTCCCAACAAGTACTTAGGCTGATAGATACCTCAGGGGATCAGTTGATTTAATAGACTCAAAACTGTTTTGGATCAATGCATATGTCAAACACCATTACTAACATGTTATTCAATAGTACATTCCTGAAGGATGCCATAGAAAACTTTATGCATGTAAATGAAGAACTTTGAGGAAATTCATGTAAATCTCCATGCATTTTCCAGCAAATTAGTTTAATAATTGGTTTCACAAATTTCCTATTTTTCACAGAACCTTATGGTAGCAGAAAGGGGAATATGAAGTAATTTTAAAATACAATATATTAATAGAGTCCAAAGAAAGAGAGTCTGTGTCAAGGCACCCTTTAATGGACGTGTTATGGTTTCTAACACTTTTTCACCTACAGTAATTTGTTCATAATTTTCCCTGGTCTCAAACCAGAACCAGTAAGAAACTTTGTGCACTAATCCTTTTTATTTTATTGTATAAAGTATGATTGTCACATTGCTTGTTTCATATGAATTGTAAAGGACAAACATGGAAGTGGAAACTTTTTCTGCCAAGGACCTTTTACTTTACAAGTCATATAATTATTCTTGAAGGAAGAGAATTTACCCAATGAAAGAACCAAAGGTGTAGGAATTAGGTTTTTAAGCAATTGTCCTCCTGCAAACAAAGGCTTTGTTCAGTGACTACAAAATTAGGGACAAAAAGTTCTTATCAGTTCTAGTCCACAGCCATGTGGTAAAATAAGCCTATAAAATGCTTGTCAACTTGTCGACAGAGAGGGAAAAAGAACCTTTAGAATAAGCATAGCTCCCTTTTTTTCTAGACYTGTTTTATGACCATTTTTTACTCTGAGAACTTTTAAATAAATACTTTATTTATTTATTTTTTTATTTTTTTACATTAGCATGGCTTGTGTTACAAGTAATTTTGATTTAACTAGCTGATGGCAAGGCCCCTGTCTCTTTGAACATAATAGCCCTTTAACCCAGGGTCAGAAATCACAGAATCACAGTGTCCAGAGCCCTGGTACAGAGCCCTGAAAGCATGAGGAGGAGGAGCTGCACAAGGCAGCCCAGCCTGGGCTGGGCGGCTTGTGGGGCCAGGTAGGAAAGGCGCCTGCCTCAGCCTGGGCACAAAGCAAGAAGCTGGATGAGTGGCTGGGGAACTGATGCCAGGAGCATCATCATATCCGGACTCCCAAAAGAGCACATAATAGTCTGATAGTTTAATTAAACACTGCAATTTGAGACTTAAGGAGTCCGTTCCTTATACTACCACAGAGTTCCTGTTTGACCATGCTAATAATACTTGTTTTTTCCAGGAATGAGAACTGTTTTAAGGGTATGTCACACTGCAGACAGCAATGCATTATAGAGATAACTGAGCTAGCTTTAAACAGGAAGGATAAACTACCCCCTATCATGCTGTGAGTCTATACACTATCATAGCTACACTGCTTCTGGTAGCAGGCTAGCTCAAATATCTTTGCACAACCACAAAACACATTTTACACTGAAGGCCTCTCCTTTGCATGGTGACATTTACCACAGTTAAATCCAAACCCAAGATGGGGCTTGCAGTTATGACCATTAAGCAACCACTGAAATATACAGTGATGGATATTTTTGTGTGGTTCTACTAATTCAGGCAGCGTTGTCCATTAGACCAGACAGTGACATCTTTACTCGCAGTAGGGCTACACTCCTCCTTATGGGTTTCTATGGTCCCACTTGTTTCAGATTGAGGTATTGGTCAGCACAGTTATGCTGATCATAGTTTGGATGATTAAGGGAAACAGCCAGAAACTTTTGAAAACATAAATGAATGTTTTAATTTCCCACCGTTTACTTCATTTGCTGTTGGGCCATCTCTTTTATCTGACTCTAACCAGATTTTTCCAGTGTGCTACAGACTTTCAGAGATGTATGTAAAACTGCATTGAAGAAGTTGCATTGGGCAGAGATAGGAAAAGATGAAGGAGGGGTTTGGAGAACTTTAAGGAACACACCAAGATACAAATAAAAAATGTTATAGAGCTAAGGTTATGGAACACACTCTCAGAAATATCCTCCCACTACATCAGCACTTAAATAGTTAGTAACTATGGCACTTCTATGATCATTAAGTTGCACAATGGACAGTCCAACTGAATGAACCAGTTTGGTTACATCTATTACAGATATAGTTTCAGGCTCCCTGAAGATTCAGAAAAGAGTATTTTTATCAGCTCATACTCAATGCACGTTTCAAAAGATCACAATGATGAACATATGGTAGCTGCTTTCATTTCTTAAAGTTTTTCGATTCAGCATCAAGGAAATGATTCTGCAGCCAATGATAAATCTGCAGAAAAAATCCTGGAGTTTTAGTTCTAAGCATAAAACAGTGCAACAATTCCTATAGGTTTGGTGACTGCAAAAATCTGTTACCCAGASCAACCCATCCCAACCAGTAGGATGACTCCTTTCAAGGGAATGACAAGGACAAAGCTTTACTCCTCTACATGAAGTTGCCTGGAAAGCATTTTTACTGTGGTTGAATCAGAACTTCAGTTTGGTTACTTTCATTAGCAACTTTAGGGAATGAGCAAGTCCAGACGCAGACTTGCCTCTTTCTTTTCACTGGTGACACTGCTGTTAGTGCTGGAAGTGGTCAGGGAATCCAGAGGCATGGCTGATCATGATGGTACTAAAGGACTGCTTCTGGTGATCATTGCATACATTTTTGATCTGCTGAATGTCCTCTACTTTCTTGACCTTTTCATGGAGTCGTACATGGAGAAGCTGAATCTGGAGGGGCTGGGGAAGTCAAGGGGATTTTGGCAGGCCTTCRCCTAACTCAGCCAGCTGTAATGCATACTTCATTCTGGCTCTTGTAATCTAACAGCAAATCTGCCCAGGCATAAGGATAGTCCTCCTGGCTCCTTTGAAAATGAAATGATCTTTCTYTTTTGTTGGGCTTCAGCTACAATCTCATTTCCCAGGTTTTGCAGCTGTTGAAGGGTTTTTGTGTTCAATTTGTAAAGAATCCAGTGTCCCTCGGAGAGGTCTCAGTGTGGGCCACTTCTGGTTTCCCCTCTCAGCAGGCAATCCYGCTGAGTGCAGCATCCACCCCCTTCAGATTGAGAATAAGCTTTCTAGACTTAAGAAATGGTCATTAGGCCTTTTAAAATAGCCTGTAGCATGTCTGTTGGAAATCTCACAATATCCTTCTGCTATTCAAGCACTGCCTTGCAGAAGATGGCAGTTTCAGCTTGTCTGCAGAGCTGTCTGATTTCTCTTCATGCTGAACAGCATCTCAGAGTTTACACAGAACAGATGGTCCATAAGCACACTCTAGTCTTGATGTCTTTGTGGTTTTGATGGTTCATCCCCCCTGTGTGCCATATACTTAGGAAGTCAGTGCTATGTCACACATTTGGAGGCAATGCCATTTTAGTCCTTCTTGTGTATTCCACCACAAATAATTTTCTAATTCTTATTTGATAGTCTGTGAAACTGAATGATGTGTGCAGGCTGAAGTCATTACTAGATGTAATCATTTCAGCCTCTAGAAGCTATCAGCTAATAGTTTACAAAACATACTTCTCAATCATGTTAAAACAGTATGGTTCTTCCAAGGTCCCCATATGTTTTTAGGAGAATTTACACGGTCAACATATCTAAACTGTACATCTGAGCCAATCAGACTATCTTTGTAATCAATGGAGAAAAGCAGACAAATAGTTAATCTCATCTAAAACAGACATCTAAAATACCTTTCCTAAAGAGTCTGTTTTTTTTCCCATTGACTAAAAAGAGATCCAAACGTGACCAAGTCAGATGTAGAGCTACTTTTACTGTGTGCCCCTCAATATAAGGGGTTAAGGCAAAAGAAAGACTATAGAGTGACTTTATAAACATTTCCTGTGTGGAACATAAAAATGCAGTGGAAATTAATGGGTTAGTTTTATCCTGGCAATGGATTAGGATTGGAGTGCATAAAGATTGTAAACTAGGACTGTTTCTTAATATATATGAATGATGGGCAGAAGGGCTGAACAACAATGTGACAAAATGTTCAGATGACACAACATCATTTAGAATAACCAGCACATACAAAGATAAGAAGTTCAGAGCACCATGCAAGTCTACGTGAATGGGCAGCTAAAGAAAAGTCAGTTCAGTGTCAAAATGGTCAAAGAAGGAAATAAAATATAAGATTGAATAAAGAATGGATATATAATTACCCTAACAAGTTATATCAGGTCATTATGCAAACAAGAAGTACATCCTCAACTGGAACACTGTGTCAACTGTGGTTATCCTATCCTAAAGAGAAGACAGTAGGTAGAGAAGAGGTTTACTGGCAGATGATTGTGATTATTAGAGTCATGGAAAAACTATCATAAAACTATGCTGAAAAAAATGTGCCTGGCCATTCTAGAATAAGAAAAAAGGGGGAAACGTTTTTAAAATGGTGAGTAACAGAGACAGCAGTTTTTGCTATTTTGCTCACATCTGTCTTTATTTATAAAATGCCTACCAGTATGAGTGCATACTCACTCATGCTTCTGGGTAATACAGAAGCACAAAATATTAAGAATAACTTCTAATAAGTTCTTCAAAATTTAAGAATAATTTCTAATATATAACTCAATTCTTCTTTACTGAAAATAGTTCCACTATTTCTGATCCTACCTATAGTGGACATGAAGAACAAGTGATTTCAGTCTTCTTTATAACAAACTTTTACATATTGAAAGGCTGCTACTATGTCTCTCTCTCAGTCTGTTTTCTCCTAGACTAAACAAACCAAATTCTTTCAACCTTTCTTCATACGCCATGCTTTCTAAACCTCTAATCACTCTTGTCACTCATTCCTGGACTCCATCCAAGCTCAGTTTTTCTTAAAGCATGGTGCCCAAAACTGGATAAAGCATTCCGCCAGTGGGGGATAGACCAGAATAATTACCTCCCAAATCTCCCATCCAACAATCCTTTTTCTACACCCCAGATTGAGATTTACTCATTTTGAAATAATAGCATGTTACTGCCTCACATTTGGTCTGTCGTGTTGAAGATGTTTTCTGCTGTCTTTCCAGTTACTGTCCACTTTGTATTTGTGTATTTGATTTCTCCTTCCTGTACGTATCACCTTTTACTTGTTTCCCTGGAGTTTAATCTCATTAATTGCAGATTTTTATGCTTTATTTTATTTTATTCTTCAAAGTGTCTGTAATCTTCTCTCTCACTTTTGACATTCACCCATTTGGTAAATGTGCTTTCCAATCCTTAATCCAGGTCATAAATAAATATTATATATGGTTCGATTTGACTACTGTTTTTATAGAGTGCTATTGATATATTCTCTTTGAGTACTGTTTTCAACCAGTTGTTCATCCACCATGTAATTTTTTAATCCAGTTCATATTCCCCTGGTTTTCTTGTGAGAGTGTCATATATGCCAGCATAAAAATCTTTACAAATGTCAAGATGAATCATCATTATCTCTTCCAGCTTATGCCAATTACTCTATCAAAGAAAGAAAATAGTTTGGTTTGAGATCATTTTGTCTGGACAAAGCCATGTTTATCTTCCATGTGCTTACAGATTATTGGCTAATAATTAGTTTCAATATAACAAAGTTAAGTCTACTGTTCCCTGTGTCCTTTTTGTTTGCTTGTTTTTACAAGTCAAGGACTCTATTTCACCTTCCTCAGCCTTGTGAATTCCCTCCATATTTATGAGTTCCTAAATGTAATCTTTTATTGGATTTTTTGACTGTTCTTTAAAAAGTCTAGAAAAATACATCTCCTTTATTAAAATAGTATCTCTTCTGTTTTTTATCTACTCTGATTTCTGTTCTTACATACCGTGCCTCACCTTGCCTCACCTCGCCTCGCCTTCCCTTCCCCTTTCCCTTCCCTTCCCTTTCCCTTCCTTCCCTTCTCCTGAAAAAAACAAACAACTCCCCACAAAATACTGARAATTTCATTCTCTGCTAAATGACACATTCTTTCCTCAATTTCCAGTAAGCTATTTTCTCTTTCTTTTACTTATAACCAATTTCTAGAAAAATGCTTTATAGCTTCTGTATCCCTTGCTACTTGTAACTCATTTTGTGGTTAACATTTCTGGACTTGTTCTTCTTGGGCTTGTGATACTCATTTGTACTCTTCTTTAGCAGTGTGTCCTTTTCTTTTTTCATTTTTCATTTTTTGATCCCATTAAAGATTTCCAGATGTAGCAATGTTGGTTCTGCATTGCTTATGCTTCAGAATAGTTTACTGCTGTGCCTTTAATCTTGTCTCTTTTAGATATTGCCAGCTCTTCTGAACTCCTCTTTTTTTTTTCAGAATTCTTCCCCAAGAGACCTACCTATCCTTAGTTTGCTGAAGTTTTTCTTTTCAAAGCTTACTGTGATTATTTTGCTCATCTTTTTCCTATCATTAGAATCATGAACTTTGCCATTTCATGAGCTTTCCATCCTCAGATTCAAAGTCCTTCCCAAGTAAATCAAATTTGTACTGGCTGAATCCAATTTCTTTTTCTTCCTTCTGAAATAAAAGATATTGTCCTCAAAACACTCCAGAAGAGATGGCATGATACAAAGATGAATAGACTGATCCACTTAACCTTTTTTTCATGGCACAAAAGAAAGAAAAAAATTAGTGATATTGAAATGCGGTAAGTTTAAAGTTAATGAAAAGATTATTTTTTCCCCACAGTAAACGCTTTGTGGAACTCATTGCTGCTAGGTATTGTAAAATCAAGTAGTCAAGTTCACATGAGTACTGGATTTTAAAAATATTAGTGATATAAAATTTTATGCTTCAGGGAAAGAGGTTCATATGAGGATTGGATTTAAAAAATATTAGTGATATAAAATTTTATGCTTTAGGGAAAAATCCAGCCACTGTGATGTCTTAGAATAGATCCTCTGAAAACACATTCTATTTCTTTTTTTCCTTTTTTTTTGCACTTTTCTCTGAAATATCTGGGGTTAGCCACTGTCAAGATAAGAAAAGTGGACTCCTAATCTGATCCAGTTCTTCTACTTCCATGGATAATCTTGGCATTTAGCTTGTCTGCAAATTCTTTCTAGTCTAAACACCAGTAAGTTCAATGCAAAACCATAAATATAAAACCATTGGCAGGCCAAAAAAGGTTTTGAGGAACTACTTGCTAACAGCAAAAAAAACTAACAGGAAAGCCATCTTCAGACACATCAAGAAACAAGAAGTCTGCCAGGGAGTCTGTAGAGCTGACAGATGATGAAGGTGCAAAAGGGGAACTCAATGAAAATAAAGCCTTAGCAGAGAAAAAAACTCAGAGAAGTCTTTGCGTTAGTATTYGCTATCAAGAAGCATAGAGAGATTCCCACACTGGAATCTTTCTTTGAAGAGGACAGGCTTGAGGAACTGTCTAAAACAAAAGTGTAAGCTGAAAAGATTTTAGAGCATGCTGATAAAATGAACAGTAACAAATCTCTAGGACCAGATAGTATTCACCCAAGAGCTCTCAAAGATCTCAGTATATTGCTGAACTGTGGTCTGGCACTTACTGCTTGCATCTGTTTCAGTTCCAGTGGAATGAAAGGAGGCAAGTGTTATGTCAGTTTCCGAAAAGGGCTCCAGGGAAAATTCTTGGCACTATGGATCAGTAAGTCTGATTTCTATACCAGGGAAGCTGGTACGAACTGAGACAGGGTAATCACTGATTTTAACTTAATCTAGGTTAAAAGCGGGGAAACAAAGAGTATATATACATGCAGTAGACGAAGGTTATGAGAAGGTATCCACATGTTTCTGTACTGATGAAATTTAATGTCAATAAATGCAAAATAAGGTACACAGGGAAAACAATCCTAAATATAAATAAATTAACAGTAGTAGGGTATTATCAATTAGCTATTATCCTTCCAGAAGGAGATTTGGGAGACACTGGCTTTTTTTCTGCAAACCTAAGATCACTGCTCTACTGTGACCACAAGTGCTGACCGAATGTTAAGAAGGGGCTTTTAAACACAGTGCAGTAAATATAACCTCTGTCTCAGGAAATCCCTAATCCGTGATGAAAGTGGCAGGATATGTGAGGAGAAGTACTGTTCCCTCCTTGTCCTGTTATATTCATTTTTGGAGTCTGCTACTGGCAACTACTAGAGAGAGGATAGTGGGCTAGATGTATGTTCCATTGTCTCCAGTGCAAACATGTTAATGTTCACATGAATTATCACTGGCCTTGCAGGCTAGCCTTGAATTCAAGCTGAAGAAGCAACAACCAAATTCCCCAAATCATATTGTGATGTATTCCCCTCTGGAACCTTTTCTGTTTCTGGTTAAACATTTCTGGATTTACCTGAGAATTTATGGCCAGATTTTTAAAACTGCACATAAACACATTTTTTAATCAGCTAATACAGCAGATAAATCCATGTTTAGGCACCTAAAAGTACAGATAAAGATATGCTTAGGTGCCTAAATAACTTTAAAATATGGCCCTACATGTCTTTGATGATGATGCCAAGATTTCTGTGGATATTGTTAATATAGGGCTGAACTTCAAACATATTTAGCAGGATTCAGATAATGTACAGAACCCATCTTGGCACAAGCTCCTCTGAAAGGTCAAGAACTAAAAAAGGAAATTCTCCTCCAAAGATGGAGCATACAAGAAATCTTTTGGGAAATAGAAAGACAGTTTGGGGCCCCCCTTTATCTTGATGAATAACATAAGGGTAATGAAAAACAAGGAATGACAGATAAGGAAACAGAGATAAGGAAATAGATAAGAAAAGAAAGCCAGAGTTTTCAACATTAAATGCCATTAGAAAGCAATATGCCAACTGGGGAAGTGGAAAGAATATAAGAAGTTTTAAAAATAGCATTTTGGAGGTTTTTTTATACAGGACAGAAGTACCTGAAGAACTCTCGTATGACATGTGAAATAGCTTGAACCTGCACAAGAGAACCCCTACAGGAGACAACACAGAAGTCTATCCCTTTCCAGGCAAAAAATCATTGAAGACAAGGAATAAAATGTTATCAGTTATCCCTTGCAGATTTCAATAGGAACAAACTCTGAAAAAAATTTTTGACACGCATAAATTCTGTCCTATTTGTTTCAAGATCCATACCTCCTTGCAAATGGTATCAATACTGAGACATATTTCAATTCATTTGTTTACAACAAATAGTAATTTCTGACAGGAGTAGACCCATTGTCTGACTGGGACCCAGTTGCACTATGCATTATGGAAAGGGATTGTATCTTTTACTGCAGACTATAGTATTCTGGCACTAATTTCCCTAATTAATCTCTGTTTGGTCTTGAGCCAGAACCTTTGGTGTCCAAATCACTTTTAGAAATTCTTCTGCCCTCTACGTCTTGCTGGGTAATTTTTTTGATGGACTTACTATGGAATGCAAAGAGGTCAATGCCATTGCTTCTAAAATCTGTAGCAAATTTAGTTTTGAAAATTTCAGTTGTAGCTTTCTATAGCTATTAACTTTTTTTTCCAGTGGGCTAAATCTGGGCTGTCTGTCAGCTTGCTTTTTCAGTTTCGTCTTGTGCTTTTTGTTGCCATTTATGCCTGCACAAAGCAAGTGTTCTACCGTACTGAAGTAGAAACATTCCTCATGTAATCTGTGGAGGTGTAAATGAATTCATACAGTCTCCAGACAATAAAACATTGAGGCTTATGGGTTGTTCATAAGGATAGCCATTTTTCTTATGTTAACAGTCAGTAAGGACACTTCTCCAGAGAGCATTCTATTGATGTAGAATATCATGATAAAATGGAATAAAACAACACAAGGAGGAAGAAAGGTGCTACTAAGTCTCTCTAACTCAGATTTTACTGATAAACCAGAAGAACCTGAAGGATTTGTACAAGTGAAGTCAAAAGGAATCACAATCTGCAATGGTAGTTTATGTAGTCAAGCATTTCCACAGCTATAACACTGTATATATTTGACTGTTACTAAGTATTTCTTTATATCTAAGCTGTTTTTTTATTTAGCATTTTATTGCTGTTAAGACACCTACTTAAGTGCACTTAAATAATGATTATCAGTTCCATGGCATTACACTGAGCAAAATATATTATGATAATTGTAATGGACTTTTGATGACATTTTGTTTATCAAATGTGCCATTTCAGTAGTTTTCCATGTCTGTAAATATGACACTAGTTATTCTTCTTTGAAAGAGTTAATTAAAGAGGAAAAGAGGAAAAGAGAACTTAGAGTAATATATAATGTCTGTAGCATGTGCAGCAGTAAAATACATGAACTATCTTTATCTCGTATTTCTTTACTTAATGATGACCTTAGTCATATATTCAAATAAAATGTAGTTCATGTTCATTTTAAATATATAAGGCTTATTTCCTTTCTTTCTTTGTCAAAACCAATTTATTATCCTCAGTTTTCAAAAATGCTTGTAATTTTGTATTTACGATTAAATAGTCAACAGTTATCATAAGATTATGTAAATATGAAAAAAAAAAGTTCTGTCTTATATTCCAAATTGGAAACTAGTGCAATATCTCTGAGCCCACCCATRGTAAATGCTTTCCTTGAATTCTTCACTTCGATATTTTTTCTAGTTTTGCTATATAATATAATTAAGAGGAGTGCTGGAATTAAAATATAGTGTTTACTTATAAAGACTTCTCTCAAGAGACTATCTCAAAAGATTTGATACTTTAATACTTGGGCTAAATTCATTCCTGGCTTAACTCTTGGTAGATATAGCCAGGGATGAATTTGGTCCTTTTATTTTGCAGAAATATATTGCACTGATTTATCCCTCTTTTATTCAGTTTGGTGTCCTCTGAGACTTAGGAAGATGTATGAATATTGTCCCATCCCACTCAGAAATGCTTTGAGTAAAGTAAGGCAACTAAATTTAAAGTTTAAAATAAGACAATCCTTGCAGTAAAAATCAGTCACTTATCAGTATACTTCCATGCAGCTCATTCAGAATTCAGAATTTGGAACACAAATTTAGAATATTGAACATGGCATTATTCATTACCTGGCACACAGTCATTCAAGGCAGTTAGCCAAACAAGCTATCTCTCTACTTACAGGTGAAACAACGTTTTTGAGAATCTTAAAAATTTGAAAACATTCATAAATCAAAATATGAGGTTTTCTAAGAGGGAAGTTAGCATTATGCCAATTTTAAGTATACTGGATAGGAAAACAAGTCAGCAGTTTAAAAGGCTTCTCTGACAGGCACTTCCACTTATTCAGACAATATCAATTAGTGTCTGCAAAGCAGACTTACCAAAAATGATATTTCAATCGGCGTAGTTTCCAGATGCAAAGGGACCATATTTTTCCTCTCTTTGTTCTAGACTTCATGAATAAGAATAATTACTATTGAAGGTTAGGACATGAAGCGGGATATAGAATGGCTGCTTAAATATAAGTTTGAAAACCTGTCAGGTCCAGAAACTTTTCCACAGCGGTCATTACTACCCCTCGCAATGATTACGCTCTACCCAGAGCTGGTTTTTGGCACAGCCGCAGGCTGAGGAGCGGGGCCAGGGTGACCGGCCCGGGCAGGTCCCCCCAGGCAGGTGGGAAGTGGCCCAGGAGAAGACAGAGGGGCAGCCAGGGCCCGCAGCCTCCCCCTTGCCAGTTGACCCTCATGCCTACGCCCTGGCTGCCGCTCTCCGTCCAGGCCCTTCACCCTTTTCTCCAACAATGAGTGCTGGCAGAGAGGGTGAAGCCCGAATGGGTCCCCAAGCCACGATTTCCCGGGCAGGCCGTGGCCGCGCAGCCTAGCAGGAGCTGGAGGCTTCGTGGGACGATATCTCTCCTGCAGCGTCTCCTGCCTGCTTGCAAGCAAAAGGGCAAGGAGATCGCAAACTGAGCTCCCAAGTAGCCTTCCCCAGGTAGGAGCCCTGTAACCCTTCATTAAACTCCCTTAAGTGTATACTGTGCGATAAACAGAGGCAGTGTTAAATTAATGGAGCTGAAGCCCTCTTCCATTACTGCTCCTGTGCTCACCTCCATCTCCTAATCAGCAACTTCATCCYGGCTGCAACTGAAAAGAGATTGTCTGGGCTGATTACAATTTGGGCAATTACTGTGGTTGGAAGAATTAATAAAAAAAGTGCTATCTGACTAGTATAAAAAAGTAAGCTTTTAACCCTGTTCAGCTCCTTATTTCTGACATCAAAGCTAATCATGTTTTAGATTATGCTGAAAACTGTTACTTCATTTGTAGAAATGTTCATAATTCCCAAGACTTTGGGTAATTTCAACATGAATATTTCTCTAAACATTTATAATTGTGGCGTTGTTTGGCATTCACCTTTCATCCTTCAGTATTCCTTAATTAGGGTAAAGGGTTTTAAAAAGTTTCAGCCATACCTCAGGAATCCAAAGCAGTAGTATAGATGTAGTAGTTAGACGAACAATCACACCCTATGAACAACAAATATTAAATACAATTGGTCCACATGAGTCCTTCAGAAATATATTGGTTGTAATAACTTTCTGAGAAACTATAAAGAAAATACTCGTGGCTAAGGTATACCTACATTAATATTAGGTTCAGTTTCAGATTCAGCAACAACAAGAAAATACAGGAAAAAAGCCCTAAATTCATGGGAAAAATCATTCATAACAAAGAATTCAATCACATCTGCAAATATTATTCTATCTGCTTGGAATCCCCTAGAGTTTCAGCTGGATTAGTTCTCCTTCACTTCCTGTCCTAAACATTTGTTTTATATTTCTGCCTCCTGTTAAACAGAAATTGCCTTTCACCTCAATAGATGCCAGCATTTCAGTGATGCGTGAAGCTTCATTTATGTATCTTAGACAAAGTTAGACAAAGACGTATGGATAGACAAATGGGCAAGTATGTGGTAAATTTATTAATATTAAAAAAAAAGTCTACATGTGTTATGCAATGCTTATAACTTGGGTTGGATCCATAGCAGTAAAAATTGGTGTGGCTGCAATAATTTCAGGAGAGCTAGACCAATGTATACCCGTTTATATATAGGACACAATATTTATGTAGGTCAATTCAAAGAGATCCTAAAGTGCTTTGTGTTTTAGTAATAATCTCTTATCTATATTATAGCTGAGTAAATAGTACTTAAGGAATACATTATCTAAGAAATTTTACCATTTTTCATCAAATAATGTATTCAACAAATAGTTTTATGAAGTGTTAGAGTAATTCTACATGTCGTTGAATACTATACATGTTTGAATAAAGTCTTCAATAAAAAATGTAATATTTATAAAAGAATGTATTCAATTATGACCACCTTCATTTAATTTCTATACAAAGAAATACTAATGCATCGTTAATACTGTAGTAACTGACTGCCTTGCAAACTTTGATAAACTTTTTTCTTCAAGGGATATCTGAATTATTCTCATTTTACAGACAGGAAATACAGAGATGTAAAATACAGACCTAGGCTCAGATTTTTATCATGTACATAAAGAACAAGTTCTTTGTGAGCTATTTCAACTACTTACATTTTATAAGTAAGTAGGAGCCACATTTCAACAAGTCAACAAGAAGTGTCCATCACAGTCAGCAAGAAGTGCTGACAAAGGGTGGTTTTTTGTCATATCCTCTTGGCCTTTTCCTGGCCCTTTCTGTCCCTCCCTTAGAGCTCCAAAGGGCTGCTTCATCCACCTGGGGTGCCCAGCCCAGCAGCCTATCTCTTCCCACCTTTTCCTTTAAACTACTGTAGCCTCTACTGATGCAACTTGCCTCTTGTAAAATATCCTGATGATTAGTCCATAAGAAAATATCAGACTTCCTTCAATAACCAGCTCATTCTGAAGGGTTTTAAACACATTTCCTACTGGCCAGGAGAGTAAGTTGGTTGGCTTGGGAAAGGTAAGGCTGGATTTTAAATACCGCTGAAGAATCATTTCTGTATTTAATACTGAGCAGTCCCTAGAAAAAAACAGAAATAAACCTTGAATCGGGTCTTGGAAGTCAGTCCTCCCTGTCTGTGCTCTCCCACCTTCCTTTCTTCCCTCCCTCCCTCCCTCCCTCTTTCTCTCTTAGACAAGCTGTATTTTGTTTTGTTTTTTTCCGCAGAGTGCTGCTACTTCAATAAAAAGGCTAGGAGGTCAAACCTAAGCTTACAGTTAGCCCACTAATCTCTTCACCAGCCTTCTTCCCCATTTACTGATATGGACAGCGTAAATCTAAATAATAATGTACCTTAACATAGACATACATGTAGACATAGCAGTAATAATTTAATGAAGAAGCAGAAGCCACAGTTTGTTAACCTCTGGGATACTGCACAATGAAAGGTGCCTTATAAGTTACTATCAGTGGCACTGTGATTGCTGCAAAAGCCTTCATAGTGTCTTATCCTGGGCAGATTCTTATAGTCAAGAAGAGAATGACATATTCAGTATTTTAAAAACCGTGATCTATCATGATCTTACCTAATTTTATCTTTTTGCGACTCTTCTGCATACATTTAAACAATGATCAGATCTTTCTTCATCTTTATCTTTTCACAGTGCTCAAGCAGCCAGAATGATATCAAGGTATTAAAATTCAATAGTTATTCTTTTTAAAATCTTTTTTTTTTCTGTAAGTGTATGGTTTAATTCCATGTAAATTAATTTCACTCGGGAAAGTATTTTTCATTTCAAGTGTCTGTTAAATGTTCCTTTTTACACCCAACCTGCTGGCAAAAAATTAGAAAGCAAACAAATGGGATGATTTCCAGTGAAGAGATGGGATGCCAAAAGAGCAGAGTATGTAATTGGAAGAGCACAGGAAAATGTTTAAAATAAGTTCAAGAACAGTGATAAAGCTAAAGATGATGTTATCTGTTGGACAGAAGAAGCCATTAACATACACCAGAGTGTTTTCAATCACTTAATCAGAAAACCCTTTTCCTTAGCACTGTTTCTTGTCCATGTGCCATGAACAAACATAAATATTTTGGATTTCCTGCATCCTTCACTCTGATAATGGGCTCTTAACTGTAAGCCCTTCCCACCTCAAAGAAAGAGCTAAAAACAAATGATAAAACATGAACGATAGAGATGATTTCTAGACCAGATGAGTTACTGAATTCAACCGCATGCTCAAAATGGCTTTCGCACTACCCTGTTAGTCTTAGTTTAACATGAATGTAATTAAAATGAGAGAAGAGGAAAAAAAGGCTTTGGATGAGGATGAAACTGCTCCCAATGAGCTAAATGACTAAATTGTCACTGACTGCAGTGGTATGTATTCAACGACACAGAAAGAAGGGCTTAACTGTTCCCTTTTTACAGAATATACCAAAAATTTAATTTTCAGTAAAATCACATTTGATTTCACGTAAGTACATTAGAGAGAGAATTTCGGGGGGGGGGGGGTTGTGTTTTTTTTTTTTTTTTTTCATACACATTTATGTGCAGAAAAAACATTGAGAAACTGAATCCCGTCAGATATATACATAATACAAAGGAGCTCTCTGAGAGATCATGAGGGTGCCACTGCCTCTGCTGATGGAGTTTTGTCCATCAGGTCCTTATGATTCAAGTAACAAACTTAGGTGACATTAACTCTTCTACAGAAACAATGGATGGATGATTTTGATAACTGTAGTTCTCCATCAATGCTTCTTGCATACCTGTGCTGTGGGTATCCCTTCTTCCTCACTGCAGCTGGATGGTAGTCAAATATCTTAAACCATGCTTGCAGTACTACAATAACATATCAAAATACTGCATCAGGAGAGCGCAGGGCAGCATTCACTCTGTAATGGTGACAGTGTATTATCAGAAGCATCCCAAGTTGTGGCAATAGCAGTGTGGCTTCAGGAGCTGGTTTCAGATAATTTTGACGCAGCTGAGGTAATGTCTTCCTTGGTCCAAATGAGCTGTATCAGTCATTTGAATAATAATAAACTGCACAGTGTGTTACAACAAATAAATTAAAATGGGATAACTGGCCATCAGGTGAAACTAACCTTAAGTGATCATTACATAGGAAAAAATAGATTGATTTTAAAATGATTTTGTGCTGCTTTAAATGATCAGGAGATGAATTTGTTTGTTATATTACAACATACAGCCTGAAAAGGAGATCACATACCACCTAGTAGACTGATCACTAGTCAAGATTTGACTTTGCAGAAGTTATATAACAATAAATAGTGCCAGACATTCAGCTGGTGTAATCACTGCATTGAACAATATCAGTTTGCATCAGGTGAGAATCTGGCTGTTGCTTAGTTCAGGGGCTTGAAAGTAGTGACTTACCAGTGAAGTATGCACTTTGGGACAAAAGTTGTTTTAAATTTGACTATAAGAATATAAAATGTATATAAATAAAACAGATATAGAGACTATAAGGCATTCTGGCACTGAACCAAAGAACAATGTCACAGAAAATAATTGCTCAGTTCAGTTAAATTATTTGGAAATATTATACCATTGAACTCCTATGTAAAATATGACTTTTGCCAGATGGCATATAAAAGTAATCGGATTTATACTTAGGTATAGTAGGTCATGAGTGAGTTTTTTGCCATCATAGAATGCATTTACGAGCTCACACTTGTATTCCAAGTAAAGACAAACAAAACTTTGAATGCAAGCAGAATGCAGAATCAAGTAGATTAAGTGTTTTTGGTGTATGTTCCTTTTGTATGTGTGTTAGAGCTAGTAACAGGAAAATGTATGTGACTCGAAGGTTTATGACATTTTCAACTTGTTTTTCTTACAGGTGAGATGCACTTTTTATACTAAAAAGGTAAAAATACATTTTTTCTGGATAAACTGCTAAGGAAATCTGATGGCTCATTAGGGAGACTGTTTTCTTGCCACAAGCATTCCCTCTCATTACTGAGAAAACTGCTACTAATCAAATGTATTTCTGAAGTACTACAAAGGATTTGGCATTAAATTTCAAGATAATGGCTGTTAAGTGAGGCACTTCTCAGTCTTTATTTTTAGCCTTTTATTGCTTTACTCTTTTTCTATATACTCGAAAATGTGCAGTATTGTTTGTTATGGAATATGAGATATAAATATGAACCAAATTTGCTTTCATATGATTTTGATTTGGGGGGAAATACTTCTGAAGCAATCACATTTAATAAGTACTATGGAAATGAACAGAATGCTAAGTTGGTTTGTTTTTTTCTTTTTAAAAAAGATGTTGGTTGAATCACATCAAAATCTCAAGACAATTCCAAGATGAACTGACTCTGAGAGTAAATGACCTCTTCATCTCAGTGATAGAGTTCCAGCCAAAATATTCTCTCGGCCTGAGACGTGATTCATTAGAAATATGTGCATGGTGTGGAGCTCTACTCTCTATCTGGCAGAGTCCGGCCTGCAGACTGATAAGAAGCAAATGCAAATGTCCTGATAAGAACTGAATGCAAATATTTATGATATGATATTCCCTGGGAATTATGTGCAGATAAAACAAAGTGTATTATTTTCCCGCTTCTCTTTCAGGTTTGCCAAAATGCCCTTTTTCGCTTTCGGAATTTGCATTTCTTCAAAATTGATTCGGCTTGCGTATTATGTTAAGCTATTTGTTTGCTAAGGATGGTAATTAGTTACTGTAATTACAGCAATGACAGTTGCTAAATTGTTTTTAAAGCATTACAGTGAGCCTGTGCCAGAAGATTGCAGTATTTTTTTGGATTTAAGCAGAGGCTGGAAAAACTCCCACTCTAAGGCCAGCATGGGATTTTCAACTACAAAGCTGCTTTTCCTGATTGAAATATTTTTTTTAAGAAATCATTAATTTGCATTGATTGTAAGTACTAACTTTAAATTTTGGTTTATTCACAGATCACAGAAATATTAGTGATAGTGGGCCCTATGGGAAAGGAGATACAGGGGGGACTCCTACCATAAATAAAAGTGAAAGCTGATAGCAGAGGAAAAATGGTATAACTATTACTCTGAGCCTGTTAATTAAACTCTTTAGCCTGTTTTTAGATAAATTAAAAACAATTTTACAATGCCTGATTGAAAGTCATGCCTGAACTTTTCCAAGGTGCTCAGAGCTAAGTAAGAAACTCAGCAACAACTATATTCACCAAGTCCTTACTGTATAGCACTTTCTGAATCAAGAAAGAGCAGAAGAAGCAACTCTTCCAAATAAACTCATAATGTCACTTGCAAATAAAGGTTTGCTACAATACCTTGAAACTATGGCACTGTTTTGCCATTTTTGCTTACAGACTAACACACTGGACACTTGCATCTGGAGTRTGTCCAGGGTGAATATTTGGTGATAAACCCAGAAAGCTCCAAGTTTCATCTTTCCCTCCTTCTCCCTAGCATTTCCTCCAAAGGAGGTACTGACACAGCAGGAAGAGTGTGCAGCTCAGCGGTGGAAGAGCCCCAGGCATCTTAGCATGAGCTCTTCCTCTTCCAAGACATGTGCTCTCAGGAGATTAGCTAGTGTGTGTGGGAACCCTAAGGCTTTCACCCATCTCTTCTTTCTGTTCCTCCTTCCACTCCACCCCTGTATAATCTCATTCCCCACAGTTTATAGGAATAGACATAATCACCACGCTTTTCTTCCTTCAGAGAAAAGGCAGCCTCCTTTAAGGCTATGGTTTTGCTCTGTAACTGGTAAGCAGAACACCTGCAACTCACCTTCCATCACCTTCATCCTTCTCTTGGATTTCAAATCACCTACATCCCTAACACCTGAAATGCTGGAATTTATCTCAAGATTCCTCCCATCCCCCCAAACAACCTCTCTTGGCTGGTCCTAACCATCAAACTTGCTTTGTTTTCTTTCCAGTCCCATTCTACTTCTTGATCACTCCTGCCCCTCTGCTGCTGATGTCCATTGTACAATAAATCATAAGCTGCACACATTGCTGGGTTTGCATGTGTGTGGAGTGCACTCATCTACCAAGTGTGCTGTGATTCTATTTAAACACACTACACTGCATGAAAGCAAAATTTGCCACATGGTTTGCAGGTTGATGTTTGCATTTTGACAGTTGGTCATTCAAAGTACATTGTGCTTTGCAGTATCATTTATCTAGTTTCCAGTTAATAAAGAGTTCCCATTGATTAACTAAAAGTCCGGTTCTTGCCCCTGAACACTAGCCTGAATCACCTATTTTCTTCATGCTTACATAAAATCCCATTATTCTGTTGCTTTGAAAGTCTTAAATTTGTTTTATAAAAAAAAAGATTTTGTGCTGTATTGCCTTCATGAAGTAACTAAAGGCCCAGAGAAATGCAAGTCCTGTGATATCATGGGATCATTCAACACAGGGGAATCTTGCCGTTTCTAATCATGAAGGAATAGCATGCTAACAGTTCATGAGAAACACATGGTGTGACATTCTGAGGTCACTTTTCTATCCCATATATAAACTTACAATAGTGGATTTTGACTGAGCAGTATTGGATCAAAGAACAACTTCAGGGAACATAAGTTAAGATTCAAATATCAGCTAAGTGATTGCTTAGCTACAGAAAGAAAAACATCTCTCCTGAAGTGAGAGAGTTTTCTTGTCCTGAGTTTCAAAGGCTTATTCTTTACAAAGTTTATTGGCTTATATTTGGATTAAACTCTTCACTTTGAAACTCCTACCAAGGGTTTACTTTCAAAGCCCTACACTAGTTACATAGACAATATATCAGGATCTAACAGGCCCAGTTGCCAGTAAGGAGATTTATATCTAATTTATGGGTATCTATCTGGGTGACAGTGTTTTTAGAGAAGGATGAGAGAATATCTTTTAGCATTGTTTGGGATCAAACTTTATATGGCATTTTCATTGTAAAATGGTAAATAAGTGATCAGCTGATAGCATAAGCATGAATGGTATGTCATAGATGATTCTCAGAATGTCTGTTGAAGGAGCTGTAAGCAATGAGCGAAAAGCCCCAATTACACATTAGGCTTTGTAGCAGCTCATAACTATGAATAAATCATTTATTAATGCATCTGCTAATCATTCAATGGCATTTTATTGGCCATTTATAAATGAATATATAGTATAAGATCTAATCAATTGAGTGAGAACTCAGTTCACACACATGAATGGAAATATTCTCATGCTTATTGAGGAAAGTGGATTGCTGTCTGTTTTGGATTTCTGACAGCAGCTCAATGGCAGATTATATTTATATTTAACTTGCATGATAAGCTAACAAGTATATTTGATTACTGCAAGAGTGAGCATGACTTCAAAATGGCATTCTAGCTATATAATGGCATTATATTTTTACAATTCCTATATAAATATCTAAAGCTATATCATTTGGGTTGCACAAGCAGAGCTTTCAACTGTACCACATGTGAGTTTGGTAGATGTTGTAGTTACATGTAGGTGAAAATGTGTTTCACATTTTTCACTTTCTAGTAAAGTTAGTCTTGCAAAACACAGAGGTAACAGACCAGTGTCTGCTCTATTTGTTCTATGTTACGAGTGACAGGATCAGAGGAGAGCCCTGGAGGGAGACAGACGTTGCACCGTCCGCCACAGCAGCTGAGGGCGGTCATTTGCCGAAGGAAGTCGCTTCTGAAATCCAGTCTGGAGCAGGAATGAAAAATGAAGGGAGTCACCGTATGGATTTGGGAGACTGCAGTTTAAGAGAGACTACTGAGAAGAGCAAGGGGAAAATACACAGCTAGGCTTTTGTGATGATGGAAAAAGAAAGACTCTAGGGATTAGAGAGGAGTGTGCGAAGTTTGGTGCAATCCAGATAATTTCTGCACGGACTGAACCAAGCAGGGGAGTAGAGACAGACCTGATGGGACTCAGTTGCAGGACAGGGGTTTTTGTCTTCCTTGTGACTTCAATGCTCTGACATAACTATTTTGCTTTTTTTCTGTTTAAGAATCTGTTAATTACCCTAGTTTAGATTCCACTAAAACCTCGCATTTTGAATTTAAAAGTTTTTGCTTGGGGAGGAGTCACTTGCAGGGTATAAAATGTAGGCAGATGCATCTCAAATTCCTGACCAAATCAGAATTCTGTCACACTGTATTTTTTAGTGTTTATTTTCTAAAAGCCTCAGCTCTTAGAATCAAGAAATAGCAGAAAAATATTCATTAAAAAGGTGTTCCCAGACCATGTGGAGGCTAAGAAAATTTTGAAATCCACCCAACTGATACCAAAAAGCTCAAAAACAGCACAAAGGGGGGGAAAAAAACTCTAAACAGTATTCTTTTTAAAATCGTGTTATTTTTAAACCAGTCTCAGGCTTTCTGCAAACTTTAGGTTGGTAATACTTTAACTGTTTTACTTCAGTACTACCAGGGGACTGTGAATTACAGAGCATTACAATACCATAAGAAGAAGTTTACATTCCCTGAATAATAACGAAAATGGTTAAAAAGATTTCTCTGATATGATGCATTGTTTAAGGTGCTGTCTTCCTGTGTGCAACCTAGCAAATGATAGGGATTAAAATCCCACACAGCATTTAATTAATGCTGGTGTTCTGGCTACAATAAAAGTTGAACAGATAGATACAATGCTTAGAAAAGCATGTTTATGTGCAGGTTGGAAACACATGAAAAGGATTAAGTTAATAAATTATTGTAACCCTATCACTTAACCTAGGTCCATAGCTCCTGGCTATTGTAACATCTGATGCTTTTATTCTGAATCAGATATAGAAAAAAAATCATATGAATCCTTAAGTGTGATGGGCTATGTCACTATGATATTCTAATAAGGCAAAGTATGGATACCTTGACTCTACCTAAGTGTTCTGAGTCTGCTACACTTTTATTAATTATGTCTCTTCTTGCATTCCCTGGATAGTACAGGTTTTCATGAACAGATGATCTATCAGAGAAGACTGAAAAAAATGAGTTATGAAGTGTGGGTCATTATCAGTGAACAGCTCATCATCAGTCACGTGGTGAGCCGGTGACTAGATGCAGCTGTGATGGGGACAGGGTGGAGAGCAGACCGCACAGACACCACAGGATCATCTCCCCAACATAGCGGGTGCTGCTAATGAGATTTGAATTGAGAGGGAGGAGTACAGATCCCTTTGCACTTCCTTCTGCACCCACAATAAATCCACCACTGGGCCAGTTATAAGTCATAGCATCATTATATTCCTGCCTGAGGTACTGYGCAAGTCCTCAATTCTTAAAATCTGTCATTTCACTCAGAAAAGCTACTGTTTGCTCTCTGTTTTAGTTTTCTGTACCAATTTTGAACTACAAATATTAGTTTGGCAGGAATTTCTCATTTCAATTTTTTTTTTTTTTTTTTTTTTTTACTCAGAGAATCTTCCAGATAATCAGACTAATCACTTTTTCAACGTATACATATACCATGAGGTCAAATGCATCTCTAATGTGTGGTCACATTGAATTGCTACTCTCTCAGCGTGTGACATGGAGCAAGCATTTTGCACTGGAAGATGCTAAAAGGGAACAGCTACAGCCTCTTAACTAAAGAAATTCTTAATGTATTTTTCTTAAGCTAAATGTTTTGCAGAAGTATGCTGACTTTGACAAATTCTCATCAATATACAAAAATAATTTCAATAGACTGAAGTGGGCTGTTAGGACACACTATCCTGCCAGATTTGGTGACTCTGGGGCAGTACTGTCACAGACTACCTTGGCTGCACTGACTGGAGAGCTTCCAGGTCCCCTGCCAGCAGACTGGAACTTAGAAATGCCTGCACCACCTGCTTACAATGAAGCTCTCCAGATATTCTGGGTCTCTGTCACAGCCAGAAATCTGGCCATAGTGGATGCTCTGCAGGACTCAGTTTTAATTGTAACTTTTTAGACTTCTAGACTTCTAATTTTGAGACAGGAGACTTTCCTGAATCAAGGGAATTCCGCAGAGTAATGYAGACCTTTCAGACAATTCAAGTTTCCCCAGTTGAGTCCCGTTAGTCAGAGATAGCTTCTATATCCTTTGACCGGGGACAGTGTGACAAGTTTCCAGGAGCTGACTTTTCCATTCTTTGCAGAAAAATGTAACAAAACATAACAGTTCCTCCAAAAAAAATTGGTTCAGATTCAGTGTGAGGTTAAGACAATGCAATTTAAGTATCTTCACATAAACCTCTGTATGTGCACTAGGTATCTGAGTCAATGCAGTTCAGCGTACTGCTCTGTGTAGCCTTGTGTCCTTTGAGCTACCCACAGGTGTCCCACCAGTCCTCCTACTGCCACTCCAGAAGGTCTCCTTTAGGTCCTGTGTCATATTGCTAAGCTTTTGCATGTCTGAGATATCTTAGGGCATCTCATATTATATTACCTATCTAAGGGCAATCATATCAAGCCCAGTGGAGTCAACAGAGCTTAGATGGATAGCTTCCTTAATGAGAACACAGTAGATGTCTACTTTAGGTGAGCTAACTTATACTATAGTCTCTATTAACTAGTTCTTCATTGACTATAATGAAAGCTTACAGACTTAGCACCCATGTAGGCACCGCCTGTAGAGCCCTGAATTTAGGTCTTAATCTAGAGCTAACAGCACTAAAAATAAGTTATATAAGCAGTCTGTAGATATCTGCCACTAATACCCCTTAGTGCAACACATATTTCAAATCACATGGTGAGGAACTGACAGTGTAACCCACATTTCACAGCTGCATCTAATCATGTCATATAAAAGAGACGGTCCAACCTGCTTATTTGAAAGATTTTCAGATGTCAGCATAATGACACCATTTGTGGTAGATAGAGGAATACGGGAATGAACTATCTAGAGAAAATTCATGATAGATTTTTTGATGACTATATACAGGTACGAGGAAAACACTTTTATTTTAACCAACATCTATAATCTTAGAATATGTCTGTGTCAATGTGCAATGAAGATATATCCTAATAGGATGAAACCAACAAGCTCAGGTACAAGTAACAATTTAGCTACGGAAGAACAGGGGTCAGTATTATCTAATATATCCTGTTCTTCCACAGTCTGCTGGGTACCTCTTTGTAGTTTTTACAATGGCTTATGATTAGGATTGTCCTACAAATACACACACACAGTTTGTATGTGTACAAAACACAACAGAATTTACCAAAGAAGATAACCTTTCTGATCAAGTGACTGACAAATGAGGCTAGCTGAGTCTAACACTGGATGAACTCTGAAGTATCCATGGCATGTTGAAACAAACTAAGTGCTTGCTGGCACAAAGTTGAAGATGGCTCTGTTGTGTTCCATCAAGAGGATGAATGTGTCCTAATCACAACTCCTAAAATAGTCTCAAACTCCATCAAAAGAAATTCATTCAGACCAGGTGCACCTCTTTTCCAATAAAGTTTTGATGGTAGATGATAGATGGTAAACATAAATTAGCTGTACTGGATCAAAGACCAGCTGTAATGATGAGGAGAGAAGAATGGCTGCATTCATCATATCATAAACCAGAAAGACACACAAAATGGTGCTAGTTAAGCTGAGCTGAGAATATGTGAAGGAAAGAAAAAGGAAAGGAAAACTAAGATATAGAAGGGAGACTATGAATCATCAAGCACCATCAGTATCCATATCTCACAAAAATGATTACAGCAATGTGAAAAAGCTGTTATTTTCCAACAGGGCTTTGCAGACCGTTTAGGACCATTTCATTATGTTCTTATTGAAACCTTTAAAAATGTTATGAAAGATTTTTGCATCATAGTTTGCTTTTGAAATGTTGCATGCTTTAATAGTAATATTAATTTTTGTCAAAATATAACATCCAAATACAAGCTATCAATAATCTTAAAGTTTTTGCTAAAAATGAAATTTAGCCATAAATGAAAGCCAGACATTTTTTATAGACTAAGAAAAAACAGAAAAAATGGAAATTGAAATATTTTGGATTTTTCCATATGAAACAGTTGTGATTTGTGAAATCTCATAGTATAAGAAAACAATTAAACTGAGCTTTTCTAATCTGACGTGAGTATTTTACATCGCTAAATGATCCCTTTCTCACAGAGCTCAAGATACAGCTGAAAACAGAAAAACAAAAATTATGTCCTGCTCTTTTCCTGGACTTTATTCATCTTTTGCCAATAATTCACTTTCCCTCAGAATCTGTCCTTTTACAAAATAGCATTACTCCCTCCTGAAGTGCCTAATGATCCAAATTTATTGTTCAAAACTATCAGTATTGAGATCCAGTCTTTGAGCTTCATTAAGCCTATGGCCACAGGCCCCAGAATTTGAAGGACACTGGGGATGTAAAGGGGAATCTAAATTGCTAAAGTTAAAATGCTTGGCCCCTTGTTGCAGAGCAAAGGCTGAAAAGAACCTGTTGTCTCTAGTGCTCAAAACTGACTATAGGAAGTTATAGGATTTGAATCATCTGGAATTGCTTATGATTACATTACATGACTTTACAACAGCAACAAAAAGTAATGCTTCAAATGTAGTATTGAAATTATGGAAAGTCAGTCTGTCCTTTCTTCCTTTTCTGCAAGCCTTTGGGGCAGGGACCTTCTGTTTTTATAAACCACTTACAGAAGTGGGGTCCTGGCTTAACTGAGAATTAGATCAAATAATTAGAATAGCAATAATCATCATGATAGTGATAATAGCAACAGCCCATCAGGCTCACCGGGCAGCTACAAGTTGGTGTGCCTAATGGTATTACAATTGATCCTGCACTCTTGGAAGCATTTGGAAACTCCACTGGTGTTATGCAGGATTTCTTTGGCCTTTCTTTAAGAGCTATGCTGAATAAGGACACAATGGATCTAAAATGAATAGATAATTCATTTCCACACTTACTCAAAACAGTTTAACCTCAACAGACTGCAAAGTCATTGAAGGTTTTATTTGCGAATCTCTTTGCGCTTATGCTTTCACTGGGGAGAAACTCTGCTGCTGACCTACCTATAGCTAAGGGGACTGGTTCTTCCCAGAATCTGTGATCTACCTCCTAGGCCATCCCAGACATAACTTACATACTAAACAAAACAAAAAAATTTTACACTTCTTGAAATTAACAAATGATGACAAAAGACCAAATAGAGACGTCCACTGGTAACCCCCTCCTTGACACCAAAGAAGTAGGGCACACTCAGGCTGCAACACAAAAATAGAGTAGCAACACACCTAGACTTCATGTGGCTTGTTGTACTCTGTGTACACTGGAAGACAATTTCAGTCGTTCATGTCCCACCTCTTCATGAAATGAGTCAAGCTGTATCTGTCCAGTGATTTTTCATTTTTTTAATGATTGCCTTTCACAACACTGATGGAATTGCCTCCTTAGAAAATTAATGCTCAAACCTGCCTTGGCATATGAACGTCCAGTGTTGTTGTAGCCATGATGGTCTAAAAATGGAAATGAAACAAGGTTTCGGAATGACCTGAAGGAGAGATTGTATGCCTGAAAGCTTGTCTAGTTTTTCTGGTTGCACTAGAAGGAGAGATAAAAGATATTACTTTTTTCCCCATGAGCGCTGTTTCTCATAGGGCTAGAATGCATTTATGTATGCACATGGACATTGACTCTGATCTCTTCTACAGACAGCTGAGGTTGGATTTTCATTCCTCCTCAGGAGGTACTAATCTCTCAGGAACTCTAAATATATTTTCCCATCATCTCTCACAGTGATATACAGGGTCCTTCCTAAGTCATCTCTTTCACGGCTGCCCCCATAGGTGTTTGGATGAAAAAAAGATAAAAATCTTCCTGTGTTTGGCAATGCTTTGCTTGCATAGAAGCTTCTGGGAGATACAGACATTTGGGTGCACTTTAGAGCAATCAAGGTTATTCTAAACTACACTGCCAGGGCTCTAGTGTGTGCCCAGGAATGAACATTGGCAAAGAATTGTTCCCCTACTCCTCATCTATATGGAACCATAGTTACGTGCCTAGTCATATGTTTATATACATTCTAAGCAATGAAAAAACTCTGTGTGTATCCCAGAAAATACTAAATCAAATGCCTACAAGTGAGAGCTTTGTTACCTGATAGTTGATTTAAGAAGGATCAGTGGATTTCTCATTCTAAAAATTGATGATCACTTTGGATGTGACCAAGTAAGAATTTCAAAGGTCATAATTTCTCACCATAACCCTTTAATTGCCTTGGATACAATAGATAATGCAACAAAGTGCAATGTGCCTGTATTTCTTACTTTCTTGCACTTTGCCAACATTCGCATAGCTGGCTTGACAAGCTAGTCTTGTTCTATTGAAATAAAATGCACAGTTTGGGAAACACAAATAATTCTTTTTTACTGAGAAAAACATCCTTCTCTTGGTTAATAGTAATCAGAAGTCAGTGAAGTGTTTACTGGATGGCTAAGCAATGGGACTTACTAATAGCTCTTCCTTCAGAAAGGGTTATCAGCCTGTGCTTCACTTTCATGTTTTGTGTCTTTTATCTAAGAAGCGCTTTTTAGGCCTACAATTCATGACAAACATAATGAGGGTCCATGCCAATTTCAGATTGCTAATCAACTCACATAATTTGTCAATGAATGCCAACCTATCATATCTACTTAATGTATAGCACGCTTAAAATAAGCAGAACTGCAGTGTATATTAACACAAAAGGGGTATTTCACTGCCAACGAAAGACTGTTGTACACAAGTTTTTAACAATGTGTTACTGATTCCCAAATGGTGTGTTACTGATAGTAAAACTAGCCGTTATAATCATCCCTAGAATGAGTAAATCACCGCGCTCTAGTAGAGGATGCATTTGCTGAGCAGTACTTAGCTGTTCATCTTTGAGAGAATGAAGAATTCCTGACCAGTATTCAAGATATTTGGTAACTAAAACCAGTGTTTCAGATTTAGTAGTAACTAAATCCTTTACAAAAAGATGAACGACTGAGTAAGGAATTTTAGACCTCCCAGTGCAGGGAAGAAGTTCATGCAATTATCACAAGCCAAGATATGCCACCTATATCAAATTAAATTGGGACCCATTCATATGTCCGCCTTTTAATCCGAAACTACTACATCTCTTGTCACTAAAAATCAAGTTCTTGCAATATTTATACAAGTATTATTATCAGGCCTATTGTACTTTTTATAATTCAGATTGCTTGTGTTTGAGCTGCTGGCTGAATAGTCGTGTCAAATACAGAGTTAAACTTTTAAAACCAAAGCTGAACATTCAAGTACTCTCTCTGAACACTTGTAAAACTAGATAGTATTATCTCAGGATTATCTTGCTAAAGGGAATATGACAAATGTCCATATGGCATTTCTACATGTTTTAAAAGTGAACACTGCTTAACATACATATAATTCCTGCAAATTTATCATGTAGTTCTGCAGCTAGTCTGAATTTCTACAATATAGTGCTGTATTGACAAACCCACACATCTGATGTGTCTGGTCAGAAATAATGAAAGAGTAACTTTATTAACAGCAGAAAGAACACTTTTCAGATCGGTATTGTTATAATTCTTCCCTGGGCAGTGAGGGTTTGAAATTGAAGGTATTTTAAATGCAAGCTTACTAGTATTGTTTCAAATGTATTTAATAAATCAATGCAAAATCCTTTGTTCATTTAGAAAACTGTCTATTATGTGAACTGCCTTACTGATTCTGTACAGGGATACTCATACCCTTAAGAAAAGAATACCCCATGACTAAAGTTAGTAGGACTGAGCCCTGATTAAGTTTTTAAGACCAATTCCTGTAAGGAAAATGGTTAAACCAGGCTCTTTCATCATGGCCAATTGAATACTTTCAAGTGCATGCTAAGTTAGCTAAGCAGCTAAACTATCCTCTTTTGATCACAAGGATATGAAGGATCGTGTCAGTGAGAGGCTTTGTCTGAAGTCTGGACTTTTTAGCAATATACTCAGCTTTGTTATTGGCCCTGACTCCTCAGCACCTGATTTTCTCTTTTTGTAAATGGGAAAACAACAACTCTTYTTCTGTTGTGCACTAAGTTTTGCCAATACTTATAGACCAATATGAAAGTCTTAGACAAAAACTATTTCAAAAGTACAACATATTTCAAGGACAAAAGCTTTCAATAAATTATTCAAAACAAATCTTGTATTCAGACCACCCACCACCAAACATGATTAGTGTGTTAATACTTACCATAACTACTGCTTTATCATATCTTAACATCTTTACTGTGTTGAAAATGGTGTAGTTTAGGAAGCTATTGTAAGCCAGCCTCCACACTAAAAGTGCTATTCCCAGCACCTGCCCTTTACAACTTGTGTTCATCTAGGGGTTAGGGTTGTCCAATAAAAAGAGTACAAAAGATAGAAAAATGGGGAAAATTAATAAAAATGCAAACAGAGAATATTAAGCCGATATTAGAATTATCTTCAAAGCTTGTCTGTTGGTCTTATTGGCCTTTAAGCATACATTTGCAAATTACATTAAAAAAAAAACAAAAAACAAATGTTCCAAACTCTAATTGTTGTAACTTATCCACGCATTCCAGCAAAAATTTTCAGTGCACTTCAGAAATGCTCATTCATTTGCTGCAAACCATGTCACAAATCTTCGGTGCAGCAGCTAATATTTTACAATTGATCAAATAAACGAGGATATGTATTCTAAATATGTGACTTAATGAAAACAACTTAAAGATTTATGCTCCATTTAATGTACTTAGCTAAAGTCTCATGGGATTGCCGAAGGAGATAAAAACTGCAACATGGGTTAATGCTTAGTTATCTTTTGGTTAACTTATATAGCTTAGTAATCAAAGGACATGAAAGGAAAACCTTTGATAAAAAATAGCCTATTTTTAAATTCCACAAAAGACAGCTGCCTTTAAATATAATACAATGTAAACTTTTATACTTACAGACAAGAGCTTGTAGCTAAACTTCATTTGCAAATTGTAGACAAGAAACAGTGTTCTTAGTTGCTTGGCATCCCATTAAAAGAAAAAATCAGTTTGGGGAGAAAAATGAAGACTGTGAAATGATAACTAGTGGTGATATATCTACATATTTTTCTCTTCCTGTCTTTCTCTGGCTCTCTCTGGCTTTTGCAAGAAAATAGTGAAAAGCAAGATTCTGTAATGCAGAACATGACTAAGGAAAAATATTGTGAGGAAATGTAAGTCTCTGTCAAGGTGCCAGCATTTTGCAAACTGAAACCAAAGTCCAAAATGTATTTGCTCAATCAGTCCACTGAGGAACAGTGTTATTCACTTTTATACTTACTTTGTGGGTGAATATTCCTACTGATGTAAAAAGGTCAAGTGACATAATGCTGTTATCACAAATATTAAAATAAGAATTACTTCATAAATAAGTATACACCTGGTTGGTTCCATGCCTGAAATCAGTGTTTCAGCCCTCTCAGGATGCGAGGCAGACCATCGACTCCAAGTTTGATTTCAGTCTTTCTAAATGCAGTGTTTCTGTTCACATTGAGCAGACCAGCCAAGTTCACATGTCATTAAGCACTGGTGGTTGAAAGTCTGTCCTCCTGATCAGTCTATGCACTAAGCAATGGAGATTGGAACAAAAAGAAAGATTTCGCTTGATGCCATTATTCAAATGGTATGAATAAACACAGAGGATCAAACTTCAAACATATCTATGCCTATAGATAAGATGCTTCTCTCTCAAGTGTTATATTATTGGAGAAGAAGAACTGACCTCACTAACTGAGACAAGACACTCAAGGTCAGGAAAAAGAAGTGACAATATGTATTTCATATTTTCTTCTATGGGATTTTTTTTTTTATTGCTGTTTTGTGGGGATGGAGGAGTAGGTTGGCCTGGTGCCTGTGTGTCTACATTTCTATCTGATAAATTTGTTTACTTTTTGTCCATGTACACTCATGAATCCTACCCCATCTTCATTTTTGCATGTCCCTTTCAGAGAGTTAGCAGCAAATTATTATTCTGTTATTACGCCACAGTTTATTTTTCCCTAGTGAATGTGAGGCCAGGCTTGTTGGCTAATAGTAATGCATTAACCCAAAGTATAATAGTGGCCACTGAAGTCCAGTGGCTGCTGTCAAACACAGCATTTGTCACTGAGAGGCTGGAAGATCCAAGAGAAAAAAACCTTCTAAAGAACTGTAAGATTGTATATCTTGTAATATTCATTGTGAAACTCTGTTTTGATGTTCATGGTTCTAAAAGGATGGAGTTGTGGAAAAAATCTCTATCTGGCTGTCCAAGCAGGCAAAGAGAGACAAGAGTGCATGCTGAGAGGCTGTATCAGTAACACTAGGTTTCCCCCTTGACAGYTTAATGTCAGCAGAGCTGGTCTTGTTGAAATTAATCCAGTCACAATAATGGCATGAAGACATGCATTTATACCTCTATTGACTTTTCACGTTCACAGGATAATTGTTGTAACATTTTCTTAAAGGCCAAAGACCTTTTGATGATAAATATATCTCATTACATGGAATTTTATATGTAATCATCACACGAATCTCTGTGTAATTCAATGGATGTATTTACCATATGTTAATCCTAGCATAACAAGCCTTTAACCTATTTGACTTAATTATAGGCATATCATCAGATTTACTGTAAAAAAAAGCTTCTTTTTCTTTTTCACATCTGCTCTTAAAAACCCTTTCGCTTTTTTAACTCTTTTGTGAATTACCTATCACAGAGTCCATCTTCTCCGTTCCTCACCTTGCTTGAACGCAAATCCCAGGGACGCTTGATATCACTATTTGCTCTGCTGTGAAGATGTGAAGATAGGCAGAGCTAGAGGAGKTTTTCAGTGGAACTGCTGAATAGATCTACACCTTGGACAGACTGCTGCAGTGCTTCATTTGAAATTCTTTCCAATTTTGCAATATATAATTTATCAATTTTGATGAGATTTTTCAGTCAGGAGTGGTGACCTTTTCACTGCTTATGAACATGACMTGTAAGACAATGTTAAAAGCCTTCCTAAAGTCAATATATATAATAGCTACCAATCTACCTTAACAAACAAAACCTATGGACAGTTAGAAGTGAACAGCAGATACAAGGAAAATGGAAGGAACTGGGTTTGCTTGGATTAGAAGAGACTCAGGAGGAAAACCTAAATGGTGGATATATATGTAAGTATTCAAATGCCCTCCTTGACTTCTAGAAGAAGGATGAGAGAAAAATGCTTTAATTTGCAGAAAGAAAAACAGATTGGTTATTAACAAAAGTGTTCAGTAATCAGAATTTTGAAATATTGGGCTATGGTGGGGGTTATAAGAACGGGATAGAAAATACTAGTATCCTGTGATCTTCCTTATGTGAAAGTGGTTATACTATATAACTTCCTGAGGTGTCTTTCAACCTTGCAGTTCAATAATTCCATTACTTCGCTCTTGTTAATTACCCCATCCTATTTCTTTCGACTAGTTTTACAGCACTACCTTCACTTGAGCATAGACATTCTGCTGGGAGCCAATTTTTTTCTAAACTAGTGCTTGCACCACAAAGACTCTTTAAAATGTAAACAGATCTTAGATATTCTTTGAAACATGTGAAACAACATGGCAGAATAAGAAATAACATAAAAACAATGTATAACTTGTATGAAAATACCATTTTTCACATGATAAATTCAGTAATATATTAAGGAGAAATCCAACAAAATCTTAATTAGATCAGGTTAAAGACCCACTATTTAGGTAAGCCAGATGTATTCAAGTTTACAGTGCCAAATGATATTCAGCCTCAAGGGTGTAAGAGTCTATATGAAGTAATCTCTGAACCATCAGTGATTGTCTCCAAGATGTTAYCAAGGATGAAGGAGGTTCCCAAGGTCTAAGAAGAACAAACATAGTAATTGTTTTTTAAAAAGCAGAAGATGAGGACCTTGGAATTACAGACCAGTAAGCCTTACTTCAATACCCAGAAAGATACTCCAACAAAATATTAAACAATCTAGTTGAAAGCACCAAGAAGATAGCAAAGTGAAAAAAAAAAGACAGGATAGATTTGTCAATAACAAATCACATCAAATCAATCTAACTTCCTTCTTTGACAGGATGATTGGATAAGAGCATAGCAGAAGGCAGAAGATGTGATAAATCCTGACTTTAGTGTGGCTTTCAACACTGCTCTGCATACTATTCTCATAAACAAGCTAGAGAAATGTGGTCTGGATGATTTCATTAAAAGATGTGTGACCAAGAGTTTGAAAAACAGTATCTAACAGAGTAATTAGTACTGATTCTGTGTCAAACTGGAGGGTTTGACTGGAGGGTCAAATAGGATCCTGCAGGAATCTGTTCCAAGGCCTCTTTGCTCTGGAATGATTTTCATTCACAATCTCAATGATTTGATGGAGGATACAGTTATATTTTTGGTACTTGACATTTGTCGGTAACATCCAAAGAGTGAGTGGAATGAGATAAGAGCTGCAAAGCATTTTGGCAGTTCAGTTACACTACAAACTGATCTTCATGTCCTGGAGAGAGCATTCACAAGGGAGAATATGAAATGCAATCAATATACCTGCACAATATCAAATTTAAAGAAGTCAAATGAACAATTGTTAAATGAGGAATAAGTAATTAGACAGCACTAACATAAAATAAAAGGAAAKTCTGGGATTATAGAGGGCCACAAATTAAATTGTTTTTTGCTGTTGCAAGAAAATCTAGAGTTCAAGTGGAAGAGTTGACAGTATTAGCAGGAGTGTTGTGTATAAGTTATTGGAGGTAATCGTTCTGCTCACCTTGGTATTGCTCAGACCTCAGCAGGAATAATGTTTCCCATTTGGGTCACTATATTTCAAGAAAGATACAAAGTGGAGAGAATCCAGAGGAGAGCAACAGGAATGATAAGAGGTTTGGAAAACGTGACCTACAAGGAAAGGTTGAAGGAGTTGGTTTTGTTTAGTCTGGGAAAGGSAAGAGTGAGGGGAAATGTGATAAGGTCTTCAGATATGTAGAGCTTGTTACAAAGAGTAAGATGATCAATTATTCTCAGGGCCTGAGTGGGATTTGTACAAGAAGAAAGCAACATAATTTTCAGCAAAGGAGATTCAGGCTACAAGGTTTCCAAGTGAAAGGGAAGTTAAGGGTTCGCAGAGGCAGGTTGCAGACTTGCTTTCATTGAAGGTTTTTAAGAACAAGTGAGATATGTCAGATTTCTTTTATGTACACTTAGGGTAAAAGGAATGAATTAGCTTATGTCCACAGATACTTTCCAGCCCTATATTTCTGTGATTCCCAGGACAATGAAGCATTGATTCCACAAACGTACAAAAGGGATATATAAAGAGAGATCCTGTGGGATATATGTATAGACCTCTTCTTGACAGTCAATGACTGCATTGTGGACTGTCCTGCATGTTCCAGAAATTAAAGAGCTCAAATGTACCCAATAAAGTCTCTATTATGCTTGTTCTTCAAATAAGAAATAATATGGGTTTCTACACATAGATCAAATGAGTAAGATGTCCTATTTACTCTTCTCACAAGTGAAATGAACACATTCATCTTGGAAATATGAGTAATATTTTGTTTCATAGAAGAAAAATGGCTGCTTTTCAAATCATCACCCACAAAGTGGCTAAAATGAACATAGATAAAGCCAATGTCTGCTGTGTTGGTAGTATCCCATCTCATTACAGTGAATTAGATGACTATAAAGTTCTGTGATTTTGTAGCTGATAACAATCACCACATAAACTGAGACCAATATCACAGTCTTTGATCAATGGCAGGAATTCACTGCAGCATCCGAACCTGAGAGACTAACTCAACTGTTCTTCCCATGTTCAGATAAATGTGTAAGTAGAAACAAAGTCAGGGTGATATGATTCAGAATGTGAACTAAGTATTGCTTTGCTCTAAGGATGTGTAAACATTTGTGCATTATCACATGAAATTTGTTAATGGTAATGAGAGCTGAACTGCTCCCATGAGGAGCTTAGAGGGGTAACAGCCTTGATTTGGCAAATCAGCACACAGGGATGCTTATTACCAATACTAAGCACTCAGAACCCATGAGTCAGGCCCCTACAAACCATGAAATTGGCTTTAAAATAATAAGATGTCTTATACATAATAACTGTAAGGTTCATTTTATTTGCCTTCTGGGTTTTGAGCTTACAGTGTGCACTCAGTTCACATTTTCAGGCTTTTCTCGGTGACTGTTAGAGTTTCATTAGCTTTGTGAACTTTGTGGGAAGGAGGGAAAGAAAGAAGGAAAAGAATATATTTATATTTTCAATAAAAAATCATCAGCAACTCTGGAGATGGTTCGCTCTTCTTTTTGATACAGGTGAAATGTTTTGCCTGAGTCTAGACAAGGTTAAGGCCTAAGTTTGAGCACTAATACATGAGCATCTACGCTGCTTCACTGTTAGCAAAATTTTAGCTCATGTCATCCAGCTTTCTCCATAAAAATAGCTGGGCATAGTTTATAGGACAGCACAAGTCAAGCACCATTCTTAAGGCAAAAACGCCTTGTTTGGGGTAGGGGACTGGGGGGAAGAAAAGAGAGTTTAGCTGTATGGGCACAAACTATGCTGTGCAACTTGCCTTCTTGGCCAGAGAATGGACCCCAGGTTTACTTTCAATATCAATATAGTTGTAGTCTGTRTGCAGGTTCAGAGTAGAATAAAGTTATTTTCTGTTCCCTGCCTGTTGCCCTGTGATGCTACATCTTGCATTCCCAAGACAAAAGCTTATGCTTTTTATGTGTCTTAAAGTGTATCCACTACATTCACTTTTTGCAGGTACAGCACAGAACGTTTCTTCTCGCAGAACTCTTCATGGATTCTTCATGGCAGAAGAGAAGTTGGAATTCATGAGTAGAACAAACACTGTCCTTAATTCTAAGTTTACTATTGCTGGCTTAAGGAAGAGTAAAATAAAGTGTGTATATATCCAGGCAAAGCTAGCTGACCAGCATGCTTCAAAATCCAGATGCTGAATGCTCCACTAAAACTGCACATAAAGAAACAAGGGTGAAGTCCTGGTACCATTACCCACTGGTAGTATTTTACCCCTGGATTTTAGCACTAATCTTTAATGAACAGAAGAATTGCTACTGGGAGAAAGCATTGTGCTTAGTTCAGAAAGAAAAAAAGAAGTCATTTTGACTTCTCCCATGATACATTACAGTGTGTGAGGGAACACAGGGCAAGCTGGACTCCACAGCTTTCACACGGAAAATAAGAAAATACAGTGAGTAAATGCAAAAGGACAGATTTAAGTCATCTATAACCATATACAGTATATTAATAAGTAAATATGATATATGTAGACCTAGATGAATGTCACATTTAGATATATATTCACATATAGATATAGATATACACACAAATATGTGATATATTTGTATTTCATAGACCCTTCCTTATCTCAGAGTGCCTCTCTCAATAACAGCACAGTTGTAGCTTTTCTTGGAACCCATTTGAACTTTCCCTTTATTGTGAGAACACTAAATTAACATTAAACTAACCTTGAATTTAGGATTTCATTTCATACAAAGTAAAGTCAAAAGCCAGCAGGTTACAATTGGAACATTACAGAATGTGGCATCTCCACTGATGCAGTGGGTGGGAAGAGTAAGCTATTAACATGTCTGTGACACTTTGCTTTATACACAACTACCCTGCTTTTAACTTCAGCCTTGGTCACTAAGGTCAGGCAAGACAGAGCTGACTAATAGTGTCTCTTTCCTACTGCCTTACATTGCTCACCCCTGCAACAGCATGAGGGCCAAGAGCTAGAGTGGTAGTATAGCACCTAGCAGTGGGTAGAGACAAGCTAATCAGGTTTTTCTATTAAATGGTGGATGTTAGGGAAATGAGTGTCATACCTCCATAGGTATAAAGCTATTGAAAGGGGAGCTACTTAGCCATTCATGAAACACTGTTGGGTTAACACAATAATGAATGAGAGAAGGTCCGTTATTGTCAAGCAGGTAGTAGACTTTCACACCGCATGAAGGAACTTGAGTGCCTAAATTGCTCTAACCAAGTGTAAAGAAGCTCACAAAACATAGCTGCCAGCCTTTTATTTTGCGTTTAAAATAAAAATGTAATATGTGATGAAATGCTCCAACAGAAGTTGAATCTTCAGAAGTTCCAGTTCATAAATGCATGCTCTAGACTGCTCTATGCAGTTGGGCATTGATATAAAAGTATAACTTAGTGGAGCATGAAGGACTCATCCAACCACATCATTTCTGAATATGAAATAACAGCATGTTTTTTCTCAAAAATTATTTTAAGCTTTCCTCTTCACTATGGCTGTATTTGTTGTACCTGTCATTCAAAAGAGGAAAGAGCCACCCTATAAGAAGCCCTGCTCAAGACCAGTGTACTGGACCACCAGCAGAGAATAATGAACAAGAGGGTTACAGGCAATGCCTGCTTCCTCCATCGTTCCCCAGCTTCCTATCATTCACACTCTGAGCTTCAATGTAGTTAAGAATCCCTCTCTATGGAAAACTTTTAGCAAGGAGGCAATGTGAATTTTGCTCCTGAAGCTGGCTATTTTGGCCATCGGTGCTGCAATAACTGGAAGGCATGTCTTGGAATGATCTGGGCCAAACCTGGCACCGTCTTGCCCCAGGCAAGTAGTTACACCAAAAGGACTATCCTTCTTCTCCAGCAGAAGAGCCTAGTATCCTGATTCCTTGATGGAAAACACTTTCTCACCACTCTGCTATGGTAATTCAGGTTTCAAGAATTGGAAGGTAAGCAGTGTTAATTTTATAGGTGATCTTTTTCATTCATATTATTTCAAATACTTTCAAGATTTCAATCAATTCATGATCCAATTTTCTCTTCCTAATACAGTTTTTTATCGAATACAGCATTGGGTCATTTCCATTCATAGAGATCTAATACACTACCCTAAACTAATGGGATAGAATACTTTATGCTAAATTCACTTGATATAACTAAATTTGTTGCTCATGCTTATAATGCAATTTTTGATGTAATGGATAAAAATTTGGAATCACAAGAAATTTTAAAGAAAACATATCTGGATCTTCAAAGACATTGTAAAATGGGAGAATTGTCACACATTTGCATAAAATATAACAATTAACACACAACTTCTTTTTTTTTAATTAATGATCTTTACTGTATTTCCAAACTGAAACAGATACATGGTGTATGCTAGATCCAAAATGACACTCTTAGGCATTATTCATGGAGTTAAACCTTCTTCTTCCCCCAAATATAAAGTTTGGATATTTTATTTTGTCTGAAAAATTAATGTCATATACAATGGAAATGGAAAAAAAGATCATGATGACACTAAAAGGATTTCAGAGGTGTCACAGAATGCCCTGTGTACAGAACTGGCTTAGACAATGATAGCGTGGAGAATTAAAACAGAGAAACAAAACCAGCAACAAAACAGATTCTTTCCTGCACATAGCAACAGGTAATTCCTCTAGTGTAACAATACGGGCAGGTTTTTCTAATTCTTTCCCCTTATAGTCTTTAAGAAACTTTTTTTAGTTTGGTGAAATTTTTCACAGAAAGGAGAAGGATATAGTATTTTGAGTGTGTGTTTAGTCCTTGTTAACTAGAATTATATTTCAAACAATTATTCCTAGATTTAAAATCATCAGGCAAAAATCTTCTCACTTTTCCACAATACCAGATGATTCATTTTACTTATTCTAAAGAGATTCTGGATTAGATAGACATTTTGTAGAAGACGATGCACTGAGAAGCAATTACAGATTCAATAAGGACTTCTATTCAAAACATACAAATGGTTTTGAAATAATGGGATGCTTTTAATACTGCATTCAGTTCTGCTCTGTGAGGAGATGCTGAGGAAGCTGGACTCTTTTAACCTGGAGACAAGATGAAGGGACCTTGTAGCAGCCCACCAGTACCTACCAGGAGGTCATAGAGAAGACAGAGCCAGGCTCTTCCCGGTGGTGCATGGTGGGAGGCTGAGAGACAATCGGCATAAACTAAAACAAGAGGCTCCAACCTGGATATAAGGGGAAACTTCTTCACTATGAGAACAGTCAAGCAGCAACAAGAGGTTGTGCAGTCTCCGCCCTTCAAGGTTTTTCAAGACCATTTGGGTAAAGCCCAATATACTAAAAGCTTAACAATACGGACAATATTATAATCACATACTCCAGCCATAATTTCTCATAGTAATTGCCACGTGCCCCAATTCAAGAGGACTCTCAAAAGTCAGCCTAAAGAAGTTTAAGYAGAAAAGTTTATCCTCACCTCCTCCACAGTCAGTGGCAAGTTATAGGCTACATCAAAGAGTGATTCAGTGCAGCACTGAACTTCAGACTCTCCGACATGCCCTCTGGAGGATATTCGTTCTCTCTGTGGCTAGAGAGAGAGCACTATAGGGAGACCAATTTCCTCATTGTAACTGGTGTTTGCTAGTCTCTCTCTCACTCCTTCTTCTGCATCTCATATGGACAACATATCAGGAGAACTATGGGTTAGCTGAATTAGTATTTTGCTATGACATTTCCTTTTCTCTCACCATTGGTGTTCTAATAACACAGCATCTTTGGGACCTGTTTCACTACTTCCCTATAACAGTCAGATTTGCAAAAGGACCTTCTTCTGCTACTCGATTTAAGAAGTTTTGGAGATCCTGCATAATGTGTCTAATTCTGCTCTAAAAGGAAAGCACTCACTTCTCCTTCACAGAGAGGAACTACTGAATTAGGTCCAAAGCCTCCTATTTCTTCTGTGAGTCTGTTCTAAATAAACCAATGAGGCTAAAGCTGCAGACAAAGTAGAAGAATTAGTCCTGAGTTTGATGTATGAAGAATTTGATAATTTTTACAAATGTAGAAAAATTAAGTTTTCATTTTCTTTGTGAACTTTTTATTTTCAGCATTGTCTTTGATACTTAGTCTCCAGAAATCAATCAATGCGAACTGTGTGTCAATTAGTGAGATCTGCAGAATTAGCACAATGCACATCTGGATTCAGTTAGTCTGAGTTTACAGCCTTGAAGATGAGGACAAAATCTGGCATGTTTTTTCTTTTTCACTAGAAATCTTCAGCTAGTGAATAACACCATGGCCATTGCTGTGTCTTTAGAGTGAAACCTCTTCTTACCTGTATCACAGCTCAGTAGACAGTATTTGAGTCTGAGTATCAGGCAGGGTTCTTACAGAAAATCAAAGCAGTACTTCTCGATACAGATTTAGGCTACTGTTGGAAGGTGAACTGCCGGAATTCAGACTGAATACAATCTGAAACACCTGGGCTTCCAATGCCCCCCCATTAGGGTTTACCTTTCTAGTAAACGTGGATCTGCACTCTCTGTAAATGCTGCTTACCAAGATGGGAGAACTAAAAGAACTTTCTTTCCTTTATAGTATTTCCAAAATGATGTAGATACTTGGTGAATTATTTGAGCAGTGGAACAATTATTTTGAAAAACAATTGCTTATTTCTGGGTGGTTGACTCAGAATGCTAGAAGAGGTACATTTTCTGACTAGTAGAAGGCTAATTGAAATATGAAAAATAAAGCCACAAAACATAATTTGTTCAATATATTCTTTGAAAATGTCAACAAAAGAACTTGTTTGTTTTTCCTGCCAATAATTAAATTGGGAATTTCTACCATATAGATAGAATAGATACTAACTATCAGTAAAATATAGGTGCCACAGGGAATTAACCAGATAGATATATTTATTTTTATAAGGTTAGTCTGCTCTACACCTTAAACATCACAAGCCTTTTAAGAGAAAACAGTTATTATAAATAGTGCTGAGTGGATAGCTCTTTATACAAAAGTCTTTTAAAAAGCTTCAGAAACATTTTAGAGTAGTTTGCATTACGAATGTCTTCCTCAGCCTCAGAAATACCTGTGTATACATGTGAATGCATGTGAATCTGTGCATGCGTGTGTGAATAGATATATGTAGAAAGGAAGATTTTGGCCTTTTGCCTCTTTGGGGGAGTATAACTCCCCTTCTCTTTCCTCTTGTGGCCATTCTGTTTGCGCTCAGTCTAGGGAAGGTGTGATTGGTCTAGGGAGATGTGAAGCACGATCTGGTAGGACACAAAGGGCAACTCTCCTACATATACCCCTCCTACACATACATATACCAYCCATGTTGGGCACATGTTCCTCTTCCAGTCCTAGGAGACCTGCTTGGGTGGGTCTTCAACATTTCAACAGAAAGCTTGGACTTTCTGCTGCACTGGGCCTTTGGGGATTTGCTAACAGCATCACACTGAGCTAGGAAAGAAGATCTCTCACCAACAGAATGGCATAGGCAAGGTTGTGTTTTTCAGTTCAGGGCTCTCTCTCCTTCCACCTGCTTCTTGGGCTAGGAAAATTCATTTTTTTCATGACTTGACAAGAGATGGGTATCAACAGACACTCCATTAGAGCTTGCTTCACTGAGAAAACTAAATTCAAAACAGGATCAGGAGAAGATGGGGAACATAACTGGAAGGGATGTAATGATGTATCATCTTTGTACTGTAAGAAAACAAACTCTTTTTCCTCATTACGTTACACTCAGTGAGGCTGACAGAATCTCAGCAGTAGTGCTGGCCATGGATCATCAAGGTGCATGTGGCTGGAGCAGAGGAAGCAGGATAGGCAGATAAAGGGAGGGCCATCAGAAATCCTCTGCCATGTAGAAAGGAGAGTTTGGGTGCTGACRGTTGCCTCCAACAAGCTGAAATTGGTAACAATGGGGAAGGTTATATGGGATAAGTCACACATTCCCACACAAATTAATATAATTATGACCAACTTACAGCATACATGTCATGTCTTGTCCTTTCTTTTTTAATTTACATGAGAATGTATTATAAGACTTTGTGGTAAGAGCTCAAAAAATAGAAAGTAATTTTCTAAACCATTATGATTTTGCATACATTACCCCCAGACTCAAACTTATTCCAAAATCATTGAAGAATTAAAGGAAAAAGGGAATTTTAACACACTGAATACAGGACCGAGAAAAAATAAAAATAGGGAAGCTGACCACTGTCATGAATGTAGTAGACAGAAGTCCTTCTTAACTTTCATTATTCTAATTTGCATGCGATAGATTGTGGCTTAAATTTCTTACTCAACTACACAGTAAATCAGTGAGACTTCTCACTCAGGCACTGCTAAGAACATATACTGCAGATACAGAATTGCTGCCCAGATTTTTCTAGAATTACAAAAGACACACCCTGGGCATGAGATTTAAAAAATAATTAGAGGATATGTGAATCTATGCCTTACAAGTAGGCAAGTGTATCATACAAAATATATGCGAGTCAGGATAAAAAGGTCCAACTCAAATAGACTGCATTCTAGTATGGGAATTCTGTGAATAACTATTTTGAAAGTTGGTTTAGAAAATAATTAAATGTAAAGTCATTTTAATATACAAATGTCTGACAGGAACTTGAAGTCCAACCCTTAACCCTGAAAAAAAGATAAAATAAATTTAGATTAAAAAAGGATTTGAATTTCTCTAAAACCCACAGAAAATGTTACCATTTAGTAATGACATTCCTTCTCCATTTGACCTCAGCTTGACATGCTGAATTGCTCTGAACATCTGCTGCCATGTACAGAAAGTCCTACTTCTTAACTCTTGCTATTCTAATTTGCACACAAAAGTACACTAAAAGGGATGTTAGGGCTCTGACATAAAACAATAAAAGCAGCAAATTCATAAGTAATTAGGAAACATACTCTACAAAATGTTCTTCAGTGCAAAAGGGCTGCTAATACATCACAGAGAAGATAGAGCTATGAGAAAACARTTCAGTTTTCTGATACATAATGCCATGTTCCCATTTCATGGAAGAAAAGAGTAACCGTGCAGCTGGTAAACAGAGAATAAGATAGCTATGTATGCTTATAAAATATGGCTAATTCAGTGAAGAGAACTGAACCATTCATTCAGATGCATGGAAAACCTACTGCCTACAAAATATTTTGGACCTCCAATCTCCCATGTAAACTATGTCTATGAAAACACGAAAAGCACCTTCAGTTCTCTTCCCTCATCCTTCTTAGTCTTCTCTCAAGCCTATTGAGACCAATGGGAGAGGAGAAACAGGGATCAAATGCTACATAGGTGAGCACTTGATTTTTCATACATGTGGGTGATAGGTGGCTGTTTTGAAAGATAGGTTGAATGTGCTAGACTCGCACAAACAAACACTTATATGATACTTTAATTACATAAATAATTCCACCGACTTCTGGTGGGCTTCATGCGCCACCAGAGTTAAATGCATACATGTAGGCAGAAGGATGGTTCAGCAAGTAGAATGGGATTTCAAAAAATACTCATTATTAGCCCATTAATTTCAGTGAGACATAGGGCTACATTGCAGTTAAATCATGGTGCTTTGGAAAATGGCATTGCAACCTCTTTGGGAACCTTCTTTGAAGAAGGGAAGCAGGAGTTGTTTTGGTTTGAGTTGTTGAGGATTTTTTACATTTCTAAAGCACCTAGCACAATTGTCAGTGTTAAATAATTTATTGGCACAACTGAGGGACATATTAATTTTCCCTACTGGAGAATAAATTGATGAAGGTGTTAACTACTTTTGGTATCATCCCAGCTATTTATCAAGACTTTACAAGGTCCAGTTTCCCAGAATATTGTAATAATAAAACAACAGGAAGTAATTATTTGCTTACATCTCCTACCCTCATTTTGCTAGCACCTTGCCCAAAAGGTCTTTCATGGATATTTTCTCAAGGCCAAGCTCTCAGTGTTTCTGCAGATGAAGTCCTGCAACAGCTTAAGATTGTCCATGTTGGAGCTGCCATAATTACAGCCTGGGTTCCCTCTAATATCATCTGTTCCTTCCTGTTCCCCATGGTGACTCAGAAGAGGGAGTAGTGACCTGAATGAAAACAAAACAGTGATCAGTTTTTTAACAGATTAGTTCTCTGAATCAGCACACACAATTTCAGGACCATCACTGCCCRTACAAAAGAGAGAGCAGGAATAAACAGCCAGGGTGGGTGGAAGGGAAAGCCATTGCACATCTGACCTAGTTGGGATCAAGCCACTGCAGAACTGCTCTCTGGGTCTCCTCCATCTCCTTTCTGCTGTTCCCGCTGTTTCTCTTACCCTCGCACAACATTTTCAGGAAATAAAAGCTAGTGAAATTCTTTATACTTACACTTTGCAAATATATCTTCAGTAGACATATGTGTCTGTGACGGGAAGGCAGACTACTAGTTACATAAAGGAGTTTAACAGTTTCTTTTGGGCTGGCTGCAGTGAAAGATGGTGGTTACCTATTCTTGCTTCAGAGGAATTTGACTCAGCCTAAAACAACATTGCCAGCATTTGTTGATATTACTTTATATTTTTTTCTGGGAATTGAGGTACTATGGAAAACAGGTTCATTTATTTTTCTTAATAAGCAAATCAACTTGACTCTTATTCATAGAATCGTGTTGTTCATTGCTTGCAAGTATTCAGATGTTCATCTAGTATTTGTGAAAATGTTTTTTAGTTCTGAAATTATAGCACAAGCAGCATTTGTTTGAGAATGAATATCAGACCTGTACTATTTCATACTCCTTATTTTTCATACATCGGTTTTCTATTTTAAAATGTCTTCCAGTCAAGGAGCAGAAAAAGATCACATAACTCAGGTGAAAAATGTCAGTCTTCTACCAGCTGAAAGAAAAGCAAACACCCAGTTGACTCTAAATCAACACCCCACAAAGGAATGAGATATTCCTAGCAGTTTCAGTGGGATTTGGTGTCAGGGACAAGCAAAAGTGAAGCTGTTCCAAGAGGAAGGACCAGCTGGGAGCTCATGAGCTGATGACCCCAGCACAGGCAGGGGCAATCTGTCCTTGCTAATGGGGCACAGGAAAATCCCTTAAGAGAGTAACACAGGTAAGAAACAAAAAGAACTGTTGAGCCAAATTTGTTCTCTTGGTGCTGATAAAATAAATGTCTTACCCAAGCTGGTTTTGAATATCTTGAATACTTCTGCCAAGGTCCTTGATATACACTTGTCAGCTGCCCTGAGTCTGGGAGTCAAGATTTTCTTTGTAGTCCCTTCATATTATTCCCATCTTAATTTCTTCATCCCAGTAGTCCCCCCGCAAAATTATGCATTGGCATTTTGACTTTGCCCCTTATATTCAGACAGCAAGAGTTGTGTTCACCCACCATCAGCTGAAATATATATATTCAGCTCTTGGAATCGTTCCTGTTAAATTATTGCTTCTAGATTCCTAATCATTTTAAAGCTCTGAGACTTTGGTTCTGGCTTCATTTTTGTACCTCAGATCCTATATGCACACTTGTATGCTATTTGCATCTCACTTAACATCTAGCTTGCTATCTTATATCACTCCTGCACCTCTTATTCTGTCACTCTAAGGTCTCCGATGCTATCATTTCTATATCTCTTGTTCTTTCACTCTAAGGTCTCTTGTTCTCTCACCTCTAAATATTTCTTGGTATGTCAGGTGTCTCCAAGTTTCACCTACTCCTTAAGTCTGTTGTTGTCTGTTGTTTGCTCTCTCTTGTGATCTGTTATTGTATGCATGAAACAACTAGAGATTACTGGATTTTTTTTGAAAGATAGATATAATTTTGTTATTTCCTTGCCCACATTTCTAACCTCTCTGGGAACCTTTCCATCTTTTCTTGTTTCTTGCAGCACCTCTCAGCCAGCTTCACATATTGCTGACATGCTGGCTGCTCCTCCATCTACAGATCATTAGTTGTATTATTAAAGACTGGAGCTACTATTTAAGAGTACCACTGCCCTCCTCAGGAGAGAATAGCAGACAGACTCAAGTGTGGCTCAAACACAGGCTCCATAACAGCCACCCCTCACAGAAACTTCTCTTCTTCTCTGCTGGCAGAAACTTTACGATGGTGGTGTGCCATGTAAAGGTCAGACAGTCTGCAGAACGAGCCTGCTGCCTGTAGGAACCCTGGATTGCTATTCTCAACAGCCAAAGGACGCTTTGTTTTTTTGCTTCTGAGGAAAACACAATGAATGAATATTCACTCCTCAAGTTTGCCACTTGAGCAGCAGTAGAAGAGAAAACTTCGTTCTTTGCTCTTTTTGTGAAGGCCTGCATCATGCAACTTCTGCCTATGAGCTCCCTTTCTGTCTCTGCTAGTCCATATCTCTCAGAGCAAACATCCCTTGTTGTCATGAATTGCTTTCTTTTTGGAAGCTCCTTGCTTGCAGACATGTATCATTGTCTAGTCAGAAACAATTGAGTCTTAAAGCTGATTTAACTTGATGGACGGTTTCTCTTACAAACCCACGGCAGTAGTTATCCTACACTGAAAGATCTACGCTTTCTTCTTAGCTTTATCTTTGCTGTGGAGATTGTGCAGTGTCCCAGTATGCTATAAAACCTTCACTTACGTAGGAGCAGTAGCTCCCACTGAACCGGATTAAAGAGAAGATGGAAGAAAGCCCTCAGTGCTCTTCATTTAGTTTAAAGAATTGCTTCCCTAGTTTGCTTTTATRTGGTCCTGACTCACCACTCTTCCAGGGCAATTATACTGAAGTAAAAGTGGGGTGTGACAACTGCTGAATAACTGAATTTGGAAATAGGAAGCATTTTTCGCAAGGTAGCATTTCTTTGGATGCTTGAATATCTGTTTATCTAAAAGCTACTGATTAACTGCATTATAAAAGATCAGTTCCCAACACAGAGAATTAGGACTGGCCACATCACTCTCATCAACATTAACAGACATGCTCATCTATAAAGTCAGTTCTTCTTTACCTTTACAAGTAGTGAAGTATTCTGAGATAAGACCATCACTGAGGGAAAGCGAGTAATATTCACTCTTTCTCTCCTGGTTTACTCTGGAGTGACTCCATCAAAATCAGCTATGAGTTGTCCTTTTTTTGTTCCCCTATAAATAAACAAGCRAGCAGCCAGTTTTGCTTCCCATTATTTATAAATAACAATGCAAAGCTTTATCTCAGAAGGGAATTTCAGTAGTGAAGTTACATATCCCTTACAAGAGGGATTTATAATGGGAAATATACAGAAAGAAGCTATACCCTCAGTATTGTAATTAAGCTTTTAAAACATCTGATAATTCAGTGTTATTTGTTTTTCCTTTCTTTGATGAACTGATAAATGTCACTTGAATATTTGCATGAGCACTCAGTAAAGAAGCTGGTTTTCTTCAGAAGAAAATAGCACACACACTTATTCCTCAGCTACTGTATGTAAATTCTAAATAGTACCTTGGCAGAATTATGAAATAAAAATGAATGCTTTTAAAGGCATTTGTGGAGTCTAGGGAATAAATGATAGAATTTTCTTATATTTCTCATATATGCAGATAACAGATACATTTAATGCAAGAAGGAAATAGAATTTTAATAGAATTTTTAACTAAAGATCTTGAAACAAAACTAGACATACATTTTAATTGAATTTCTGGCTCAAATTACAGCAAACCATTATAAATCATTAGGAATCAGTTTTAAAACTGCTTTCACTTTTACCCGTATTACAAACACAGAGGTAAGCTTTTACAGCTACAGATAAGTGTTAATAAATTACCCGAATTTCAAAATTAATGGCTGCCCGGCTGCTTTGGGGAGATATCATTGTGTTTCATGAATATTTTGATTTTGTGATTAGATCAAAATGCACTGAATTCCTAAACAGTCATAACTAAGGTCTGCTGATCATAAACTGTTCTTTTTTAATAAATTATATTCCTCACAAATCTGCTGATATGGAATAATTAGAAATTGGTTGCCTGCATTTACTGTAATATTTGCATGACTTTAGATCTCCACCTACTGATCTAGTGGCTGGCAGGAAATGTACATTTTGTACATTCCTAAATATACCTTGCCTGCAGAGATAATGGTTTATATTGTGATGTTAAGAAGGTTTTTATTTGCAAAAAAACAAAGAGGTGTCACTTGCCAGTTCTGGGAGACATTGATTAGGCTGTTTATGTCATTCCTATTCAGAACTTATTATTTACAGCTTTCCTGTTTCCTTTCCTTTGTAGGAGATAATGATCTGTCTCTTGTAAACTGCTTAAAGTGTGCCTATTTCCTCTTTTTTTAGGGAGTCTTGAAATACATTTTATAGAAGGCAAGCATATTGAAATGGAATGTAAACGGTGTAAAATACAGCATATTAATCGAAAAAGATATCTGTCAATATAATCTTTAAATTAAGTGGTATACAAATATTTATAGTTAGGAAATAAAAATTGCAAATCCATTTTTCATTGTGGAATGCACACATATCTGAATGTGATCCTATAAGACATATATATTCTATAATTAAATGCACTTACATTTTGGGGACTATTCATTTTAAGCGTACTGTGCATGTGCATATCTGTTTTTTGCTACAGATCTTCAGTGAGGGAGGGAGTGTGCATTGCTATATGGCATTCAGCTCTTAGAATGTCCTAATCACACAGTCTCCCTATAGATTCTTTATAACCAGATACCTTAGGGTGCATTTCAAATATAGGAAAGTGCCTTCACTTTTCTGGCAAATGCAGTAAAGATTTAACACATTTCTTAATGCTTACTATACACCCCGTATTGAAGAGGTAGGCTACAGCTTACTATATAACACACTTAGATGATGGGAGTAAGACAGTATTGGGGATATTCACATGCTAAAATTAGAAAAATCCTCCATTTCAATAAAGCAAATGGCAATTGTTACCATTGCTGTGGCTTTATATTGTGAATGATTGATAGATCCAGCAGAAAATACTGATTACAAACAAAATCTTCAGCTGGATCACAGATTTACAATTTATTTTAATGAGAATATGTCTTTATTAAGAAAAGTTTACCCTGCTGTCTGTTTTCTCCCAGTTGTCATTACAGTTGTTACTGTAGCCTGGTGAAAATTTTCTTACTCCCACACTGGACAAGTGCTCCTGTAAACTAGAAGACATGTAAAGTGATCATGGACAAAGCTGTTAATTACTCACAATCATGCTCTTTTGATATTTCAGCTAAATCTTTGTGTTGTTTATTTTGTGGATATTTATCCCATTCTCCCTGGCAGTGTGACCTAATTGCTTTAAAACTTAGTACTGAGTTTCATCAGCAATATATCATATACCCATTTTAACTATCCCCAAAATGATTTTTTTTTAAGTGTGAAATCAGTGCTGTAGAAGGAGAACAGCTCCAATGCCTACACTTGTTGAATAACGTGTTGATTGATGCTTTGTCAGTAGCGCTCAAGACTGCCACAGAAACATTAATCTGTGTATTAATGAGTGATTTTTCAACGCTAAAAAATCTGATAATTTGGTCAAGTGCAGATTAATAAATGTGATGATAAAAGAAGGAATCTTATTTGTTATATTCTTTCCACTGGCCATACTGGAAACCAGACTCCCTGGCTAGGGAATATTTTCCTGGCTAGCCTGGCTCACTGGCTGCAGGTCCTGATTTGGGGCCAGTGTTATGCTGGCCCTACTTTAGCATACTGTTTCTAACCAATTAGTAACTTGTGGTCAGAAACAAACCCAAAGGACAAGGTATATTATGCAGAGGGGTGTATTATGTTCCCTGTCTGCTTATGTATAGGGCACATAAAGGGGTATGTGACTGCTACTGTTAGGGACACAATTAACAATAGAGAAGGAAGAGGTCTCCATAGAAGCAAACCTTAGCTACTTAGGTGCCTACATTGGAAGGGTAATTTGCCTGTAGTTCTAACAAAGGCTTCTTCAGTGAACGATTCAGGCAGGAAATTAACTTAGGCAGGCTAAATTTTCCTCTAGAGGAGGCACTCGCTCTTCATTAACTATACTGGAAGCTTAGGGATACCAGCCTCCTAACTTAGGCATGTAAATTAGTTATCTAAAGTTGGCCAGGGAGAATACTAGCCAGCTGGCAAACTAATTACACAAATAATTAATAACTGTACAAAGACATCACATGATACAAATCATTAATAATTGAACTGAGTTTTTTTCTAAACTACTGAATCAGAATTTAGCTTTGGGAAACAAGGAAATAATCTGGAAAACAAGACTGAGCCAGAAACAAATAAAGAAATAGCCAGATGCATCCTCTGGGACTCCTGACATCCATGGAAAATTAGGTGCTCTGTGGATTGGAGACATACAGATAGAAAAAGTCCATGGCATAGAGTTAGAAAAATACATGTTTTACTTTGAAAGCTATGTTTGACCAAGATATCCTTTAAAAGTACTATGTAGGACATGAGAGCTGCTATGGTTACACCAGTGAAGACTGTCTTATTTGAACCTAAAGATTTCTGTGAGAATCCTAATTCTACCCTCAGAGGATATTACTAACTCCCATTGATGTTAGTTCTTCATGGGACAAAGTTTGGGCCTGAGGATTGTTAACTGGTATAATTCTTATGAAGAGAGAATACACAATTCTTCTTGCAAAGAAATAACAAGGGATAATCTGAAGTACTTTAAGCCACCATCAGGAAGAAGAATTATTATCTTTTCTTTTTACAAGAAAAAAGAACCTACATTTAAGCTAATATTGACAGATCTCTGCAGACCAGAAGAGAAACAATCCTGCAGCCTAAGCAAAGCAAGGAGATCAGTCTCTGACATCCTCTCAGAGACAAGCTGGTGGTGAAAGAGAGCGGAGAAGCTGCRAGCCAGAGGAGCAGACGTGTGCAGTGCATATTCCTGGAAACCAGTAAGTAGGCCTAGCTATTTAGCAGATTTTGTAAAGTACCTTTTGTGTGGAGAATAAATAGACGAAAATATGATCCTGAAATCTTCAGGATCATACATGGCATAAGAAACTTGGTTAGCATCAGTGTTCCGCTACTGAATTATTTGTACCTGTGCATGTTTGCATTAGCGATAGCGACTTCAAAGTGCTGTGGTGACAGTCATTCTGTATAATGCTGAACAGCCAAGCATGCTTTAACAAGAGGACAGGATTACATTTTGAACAGTGCTGGTGCTATTTGCTTTGTGGAAATRCTTAATTGTATGCTAAATTGACTGTAGACATGATCTTTTAAAGCTCAGTTTTTCAAGGGTACCTCAGGGAGTTAGCATCCACCTCCCATTGACATGCAGCGTGATTTGGGCAGGGAACTCCCTTAGGCTCTTGTGCATATCCCAGCCTTATTGTCCTTTTCTGCACAAACATGTGACAATCATTGTCCTGATTGACGTGGGTTAATTAGTTAATATTTATATGGTGTTCTGGAGATTGTAAAGTAGGAGAGAAGTGCTAACTGCTGATATTATTATTACTGAATTAGAATAAGACAAAGCAGGGGAAACCTCTCCTGCACCCCTCAAGTGACAACTAGAAGTCAGAAACCTATTTACATGGGGTTTTGAGGGAAGATATGTTGTTAAAATACTCAGGCATAGTGTGGGTAACATTTGAACATCATATGTCTATATGTGCTGGTGGCTTCTGTCTCTGCAGTACAGAGAATCATATACCTGTGAGGTGAAAAAGCAGGATTGTCTCCTTCTTTCCAAGGAAACACAGGCCAAATATCTCTGCCTGGATCATAGTGAAAATTTCATCAGAGATACAGAACCCAGATCCCTGCTATTGCCCAGCAGTACCTAAACAACAAGACTAGTTCAGTACATACTCAAAAACAATGTTTAGTCTGTGTCATTCAGACTCGAGAATTTGAGATTTTGCTTATAACTTTCCCAAGTCCTTCCTCAGTAAAAGGGCTGATTCTCTTGGTCTTCTCCATCCCTCCCTGGGCATCCAGGGACTTCTTTCTCCCATTAGTGGCCTGAGCACCGGTCTCTACAGGGCTGTGCTTCCTGAACAACATTATCATGACAAATCACTTGGTCTAGAGATCAGGAGGAGTATTTTCCCCTTCTGGGTCCATTTGGCAAAGATCTCAAGGGAAGGGCCAGTCTGGATTAACTGAATAGGAAATTTATGTTAGAAGGAGAAATGGCAATATTTAGCATGTTCCTACTGCAGTCTCAGTCCCCTGCAGATTAAGGCAAAAGAGACCAGACGTAACTGAGACCTGGGACAGGGCTGGTAACATTTTGCCTGTCAAAAGTCGCTCTTCATCTGTGCTCTATTTAATCAGAGCAGYGGATGAGAAGGTTGAGAAATGAACTGTCATTGGGACAGACTGAAAAAAGCCAGTCTCTACTTATCAGTCATGTGGTATAAAACCTTTCACCTCTCACTGGAACTGATTTAGTGCCTGATGTGTGTGGGAACATCCTATCATTATCAAGTTAAAACATTACGCTCTCTGTTCAAAGCCATCCTTGTGCCTGATTTTGTACTTACTAATGCACATATTATTACAATGACACACCAAAGCAATATCATTCTGCAATGTAAAACAAGATCAATTTAGGAAATGAAACCCTAGCCTCCACATACTCTGAGGAGGCTTTGTGACTAATTAACAGTGTTCCACGAAGTGGGAGAAACCCAGCATTGCCTCTCATATACTTGTATTTTTTAGAGTAGCCCCTGACAATGGCTAAAGAAGGGTAAATTATAGCTTGGCTGAACAAGTCAGATGTGCAAAATACTGATGCATTACCCCGGTTCTGCCTAGCCAGAATGACAACTGGATATGCTAAAAGCAAAGAGTCTATTTAATAAAGGGAGCATTACCTATGAATATTTATTCATATGCATACGTGTGATAAACTTCTTCAAACTGCAGTTGGAATCATGACTGGCATGTGGAAAAGAGCACACAAATCTGAAATAGACTAAAGGTAGGTAAAGAAAATCAGGGGAAAAAGGGATATCTTTAAATATGTTCAACTCAGGAGAACAAAGAAACCTAAGAGTAGACCTCCACAGCACAACAGAGTTTATATTAGAGGTACCTGAGTTAGGCACAAGTTAGGTGGTGTATCCACATAGCAAAAAAAAAATGCTGTGAAAAGATAATGCTTTGGGACTCAGAAGCAATACACATGTTGTTGAAGATTATTCCTTCTGATCCCAGGAGCTGCTCACCAGCTGCTCACTGGGATCCCTGTACGATACGGTATAGTGTCCTGTAGGTAGGTGTGCATTCAGACCCATTGGACATTGCAGAAGGAAGGGCAGCCTCACTCACTGTTGCTCTTTCTTCTGCCCTGACCCACGAATTTTTCTGCCTGCTCCCGTATGAGAACAGGAGCTGGCTCTCCCTTGGACTGGGCCAGTTCTCGCTTTGATTAACTGCTTATCCTGTTTTGGGACAAGCTCCTTAGGCCGACATTTTCAAAATTAAGCACATCAACCAGACACTTGAACCCCTGTTAGGCACTTCAAAGAGTGGCCTGATTCCTCATCATGTAAAAGCTACAGCTGTCACCAGATTTATTTGGAGGTATTTGTGATCTGCAGCTCTAAAAACTAGGCCATTTTTATTTAGAGTCCTAAAAACAAATTCAAGTACTTAGCTTTAGGCAACTTCATCCTAAACCTTGGTCCTAAGCTCATTTTAATTCTCTGCTTAGTAAAAGAAGGCAAATAGTTACTGTATACATACATCAGTGTTGTTCTGAAGATTAGTTAGGATTCATAAAATGTTATGCAACATAGTAAGGCATATTCACTTTTATTCTATAGAGACAACAAAAATAAAAGATAATCACCTTGGTCTAATTTTTTCTGTCACCCACATCACAGTATTATTCAAGCTGTACCTTAAACTCATGTCTGCTGCACGGGTTGACCCTCTCTAGAGTAAGAATGGAATTGTTGTGGGACAGTTGCTTTGGATCACCGTAGCTTCATTTTAAATATACAAGGCTTCTTTGTGCTTCTGTTAGAGAATTCAATGAGGAAGCCACTTTCCACATGCTTAGAATGAAACTCGATCAAGTTAATGATGGGGGGAAGTTCAAGAAAACTTTCCCTTATACAGGGGAATGTTGTCATTTCATTTCATAAACAAGTAACAGGAGGGCAAAATAAAATGATATTAACCTTTTCATGTATAGCTGTATCTGAACAAATTACACTTGAATCTTATTGTCTTGGACCTGTGGGAACATATTTAAAGATACTCCCTGGCTTCAAGGAGTTTAGAATTAGAGGTATGGATGAGCTTTATGTAAAAGTTGGATTACAGAGTTTACTGTAAAAATCCTGAGATTTCATCAGTAAATTACGGGTAGATCTTGCTGGAAAGAGCTTCTGGAGGAAGCTTTTTACACAAAATAATCTGTTCCTACTTTGCTCCAATAAGAAGTTAAATGAATTCAGTGGGCAGGCTCACACAGTTTCTGTTGCATGGGTAGACTATAAATTTACTCTGAGGAATACTGCACACCCACAGCTGTGCTGATCCCCCTGGAACTACTTTTGAGAGTAATTTTTTGTCAACAAGGAGGTTATAATCAAGCTCACAGTCTTCTTAGAACAGTGATTGCCTCTGATTCTGCACTCATCACCAAAACTGGAAATAGCAACAAGATGCATACAAAGATTATCAACCTTTTTTGCAATAAACCTACCTCATGATTGGTGCCTCTTTCACCTGCCACTTCTTTGACATTCAGTCACCTAGATATTGATGTGCAGAGATCAGCTTAMAGTTGGCATAGAAAGCAATGATGTATGTGGAGCTCATTATGTCCTCAACTCTAGTTAAAGAATCATAGGATGTAGTCATAGATTTCATGTTTAGCAACTCCTGATGTCTCATGGTTATACTATTTCCAAAAAATAACTTATTGCTAGTGTGAAGCAATCAGCAAGGAGGATGCAGCTTTCTCCCTGGTTATGAATATTTATTGTTATTCATGCACATTAATCAGCTCTTTTCAAAATAATAGAATTATTTAAGTAAATAGAGGAAATTACAGTTTTGAAGAAATAATTCAAAGGAATATTGTCCAACAGAGGATCAAGTATTAACTATTGCTCAAGCTGTTTTCCAGTTGATTTGTGGTGTAAAAGTGTATTTTATACAAAGCTCTTAGTTTGTCCTAAAGGCTAAAAAACTTCAATATTTCCACGGTATAATCATAGCCTTTCAGTATGCAATGGAGTAGTTGCTGCACGGAGTTAAGTCTTGGGCATCCCTGACAGATGGAAATACCTCTTTCACTTGAAAGTATCTCAGGGTCATATGTTTTACCCCAAGGAATCTAGGAGGGTAATAAAAAAAATGAAGATTCCACATCATATAACTTTTTAAACATAATAGGAATTTTGTGGTAAGGATTGATATTCAAAAGTTTGCCTATCAGTTTAATATATTAAAAGTAAGAAATTAAGGTGTACAGATAAGACAAATCAAAGTACTCAGCAGAACAGTCACTGTCATAACATGCAATACCCAAATAGAAGATTGTCCTTAGAGAATGCACACTTTTCCAGGTACTAAGCTAAGAAATCCTTCATACCATACATAACAGCACAGGTCTTTTCAAATGTATATGCCAGAAAGATCGATTGGATCCAAGGCACTGCATGTTGTAATGGAAATACTATAGTGCAATATTCATTGATTGAAACTGAACGTTCATTTCAAAGTAAATTAAGTATAGAAATCTTTTCAGAATCCTTCTAAATCTGAAAAGTTATTTTAATTTCTGTGGCTAATTCATGCATTTCAAGACTGCAATGATAGAAAAAATTGCTATGGTAATGTCATCTGACTTCCTATATAAGACAGGTTTATGTAAATTAATATTCTTTACAAATAAGCAGCACTGTAACAAAGTAATACCCACATTCTAGAATTATTTTCCCTTCATTGAAACATTCCGCAAGACTCCTCATTTCAGGCAAAGTCAGAGGGGATAGTAATAAATATTTTTTGTGTGGCACTGTGAAAATTATCAATCACTGTGGAAGTTCTCCATATTGAGACAATGCTGGTGGTAGTCATTTTGCTACGAAGTTGTATCATTTCTGCCAAAGTATTAAAGGATAACAATGGCAGACTGAGATAAATATCTGCTCTAAAAGTCCTTTCATGCACCTGAGGAGTCTCAAGGAAGAGGAAATGACCTTTCCACCTCATTAAAAAATATTTCAACAATACTATGGAAACAGCCTGCTGCCTCTGTTAGAACAGGACTTAAAAATATTCTGGCATTTTGGATTGTGTATGAAAACTTATATGAAGGAGCATCAAATCTGGAACAGATAAGAACCCCACCCCCTGCCTCCCTACCAGTCCTCATTCCTTCCTTAGCTCAACAAACAGTATTAGGATACTTAAAAGAAACCTGATACAACCCAAAAATTCTCTATCATGGAGAAATCCCCAGTGATGCAATTACGGCAATGTCAAAGAACCGGATACCCACTTTTTGGCTTGGACATAGCTTATTGGTGACTTAAGTTGGAGTCTTAAATCCTCTCAAGTAAGTAGGAACTGTAGCATCTTAAAAATATATGAAAATTGGAACAATTTTTTTAGGCCTGAAATTTTAGAATTAAGATAGAACTGGTCATAAGAAATATGTTGAAAAGTTTTCCAGTGTGAGGTGCTGTTTTGACTGAAAATATTGAATGAAAAATGTTGGTGAAAAATGCTTAGAAAATATTTAGTAATCCTGTTTTGATTTTTTCAGTATTAATGTTTTATGATTTAAATATTTATTTTATATATATTGATTTCAAAATATAAATATGCTTTAAAGGTAGCTGAAATATTTCAAATTTATTGACAGAAAGGATTCAAGTGGCCATAAATGAAAATTTAGAAAATGGTCCCCTCAAAAGAAGAAAAAACTTTTTTTGAACTTTGTTTTACAAAAGTTATGAAATATTAGATTTTGTCCCTAAACCAAAAATATCTTTTTCACTGGGTAGAAAATCTGTTCTTCAGCTAGCTCTAATTTTGGAACTTAGCACTAAGCATATGTGTATCAGAGTAGTATTAGCCCTAGTTTCCATAAATTACATGGAAGTTTGCTTCTTCTATGGCTAAATCTGTCTGAAAAATGTCATTCTCATTGATTATGCAGAGTCTGATCATTGCTTAAACAGAGTAATTTGACCCACTGATTTAGAGTGTCAGGAAAGGCAAGTCTCAGTCAAATTTAGAACAGATATTTCATCTTAAGTATTGGGTTTCCCCAAGGCCGATTTTGCTTTTACGTGAACCCCTTCACTCTGCCTTCATGTCCCTCTGGACTCAGCTCTGCACTTTCCCTCATTACTGCACTTTCCCATAAGATGACCGCCCTGTTCCCATATAATACGTAAACTCTGTTGTCTCTCCTTAAAAGCAGTGATGAGTGCCTGTAGGCAGCAGCACAACACAAATAATCAATACTCAGTGATGTTTTCTGAGGGACTGAAGGTGAATAAAGCAAGATCTAGGGTTTCTTCCCCCCTCATTCAATAAGAGGCTCGCCGCTCTCTACTGATTCACCCCTGCTTTCCGCTTCCACGCATATTACAGCATCATAGTTACCCTGCGCACCTGACCTGATTTCGGTAGCTTTCCCCAGCTGAGACGCACTCAGTGGAGAGATGATTATGTTAAAAGACAGGTAAAGCAAAGGGAAAATGTTCTTAATAGGCCAAAACATGGCAAGATGGGACTGGGTTGCTCTCTTTTTTGAGTAATTAAAATCTTTCCTCTGCTTTCACAAAGTGTGTCTCTGCCCGCTAGAAAACTCTGGGAGGATAAGCAGTCTTCAAAGCATGACACCTTTGAGATTTATCAAAGGATTTACTGAATATTTTATAAAAAGTGATGATGCCAAAACTAACCAGTAGCTGTTAGAATTTAAAGTCCTGTATGCAGAACTCATCACAAGGAAATGATGATGCTGCTGATGACACAGATAACCAGTAAAGTGGGGCATGGGGGTGGCTGGGGAAACCACTGGCTTAGATTGTGCTGCAGTGCCTCATGTCTTCCATAGATTCTATCACACCGGCTTCAAAAAGTAGCCGCTAAAGTTATAAAGAGACAACTGTTTCAAAGCATGTTAAGGTTCAGTTATTCTCTGGTGTTAAAACTGTTCTGAACACCTGGCTTCTAGTTCTTTGCAATAGAAGTTTCAGTGTGAAATAATGCGTGTCTCAGACGATCAGTCTTTAAAATTYCTGCCCCTCTAAAGCTGTTCACAAATATGCCTTTTAGAATACATATCTTACGGGCAGCACAAAAACATTTTAATAAATGCTAACATGTTTGTAAACACAATGAAAATGGTATTTCCCACTGAGCAGTATAAGATCATTTAAATAAAATATCTGCCTTTGGACATCAGACCCTGCTGGTGAACCCAATAGGATTTGTGCTTCATTTTCCTATTGGAAAGCACAGCATATATGGACATGTTTTATGAGAACTGATAAAAAGAGAAATCTCTAACCCATGACATCTGTACAGATTTCTCCTTTTTAAATCTTTGCATCTTAATAGACTTCCAAAATTCATCGCTGAAAATGCGTTGACTTGTTCTAAATGCCTCATGCTAAGAGGCGAATATCAGTGTGAGAATTCATTATTTTAATAGAACTAAAGTTTGACAGAGGTAGGAGAGCAGAATGCAAATGTCAACATTGCTGGAGGTACAAGTAAACTGATAAAGCCCATTTATTTATATGATATTCTCAGTACAACAGTGTCGCTTGAATATCTTCATTCGCTTTATTTTTATTCTAGCTTCTTTACAAAGACTTCCACCTAAGACCAGAACCTGGAGTTCTAACTCAGTAAATACTGAGTTCTCACTCAAGAAAATACTGTTTGGGCCAAATCTTGAAAACAGTTAAAACTGTGAATATAACCAGGTTTGCAAGGTGCTGAACTCTTCTGTACAGTCTGAAAGCCTGTCAGCCTGCATAAGCAAGAGTTACATGTAAGAGAGCATGATCACCCACGCAGACTGAGGCACAGATGAGCTGAGAGAACTAGGAGGCACACAAGCCCTCCCAAGGTGTGGTCTCTTGATTTCAGTAGGGAATCAAAGACAGGAGGGTCCTGCTGGGTGACCAAGTCCTGCCGCCTGCTACCACAGGTGGGCTTTTCATCCATCTGCTGGTCTTGAACTGCTGTTTCTTGTGCAATGAGTGTCCTTTAAATTATAGAGCTCTTCTCTCTGACCCATTTATAGAGAGCACTTGTATCTCTTCCAAATGTTATTGTAGACAAAGCAAACCAAGCTCTTTCTTGTCTGAAATAGTATTTCTTTTCCCCACATCCTCCTAGTAACCCCTTTCACACCTCTTCCAGGTAGGATTTTTTTTTTTAAAAAAATGAAGATGCCAGAATTTTGCAGAGGGTGACAAATGAGGCCTTACTAGTGCAGTATGCAATGGCACTAATACTTTTAACTCTGGTGATATCTCTTCTGCATGTCTTTTTCATGGCTGCTCTATCCTGGCAGCCTGCAGCCTTCCTAGAGCCACCTGGCACACCMGGCTAACACCCTCCGCTAATACAGGCATTTCCAGCTGATGCCCTCACTCAGCTCTTAGGAGGGTTTTCTGTTAATATTTTTCCCAACAAAGACTGAGTTGAAACTGATGCATAACTTTGGAAACAGCTTTATGGGATCTGAATTTTAGGTAGCTATCGGGTAGCTTTGCTTCAAACAACTTTATTTTCATGTGTTATAAATTGCCTAATCTGTTTAACTCATTATGCATATTAGCTCCCCTTTCTTAAAGAAAACTTATTTAAAACTGGTTTTATTTTACTTTACAAATATTATTTTTCTGTCCAATAGAGGATATGAAGAAGACTTCTTAAAAATATGTACCCATGGCAATTATATCTATTAGTATTTCTATAAGCTGTTACTGAGGCTAAGAAAGCAATATTCTCATTAATTTCAGTGATGTATATTCAGTAGCATAATTTATGTCATTTGCAACACTGGATGGCTACTGACTAGGAAAATCTAGTTATGTGAGATACAGCACAAAAAAAAATCTGAGGGAACACATTTTTAAACGCAAGGTCTGAGTGCTGATTGACATGCTTTGTACGATAGTAAAATCTGGCAGGTGCATTAACTTGCATTCCTCTGATCTGTACACATCCACACTTGTCTTCTTAGGGTACTTGGTAATAAGCTTCTTTAAAGATCCCTGAGTAAGCACTGAAGATAATATCTGGAGTATGTAGCACTCAGTCCTTTTAGAATGGCTTTTTCCTGCTCCTTTCGTTTTCTTAAGAAAATGTCAGTTTAATCATATCTTAATGCTTTGATAATGCGTTTCTTTACATAGCTGTAGAACACTCACTTCAGTGTTTTAAAAGAATTAATGTAGATGTAAAAATGMCAGTTAAATGAGATTTCTTCCAACAGGCTAACAAAACTGAAGAGCAAGGCTTCAAAACTTGCAAGACATTTGTACAGAGACACAAATATGCCTTAATAGAGCCCACTCTTCATGTATCATTATAGAAAAAAACTTGTTTCCATTCTGCAGCTTCAGAGAACCTGTATACAAACTCATGTGTTGTCAAATGTTGCAGCTACCTTTTTCACAGAAGCTGACTTCTGATCTCTACCTAGCAGTCCACAAACATTACCAACCCAGAAACCTTGATGGCATTTCTCTGTGACTAAATATTAATTGCCAGAACTGACCAAACTCATAATGGCATCCTCTTCTATTGCTTAAAAAAGTAAGGAATTGTGTCATGTTTCCACTGGCTGGCTCTGTACCAATAGGTATGTCAGGAAACAAATTCATGTTCTCTTAGAAGACAACACAATGAAGCCCCAGTAAGGATTGATTACCACTGAAGAGCAGGTGCACAGTAGACCAGACTGATGGAAGAGCTTTCTGAGACAGGCATCTGTTCCTCAGTTGAGTTCTACTCGGTTCACAGTCTTCCAACAGATAAATCTTGAACTGCTCATATATAGTTGCAAAAATTATCATGATTTTTACCTTTTAATGAATTTCTTACAAGTACAAACACTGAAACAAAACTTCACATACAGCAAAAAATTAAATATTATAATGTGTGTTACAAAGGTATACTTAGAATACTATATCATATTAATTTATGCATACATAACAAAGCAGTCAACAGGGAAAATGCAAACATAAACTTTTTTTTCCTGTTCCCCATCTCAGAGAGGATTTATGCCGTTTGACATTTAACTTATGGAGTCTGCATGCCTAAGAGATTCTACAAAATTCCTTCTTCACCCTTACATTTGACTATCCCTAGAAATCCACTTTTTATTATTGATTTGTAGGCTCAGCTCCCCAAATAGGTCTAAATGGAAAGGTTTTGTGAGTCTTGTATGCTAGTTTCTAAGATTAAAAGAGGCCCTTTCCTACTTTCCTCCAAGAAGAGCATAATTTGTTATGTTCTGCAATATATATTGTCCGAGATAAATTGACAAGTTGCATGTCTTTGGCTGTAGTCACTTTCTATAAGTAGAAAATGCTTCTAATTCCCTATGTGTCTTGTAAAAGTAAATATCTACTATGAAATCCAAATGCAATTTGGCAGGATACAACATCAAGTAAGATGATCCTGTCTTTGGTATTTTGCTTGAAATGTCAACCAAGACTCTCTAACGTTTCAGTAGGCCTAGAATAAAGCCAAGAAAAATCCTCATCCACACCTATATGAATGCAATGAATTTAATGAAACGAATATAATGAATGAATGAATTCATGAATCTAGGATATGTGTGGTCTGGTACTATTTTTTGAAAACTCTTACTGCTAATTGATTTCATATGAATAAATGTTTGGAGAATGTGTCCTTCTTTTTATGCCCTGTGTCAGAACCAGCATGATCAAGGCTGTAATTTTAATAATAGAAATAATGAAGCACAATGATTCAGAGAGTTCTTCTTTCATTTATGCCCTRATCTAAAGCCCGTGGAAGTTAATCAAAAATTTTCCAATGATGCAATAGTCTTTGGATGAAGCCCTTACACTGGTATGAATAAAAAAAGCAACCATGAAATCTACAAAGTTACATGATTGTGCAACAAGTGAAAATGAGAGAGAATTAAGCCCTCATCATTTATAAGAGTTCTATTTGTGACAATTTATAGCTATTGTCCTATTTTACAGCCTATGCAGCTTGGAGGCAAGAAATTTGATAGGCTTGGTATATAATAAAGGAACTTCCCATACTGTAGATCAGATGCTTTTAAGAAGAGCTAGGTGTGTTCCTGCTTAACAAACTCAGCTAGTTAACCCTTAATCTTTCCTTTTTATTGCATAAATTAGCCCTTCAGCCAAAACCATACAGTCTTTAACTGTTGAAAAACCATGTTAACATTAAGTGACACAGGAAGCTTAAACAAAACCATGTATTATATACCAAAACCATAGTTAATACCTTTATTTCAAATGCATTCTGTTAAGCAGATTACTATTTCAGCAAACACCACCTTTTCTTCCTGCTCCAAGAGGCTGATTTCCTCCTGCATTGATGAAATCTTCCACTGTTTTATTTTGTGATATGTCAGCTTAATTCCAGCTCCTTTGTTTAATGTGCTTTCCCTGGGACTGATTCTTGCTGGAATTATACAGGCAAGTCTGTTCTCTGACATAGGCTCCCTGCATATCCAAGGCAGTGCAGGCTGGTCCCTCTTTGCTTCTCTAGATCCACGTTAGGAAAAGGCAAGGTCACCTAACATCAAGAAAAGCCATTATTTCTTGATGAATACTAAGTGGGTCATTGCAAAGACTATTTTGATGACTAATAATCAGACTTCTTAAGTACTAGGTCAAGAAGCATATATCTTTTGAAACTGAGAACTGAGAAGTAGTAACAGCATTTCAGAATTCAGAATAGAAAGGTGAGTAACTGGGTCTTTGTCTTTGAACTCCAGCATAGACATTCTGACAAAAAAGTTCTTTGCCTTTAAAGAATAGCAAGATGCAAAGAGTGCTTTATTGGCATTCTCAAAAATGTAGTTTAACTTAGATGAGAGAGAACAAAACTGAGATCCCTAATGTAGAGYAGCAGAAGAAAGGAAATAGTAGAAAGAACTGCTACTGTTGAAACAAAGAAAGTACAGAATTTGACACGGAGATAAAGTCTTTATGAAAATTAACTTATAGGTACTCTTTTTTTGAACTAATTTTTAGCTGTTCTCCTCACCAATCTCAGACTTTTAAAAATTGATGGGGCTGAGACTGATTGTACTATATATGGACTTGTGTAAAAAGCACATGAGCCCAAAGGCATCTAGATCTAGAATTCGTGTTTTGTTCTGTATCTAAATGTTAGGCTTGGTTCTCATGTTCACAATAGGATGAATTAAGACTGCAGACTTAAAACAATGTCTTAAAAAATCCGTAGGCTTAAGATACTTGAAAGTAGATTTAAAAACTTTGCATTTTCTTTTCCCAAATGATGATTAAGGGCTATATTTTGTAGGTAGATCTCTAACTAAGGTTATTATGTTCAAATAAAATGTCCTCAGAACACCTGAGAGAAAGTATTTCATCCAGTTATCTGACATAAGGAAAATGCCACAGCCTTGATGTGAAGAGAAATCTCTCTTTCATCCAGTCTAATGAATGCAAAGTCCAGCCTATCCATCCAAATTCTTTATCTGTACCTTCTTCCCAAGCTCTTTTGGTCCTGCACCAAGGCAAAATTTGTAAATGATTCAGAATCATCAAATGGTGCATCAGATTAAGGATGTCACCTCTTTACTATTATGTACATCTGATATTCACTTTCTCCTGTTGCACATTAGATCGGTCTTACAATGAATGGCAAGCTCATAGGGCACGGACCACAGTATTTAGATCGTGAGTTCTTCCAGTGAAATCCAGTCCTGGCTGAACTTGAATACTCTGCCATTGCAAATATCAAACAGTCTTAAAAACTTAGTAAACTATTACAGATGTTGAGCTATCTGATTAGCCAAGATTGCCTCCAACTGTTTTAGCTCGTACTATTTCTTGCGGCATAAAGCTGTCATTATATTTGAATGCTGGGTGTCAATTTGTCACTCTAAAATTACCAAAAAGGAATAAAGATATCAGATTATTCAATTAACTCAGTTTTGCCCTGTTTCAATTAGAGGTCCTAAATACTCTAATGAAAATGTCTTAAGTCCTCCGCAGATGATAGGTATGTTTCTCATAGTGAAAATTAGTGGAAAATACCTTTTATTGGTAATGTTTCCTTAAGAAAAGGCAGACTGCCAGAAGCATACAAGCACACATTTATTGGGTCCTTACTCAATAAATCCTCTCCTGACATTAATTTTCTTGCCAACTATTGTCTGATTGCTAAACCTCCCATTTCTGGGCAAGATTATTGAAGAGATGATAGATAGCAAATAGTGTCTAGCAGCATCTGCTCTTAATTTTTAGACACCAATCAGTCAGGCTTCAGACCTTGACATGGCATCTGAAGGGCATCAGTCTCAGTGACTGAAAACCTCCCTAGGGCAATGGGACAATGTTAGGTGTCCTTACTAATAACTCTAGGTCTTAGTGACCTTCGATCTTTGATTCCAGAGACTGTCAGGTGCTGTTTATTTGACTGTGGAACCTGACAAGGACTAAAAAAATTATTTTATCCTTTCTTATGGTCAAGAGGATCCTGAGGGGTTATGATCATTTGCTTTTCCGCTTTGAGATTCTTTGCTGGGGCAGCCTCTGGAGCACAGCCCTGACAACCTTAATCCTCTTCTTCTGTGCTGAGGGGAAGACATGCTAGGAAGCACAATGTCATTTGAACAGAATGGGGCACATCTGCAAGTACACAGCTGATAATATTCTGCTCTGTCTCGTGTTTTTCCAGTGCTTGATAGGGACTTGGCCCTGAAAGAAATCCTGCCACTTAAAGTCATGCTGGTAAATGGATGCACACTAATCAACTGGTAGAACTTATAACCGCTACATTTAGGGAAAGAATCTGCCTGAGCATTTTATAAAGTGACATGTGGATCTGTGGTTATACTACATTCATTCTGCTTCTGGTTTCCCAAATATCCATAAATAAATATATTTCTCTTCTGCAATTACAAGAGAAGCAGATGCCATGATTTTCAGCCATGATTCTCTTTTGTCTGGGCTACACCACAATGTGCCTCATATATGACCTGCCATCAAAACTGCTCTGAACATTTACCTAGGGGATGTTTGTGCTTGTCAGCATAAAGGGGAATACTGAGTATATATTATACTTTCACTGAATTCTGGATGAAATCTTTACGACGCTCAAATACAAAGCTCAACGGCCAAGCTCCACCTAATTCAGAGAAAGCTCCTTTCTCCCTCCCAAAGCCATCCATCTACTGATGTGCTAAGTGGAGCCAACTGAAGAAAGGGTGGTTTGGACAGTTCAGAGAACTTGCTCTCTCATAATCTTCTACATAAATCAAGTTTCAAAACATCCAGGATGCAATGCAGTAAATACACGAACAAAAGGTTGTGTCCAGGTGTTGGCAGTGGTGTCTCGCTCATTCTGTTTCGAGGCTTCCTCCCTCCCTGTCTGGGGGGATGCAGACTATCTCTGCCTTCTCCGGGGAGATGGTTGTTTGTTTACTCGTTTGCAGCAATGATGGATGTCTTGATTTAAAAAAAAAAAAGAAAAAAAAGAAAAAAAAGGTTAAAAAAGGACTAATGTCAGCAAATGAGATACAAATAAAAAACCATAGATTTAAAGCATTAATGAGAAAAAGATTCTGAAATAGACCATTGAAAAACCTTGTTTGTGTTGATGGAAACATCAGAAAACAACTAGCCACTATTTCCAGGATGAATTTTGCGGACATGTGTACATGCTTTTGTGTAATATTGTGAACCCTGAATCTCAGAATGACCCTCCATTGCCTCCTCCCTTCCCCCACTAGCGGTCCCGTGCAATGAATATCCCCCCATTCCAGGAGGTTATCATGTACCGTGGCCATCAGCAACACCACTCACCAGCTTCCCTCCCATTTGGATTTGGGACACACGAAGTTTTTGGAAATCTAAATCCCACAGGAATCACTGAATCTGCAGTCTTCCCCTTCCAGCTTCACAGATTCAAATAGTTACAGCAGACAGTATAAACATAAACAGGGACTACAAATCAGGGAGATCTAAAAATATGTGTTTAAAATCTTGTAATTATGAGCTGATTACAATGCATTCTTCAGAGTTTGCATAAGACATTTCTTGCAGCACATCAGTGGCTGTAATGCAGTACCCTAAGGTTTAAGACATGTAGTATAACAGGATGTGAACAGGGGAGTAAGTGAATTTGCAAATAAGGAACATATTTATACAGAGTTATAGGTATTGAAACAATATGAATTCTGAGCAATATGAACCAAATTTAAGTGGATTTGAACCTTACTTTCCTCTGTTCCCATCCCTCTTTGTATTATATCTCAAAATGCCCAAGAATTTACTCTAACAGAAATCTGAGACCCTGAAGGTGGACCACAGAAAAAGAGACCGGATACCACAGGTGCACATGACCTTCAAGTTAACATAAAACATTTGCACTCATAATTCAACTTGAGACAAATTTTAAATTCATTTGCAAACAGAATAAGGTGTAAATACTCTCCTTGAATATTTTGACCAAAATTTGGTTTTGAAGACATATTTTCCTAGAATAAAATTGTCCTAAAATCTTTGGGAAATGTATCTCAGCTAAGAATAATTAAGGGAAGATAGCGTAACTGGTAGGAAATATTAATAGCATATACATTTTCAGCAGAATTAGGGACTCTTACAAATAAGAGATTATATATCAGATTTATAGAATTCACATAAAAAGATAAACTTAACCAGAATGTCATGAAGAAATATCGAACAGTGAGGTGTATTATACTGTGCAGTGATCTCTGAAGTGAACTGTAGGAGCTCCATCACTTCAGTCTCTTAAGACTGGATTAAAGAAAACAAAAATATACTTTGAGAGAGAAAGTTGAAATTGGAAGATGTGGAGGACTAAACATTTCTAGTAACAGATCTTCTCTGTCTCCTGTTTTTTTTGTTTTATTAATATGAGAAATACAGMAGAATAAGATGCAGAATGATGCATCACAGCATATTGTTATTTCCATAGGCAGAATCTATATGATGAGGTTTAAAAATCCTGATGCTATATTGGAGAAAATTGAAGCATGAAAAAMCAAACTGAAAACCTGAACAGTAGGTACCCATTTTCCAGTCTTATTATTCACTTCCACACAGTTATGAGACACTGTATAAGGGACTTGTCTATTGAAAGTCCTTGATTACTTCAAATTACTGCAGTGTCACAGACCCATTTAGCTGTTTCTCTTAAAAAAAATTTATCGAGCTTTTGAACTGATAATATTAACCTGTATTTTTTTGCCTTTTGCAACAGTTATTCAATTAGGCTTCCTATTGTGGAGAACATATAATCAATTACTTGAGAGCCTGAAAAACTATAGTTTCAAGCTAATACAGCTCAATCATAGCTCTTTTACTCTAAATAAAATTGTATGTATGATTGTCACATAAAGGTTTCTTTTAACAACTCAAGCTACTGATGAAGCAAATTATTTTAGAAAACACTTCACTGCAGAATCTTCTTTTCTCCATTGTCACTGTTGTTGATATTATTTGGTAAAAATCAGTCCTAGTGGTTAAACTGTAACTGGAATACGTATCTGTATTCACAAATCCAGTATTAAATAACCTGTACTGTGCAAATCATGTAATCACGCCTCACTTCATTCCCCTACAAAATGGGTGATGTCCCCTGCCCTGCCTCATATCAAGCTTTGAGTCTTAATTAGTTAAAGCCAACTGAGTGCTCTAAAATTCCCAAACTAAATATATGACAAACTGAAATCATCCTTGTTTTTGCAGCTCTCTTCAATTTCCTTAAACATCCACAGATCATTTCCTTCATTCATTTTTTTTATTATTTTGTCTACCTGGCAAGGTTTTTCCCCTGTGCTATTATAATATCTCAGGGTTAGGTTTGGGAGAATAAAAAGCCTCTGTACAGATATCGGTGTAACTGTGGAGGTACACAGTGCATAACAGCAGCTGAGATACCACAAAATAAAGGTAGAGTCAAAGAAACATACTTAYCTAATAAAGAGGTGCTGGCAAGAAAAGTCAGTGAAAACCGTCTTTACTTGGAAATAATATGAAAGGTATCAAAAGATTTCAACATTTCAGGATTTCAAAATAACTGGAATTCATAAGTCTTAAGAGAAAGGACTTTGCTAAAGTGAAGTAAGTTCAGTCTTTGCAATGTAATTCAAATTGCACTTGTAATTCAGGTCCTGGAATTAACCTACTGAAGCAAAACTTGAAAAGATTTAGATTCTCTCTGGCTACCAACAATACAATAATGTCTTACAATTTCACAATGCCCTGTCTATTGGTGATACTGCCAAAATGCTGTAATCTGTCATTCTGAAGCTCAGAGTTGCTAATTGTTAAAAAATGAATCTGGACATCATTTCTGAGTTTCTCTGGCTAAAAACTTATACAGACTCAAGCACTTTTTAATCAGGATAACAACTGAGCTCTTCACTGAAATACTTCTGGAACAATTTCTACTATGGTGTTTAACTTCAATTTTTTAACTGTGAAGAGGTGTGTTCGGAACAGAATTTCAGTACTTCCAGTCCATTGACTGTGATGAAAAGAGTGTCTCTCAAAGCATTGTCACGTTTAAGGTACAATTCAGGTCATCTGAGCTACCATTTTATTTTCTAGGCATGATCCCATTGGATATTCAACGCCAAGGAGAGTGGCCAGGAGGGAGGGAGGGAGGGAGGGAGGAAGGGGCTGGGAGAAGGGGCTGGCTGAAGAAATACGAGCGTGTGACTGCAGTGTGAGGCAGCCCTCCTTTTGCAGCTATTTCTGGGCTTTCCATACAAGCAATTTAGTCAAACTCTGCTGTTGCACCTTTATCAAATTTGGCAACAGTTCAGGAAGTAAAGTAAGTCAGGTTTAAAGCTTTATTTTTAATAGGTATGCTCTTTTCCTGCTTCCTACCAAATAATACTACAAAATGAATAATACTGTTGTGATGAAGAACTCAAGATTTCAACAACACATGCAGCATTTTTCAGAGGTTCTTGATTATTTAGAAATGTAATTAAATGTCCAGGGGATGCTGAAGCCTTCACTGTCCTAACCCTGGTCCCCTGCTCACAAGCCAATATAGATTTCAGGAGGCTTTGGATCTGGCCCTCTCAGAATAAGAGAAAGCTACAGTAATGTACTAAAATTGGTGCTATGTAAATAGCTAAAATAATGGAAAACATAATGAGTTCAAAATTACACACACAGAGATAATAAACAAAATGCTTTGTGCAGATGCTGTTCCCACATGAAAAGAAGAAATATTACTAGGAGTACCATTGGGGAGGTATTGCCGGTTAAATCAGTATTCTTTCCTGTGTTTTATGTGATACCCTTGTGGGAATGATATTTGTTAGCAGAAAATATGTATACTTTTTGTCTCATAAATAAGACATTATTTGGTATTAGAATGTGGTATTTTCTGCTAAAAACACCCTATGCAAAATGGTGCCATTTTACATACATTTAGCTTCCTGCTTTCTCTTTTAAAATATTTATTAACCAGAAAGACCTCACTGACATGTAAACTTCATTTTCTATGCCCAGCAGATTAAAATACATCTGTTTCAGACATCCTTCGGTAAAGAAATAATTTGAATAGTTCATTTTATTAGAAAAAGATTTATGTCTGCATTCAACTATGACAAGAGAGGGGATAGTGGCATGTGCACAATACTGGAAACAGATTTTCTGTGAAAAGTATCTGTATTGAACAGCATTGTGCCAGAAATAACGTGGGCTTTCATAGGACTAGGTTAACCTAGTAGGTTGTGGACAACACCGGTGTTTCTAGGCAGAGATATTCTTTTCCCTCCCTGGTTAATTCATGCAGGCACCTGAATTAGCAACTAACTGAATCAATGTACATTTAATACACATTAGGTGAATATGCATGATGAGCTACATGGGAGCCACTCCTATCTGATGATATGGGGCTCCACGTGTTGAGGAGGGGAATTTTGTTTTCTTGGGGGCTAAGTCCTACTGCCATGAGAGAAGTTGCCCTTTTATTATATTTTTATTTTTCTTATAATTTGCACCAAAATCACCAGGCTAGACATCTCTTTCATGGAGGTATGGAGATACAAAACATAATAAATATGGGAATARCACGTTGAACTGCAGTATCTTGTGCTATATTATCTAGCAGCATATTATAACACACAGGGATGTGAAAAGTGATAGAGCACCATGCATGACTATGTAGTTTAGGGGGATGGTATACAGATCCGTCTTATCTAGGTCACTAGTCTGAAGGCAACCTGCTTTTTGTGATAGAAAGTCATTCCCATCCAACTGGCTCTACACGGATTGAGCCAATGATAACTTCATATTTTTAAGAGAAAACATTCCCACCAACACCAACTGAATTATAGTTTCTGTCAGGACAGGACAAAAATGACTACTGTATTTGTAAATATTTGATTTTTTTTAATTTCATGGCAGTATGTATGTTATAGTAAATATTAACAAATTATTCATTTCCTGAGAATATTCCCCTCAAATTTAGAAAAAGGCTTAAGCTTGTCAAAGTTACAGTATGCTTTCAAGAACTTTCCTATGTAAGGCAGCTTTCCTGAAGTGAAGCCCACAAACAAGAGAGGATGTGGGTGAACAACTTACTTAAAATAATCACAGCATTCAGTGAGTTGTTATGATTATTCTTGAAACACCCTGGCAGGAAGGTTCAGAAGAGACGGACACCTAAGATTTTGGTCCCTCCTCTGCACCTCTAATGCAGGCATACCACATTAGCAAAGCTCAGCTACAAGTCTGGAGACTAAATCACACAAACCTTCAAATACAAAGTACAAAATAAAGCTATGTCACACTGGCTGAGCATAGTAGAGCACTGTAATGTATTCCTGTTCACAAAAACATGTGATAATAGTGAATGGCAAATGCAGGTTCATATAGAAAAACAGAGTACCAAAACATAGGAAACAGAAGCAGACAAACTTCAGCAGAGCCATCATTAGAGCTTGATAAAATAAACAAAAAAGTGTGTCTAAGTTGCAGATCCCTGTTTATGGAACAGATCTTTTCAAACATACACAGAACTATAATACACTYACCTACAAGATAATGGAGTACATTGCAAGATATTAAATATATACATATATATATATCAGGTTGAGAAATTAGACTAATAAAATATAGATAGAATAGAAGCAAATTTGGAGGAGAACGGTAAGGCTTTTTAAGTACTGGTTATGGTATTAAGACGCTTCAGTGAGCATAATTTCTGTTCTTTATGGCAAAAGGAGTATATAAATTTGCCCCACGGAATCTCAAAAGATGTAAATCTCTCCATTGCCCTAGTTCCACTCCAGTAAAGACAATGGGTAAGAAACTCAGTGAAAAATCCCATTCGCTTCAAACCCCTCTCAGACTCACCTTTGAATTTGGCCAGCTGTAATTATAGATTTAGAAAACAGTTCTTCACGTTGCAAAGCAGTATTATAAGTATGCATGAAAGAAATCTGGAATTGTACAACAAATAGTATCTAAATGCATTGAAATTATCTCTTAAATATGTATCTGTTGCATTGTCCTTTGAATATTTACAAACTATATTTTTGCATATGTATCAATATTCAATTCTATGTAATAATCTTCAGGATATATATTAGTCTGTATGCATGTTAAGCTTGTTTTTTATGTATATATTATGTTCTCTGTATAAATACACACATACAGATTGGAGAGCTTTATAGACTGTGATTAATTTTATCCCAATTTTATGCTCATGTCTGGAAGCAGTTACAATAAGTTTCCAAGGTATAAAAATATTTTCCTATTTTTGCATGATAAAAAATGGAGTAATAAATGAGCTTTTGACCGGCCTTTCCTGTCTGCAGTGTGCACTGCAACATTTGATTAGAGATCTCATGAGAAGGACATTTGTGATAAGAAGGTACTATATGTCTCAATTTAAGGGTCATTTTCTGGTTAAATAAACCAAATTAAACTGGCCATAGCAAAACACCAAATGGGAAAGTCTTTTGTATTACACCAAATATCTGCAGTGTTCCTTTTGTCATGGGCTTGATTTCCGACTGTTTGTACCTTCTGAAAGATTTACAGTAAATGAGAAGTAGAGAAGATGGCCACTTCATTGTGCTGAAATAGGCTAGGACCCATACTCCATTTATTTTTCATGAATGAAATCAGGTATGGCAATCCTTGGTTAACCCATTCCTGCCTCAGACAATCCCTGTTTTATTCAGCAAAATAAAATAGCCTTAAAGAAAGTAGACTAAAGAGAATCCTTGTTACTACAGACTGACTGAGAACTGAGTGTCTAAAGCTGTTTCCCTTACAAATTAAATTCCTGGCAATAAAACAAAATATATATTATTGTATCTCTGAATTAGATGAAGTGACACTCACCCTAAAGGACTGTGAGCTGTCTTACAAAGTGTGTGCATGTGTTTGTTATGCACGCAGTTTCACAAGAAGGTAAAATTATCTATCAGAATAATTTTTGAAACAACCAGGAGAGTTGCCTTTTAACACTGGAAGGAAAAAGGACGCACGAAAATATTACTTGGCATAATTGTATTTTTCTTTTGAGAGAACGAAATTTAAACAGCTTTTATTGCCTGGAGTTCGCACAGTAAAGCCCAGGTGCAGAATACAGAGGGCGGCAGGCAGAGGCTTGTGCCTGGGCTGAGCAGGATGTGGGGCCAAGCTTGCAGGATTGGGCCCATGTGTGCTGCTGCTCTTGCAGAGCACTGTGTCGATCAATTTGCTGGCAACGGTTTCATCACCCGCACTTCCAGTTAAATATCATTCAATTATTAAGGCCTGTAAAAGTCAGAGAGCCTGAAAGAAAGAGGAGATCTTGGAAAGATCTGAGGGAAAAATGGCATTTTTTATTAGTATAAAGATTATTTAATGTTAGAGCCCTACTAATGATAATTTCTGCGACCAAAAATGTCCCCTTATGATTAATCAATTATGCAAACCATCCTCATTTCAAGGCTAGTAAAGACTTATTTAATGACATTTTTCATGCATCTCATGTCTTTAATATATTATTTTTTCCCTTTGCTCTGACAGAGCAATCTGCTCTGCAGAAGAAGTGCTGTGTGCCATCAAATAAAATCATTCCCCCTATTGGGAAACAATTGTTTATTTATAATACATTCTCAAAACTGATCCTTTTAAAATAACTGATTGTGGCCTAGTGTTCAGCTTGTTTCTCTGCAGCATGTATTACTCCGCCATGGGAACGTTTTAGTAGAGATTGTTCAAATATTAATGGCATAAGAAACGGAGAATACCAGGTCTGTCGCAATTTTTTTTGCCATCCCTTCTTTCTACTGCCTGAGGAATGATCCCATCTCACCTTGGAGCTACCCCGTCTCTATAGATGCAGAGAGAAGTAATTCAGTCTCTTCACTAATTCATTTCTGGGTATCTTCTGGGCAGCAACTGGCAATAATCCCAAACCGCACATTTTGTGATGTGGACTATTGTGTCCCCTATGAAACGAGCTGAGACTGTCAAAGTCATTTTAGTAGAGGCCAGTCTGTAACAGTGTCCAAAGGCTTGAGGTCAGTACATTAGGTGCTATGCTGCAAAGTGAYTGACAAAAGCCTAGTTTACTGAAGGGAGAAAAAAGAATCCATAAAGAAAGGAACTATTTAAGACAATGGCTCAAATTATGATTCACGTTTTATGGCTGAGCTTGATATATCCTGAAAGAAAGAGGTACTTATTAAACAAACAACAACATGTTAACAAGAGGGATTAATTTATTATCATGAGTACGAGTCATACAGAGATTTGGGGAAGATTGAACGAAAGCGGCTTTCACAGCTATCTTGCTCAGGTTTAGTTAGCACATAAAGATCCCATTTATGGAAATAACAATGCTGGGGTCATTAGCAGTGCTGCGAGTGAGCTCCACCGCCGCCTTTTCCCGTGTCACAGTCTGTGTTACACGGCAGCAAGAAAATTGTCAGTGTAAACTTCATCCTGCACTGAAAAGTGAGAAAACAATTGTAATGTGCCACTGGAATTAAACAAATAATTAGTATCAAGACGAGCATGTTCCCTACAATTCCAAATGCATTCCCTTCTCTTTCATAATGTGTGGTGTAACCTTAATTAAACTTGTATGCTTAAAAGTAAATATTTATTTACTGTAGATTACCCCTCCCCCCGCAAAACCCTAGTAAAAATATAAATGCCTGAAGAGTAAACTTGCATCGCATGTACTCTGCCCGTGATAAAACAGATTAAAATAAAGAAAAAGCAGGATAAAGGATAGTGTCTTACATGGCTGACTCAAGATCCCCATCTAGCGTCCATATGAAGATTAACAGAACCTTTTTAATATTTTAAATTAAAAAATGGAAGATTTCTTTCCTTGAGATTTTAGGTATCTTCATTTTGTGATGCACCATGACATAAAAACAGATTCATTTTATGGCCACTGCTTGGTTTTCCTCACTTCACTTCACAATTCACTTTGCTTCTACTCTGTCCTATTCTATTCTATTCATGTTCTTATACTGCCCTCCTCACCATGGCTTATGAGTATCTTTAAGGAGTACACTAAATGATAGGACTAACATATGCCATGTATTTTTCTCCTATATCTCCTCTTTAGTAGCAAACTCTATTTAGTGTCATGTTTAATTAGGATATATTGCAGGGAAGAGTCGCTTGTAAGTCCAACTGAATTGTTGTTTGTTGTTGGTGGTATCATGGCATATGTACATATTGATCTGAATTTTTGACATAAAAGGCAAGGCCAAAGAAATGTGCTGTGTGCTCAAGGCAGCAGGTACTGTGATTTAAGACAGTCCTGCAGCCTGTCACTACCACTTACTACGTCCCCCTCCTATAGAAGTAACCAGTCTAATGAAGGGTGCAATGGTCAAGGGGTGTTCCCACAACTAATCCGACAATGGAAAATAAAAAACAAAAGCAGCTAATTAAAACAAATATTTAATCCAAACTCATCATACACACTAAAAATCTTTAAATGGAATACTTAAAGTTGTGTGGGGAGATGCTTTTCCCCTTGTTATTGTTCTGCCCTTCTACTCTTCCTACAGTCCAGGCTGAAAACAGGACAAGATTTTAAAAGATTTTCATAGCCTATCAGTAATAGTCCCTTTTAGCTAGCTTCTTGCAGCTAGCCAGCTTCAGGAGCAATGCAGGGAAAAAAGAGCAGCACAGGCTTTACAACAGCTGTGCCCGGGGAAGGGCCACCCTTACCTCTGCCACATCAGCCCAGTGCTAGCTGAGCCACGCCTACGAGTGCTGGCCCACACCTCCTGCCTGCAGTGCAGATCCCTGCAAAGGCTTATTTATCCATGCAGGGGATACAGGATTGTTACAGCACCATTTGATGGTCCTGTATGGATGGGGCTCTTTGGGCGCAGGGGGTGTTGAGGGCTACATGGCTGCAAGCCTCGCTCAGGTGTAAGGTGCTGGATGTATCCTCAGCCCTGGCCAAAATCAGCTCAGTATGAGTAGGAACAGAGTTAGAGAAACGCCAGTTGCACTTAAAAACAAACCAGGAAAAGTCTGAGGTGCTGAGAAAGGCTGTTTTTTATAGCATTTCCAACAAGTCTGTAACAAGTATATAAAAATAGGTAAGAAAAATCTCTTCTTCTGTGGTGTTCCTCAGCTAAAGCAGTCTGGATGAAATGAGCCTGCCAATACCTGGGGCTTGTGCTCCTTCCCTTCATATGAACTAGAGYACTTGTGCACACTTACAAAGCTGACCCGGGTTTTCATGATTCCCAGATTTTTGCAATATTCCTTATATTTACAGTGGGGAATGCCACTAGAATCAGTAATATTTCTGAAAGTGGAATGAATTTTTTAAGTGCAGGACTGTAACTAAGCACATTACTGCCATGCTGAACTCAGCTAGTGAACACGACTCTCTGAGCTGGCTCCTAAATCCAAGTGGATATTCTGTAAGGCAGAGCTAAAATACTCCATCTTTCTGTATTTAAGTTTTCAGATCAAGAGTGAGCTTTCTTATACACAAAGACCACCTACTTCTGCTGCACTATAAAGAGAACTACCATAGTGCCTCCCAGCTCTAGTCAGAGGCATGTGCCAGGAGCTGTACAAGCACAAAAGAATTAGTGGGATCATGTCCCACATGCCTTAACATCTAAGTGACAAGATGGGTATAGACAGATTGGAAAGAACAAGACAGTTACTGCATATGATGGACAAAGATATCTACATGCCCATTATCCAGCTTCAGATTGTTTTGCAGACATCAAGGAAAAGGAGTTTTAAAGATGGAAGTTAAGGAGACTATTTTATGGAGCTACTGCGGAAACCTCCCAAATCTGGGGGCAGCATAGGAGAAAGAAGGAAGATACCTCTGCCAAAAAATAGAAGTAGGCAGCAGCAGCTGGCAGTCACAGGGTGGATGGAGGTGAGAATCAACCATGTCAAAACTGAATCAAGATAAGGAGGGTGAGAGAGAGAGGATGAGTACCTGATAGCTTAAGTGAAAGAAACACAGGAGCGAAAAGAAGGTGAGAGGTGGTAAAGACCCTTCGGTCTAGTGTGGCCAATACATTTTATGGGACAGAGCAGTGTCTTTCTTCCTGCATGATATTGCTAAAGCACCAAAGAGTGAGGAACAGCGAGGTGCTTTTGCCTATTACTAATCATATTATTCCTTTCTCAAAATAAGAATCAATTGCACCTTTTAAAGGTTAACTGGAAAATCATGAAGTTCACATATATTCTATATGGCCTAGAAGTATAAATACCCAAAAACTTTTTCACTTCTTTCATTTTTAAACAAAATCTGATGACTTTTTTTCATAGGGCTTTCTCAGTGTAAAGTACTGTGCTTTATATACATGTATGTATAATGTGCTTCCTTTGATTCACAAATCTTTAGCTTTCTTTGCCTGCACTTATATAAGCTGTTATATATTTTGTTCAACATAAAGGCTGGGAAAATGGCAAATCGACAAATAAAATGAGCATTAACAGATTACTCATAATTTCTTATGTACCAAAGAAATAATCACCTTCTCACTGGTCACTGCATCTCTTCCACTCTTCATAATAAGGCCTTGTTATCCTTGCTCCTGATGCTTTTAATTTCTTTCCTTTTCAGACCAGTCCTGGAATTTCTTCTCCATCACACCTCCCTTCCCTCATTTTGTATGATTACCCAAATCAGGTCTCATAGCTTCCAGTCTAGTATGTAAACATCTTCCCATTAGTAGTTCGGCAGGGATACATTTTGTAGAACTATGTGGTGCTGTTTGATAAGATAGCAGGAAAGAAGCTATTTTCTGATTTAAAGATAGTGTATCTCTCTTGACAGTTTGTGTGGCAGTTTAAAAAGTTCTAAAAACATTTGGACTCCCATTAGTACTCTGATGGCAGGGTACAGATAAAACATGTCAAATTTTATCAACATGCAAAAATTTCTTCGGTTCTTGAGGTGTAAACTAGGCCCTATTATATCAAGCATTAATTCTTTCAGAATACCAAAAGCCACAGAAATGAAGGCATCCATATAGTGGAAGAGACTGTATTATGAGAGACATAGGCAAACTCTGGACATTTTGATCATGTAGTTCTCATTTGGAAAGGTTTTATCCAAGAAAGGGTTGGCAAAAACAGTATGATCTCACTGCTTTTGGCATGATGGCCACTTTGCAGGGATTTGTTGGTGAAGGATAAGCTTTCAGCTGTAAAAACTGACAAGGTTTACAGTTATAAATTGATTCACCAGTATTCTCAGTATTTGACCATCAAGCATGCTGTCTAGCTTAAGCTTTCATGTGAGGCATACTTGGAGGGTTTTCATGACAGCGTTGCTGGCAGTAATGCTCTAGCATTGTAGGTTTGACATCCACAAGAGGTATTTGTTTTCTACTGAAAGTTCATTCTTCTTTTAAATAATTACATCTCAAGAGTGGTGTGGTATACTTTTCAAAGGATGTATGGATTTGGCGACAACCTCCCATTCAGGGTAATACGACCTCATAGTTCATTGGGTGCTCTCTTTCTTGGGCGTGCTAGCAGTATTTAATAGTGGTTTCATGGCCTTTACTTGGGCTGTCCATGCAGATAAAAACCTGCTGTACTTTTGGGAAGCCTGTAATCTTTAGCTCAGTCCCCTCCAACCAGTCATCATCTAGTGACTTAATATCATTAAGGATATATTTATGCTGTCCTTAGGCGGTGTGCTACCACACAGTTCCAACACAAGTATAGACAAATGGAGATAAAATCTGTCTTGGGCTCAGGATAAAAACAAAGAACAAGCCTGCCCTGCCCTCCATGGTGCCAATTTAAAACTATCAGGTGTTTAGCCACAAAAGCTGCAGTCTCAGCTTTTGACTGGTAAACTCTTCCTGTGTGCTCCTTGTTCCCCAGGGGAAGCTTTACTTACCTCCTGCTATGAATAGTCAGAAGCTGAGCTATAGTTATATTTAAACCAGACATTGTTTATTCAAAAGAAAGAGACAGAAGATACTGACAAAGCCAAGAAATAAAATAAAAGACTGACCAGATCCTTCCTAGAAGAATCTGAACATCGTTGTGAAATAGTGTCAGTAGTAACCTTCCATGGCTCTGACTCTCTCCTCCATATCAGGAATTCCTGACAGATTGCCCAGAAGGAATGCTGCTTTTCTTCATTTTCCAAAACATTTAGTACTTGTTTTCAAGAAGAGGCTGTGGCAACACCACTTCAGCTCTCCCAAGGGAGCCAGCAGGGGAAGCAGCTCTGAACTGCGCTCATCTCAGCCACAGTGGCGGACGTTGCTTGAGAACTGCTTTAAATCAGCACATTTGCCAGATGCTCTGCCCCACCAACTTTGGCAGCTGTACCATTGGTCTCAGTACCCCTGATAGAGTAGACCTGGTGTACTGCTTAGATCTCCCACAGGCTCTCTCTGCACACAACTTACTGGGACTCACTGCCTGGGTTCTGCCAGCAAAACACAAGAAATTAATCCATCTGAAGGGCCTGAGGCAACAACAAGGGTGATAACTGTTAAAAACTGTTTCACTGAATCTGCATCCCACAAGACGTAATCTTTATTTTCATGTAGAACTCCCAGTTTCAGAAGAGATGACAGGCTCGGATTTAAAATCTACAGAGGCTTTTTAAAGTTCTACCAATTCCTTCTTTCTTTCTTGTATCTTTTGGCTGAAGTCTGGAGAAATCGTTATCATTTGCCCTTGGAATTCAGTGCTTCTCTCTTTCCAGGCTGCCTGAAGGATCTTCTCCTTATCTCTCATTTCCACTAAAGTCACAAGCATTGTGTTCTTGGAAGGAGTACCCTTGGGTTGGTTTTGGGTGAGTATTTTAAAGCATCAATCGATACAAGAAACAGCCTCATGTTCTGGCAACTCCAGAATAGTAGACTGTCATTTTTCTAGGAAATCCACTAGATCTTTGCCGTCAGTTCCACCAGAAGCTGTTGAGATTTATTCATACTGAGAGTCTGGTTCAAATACTGGCTTTTTTTGAGAGAGAGAGTTTCAGCTCTCTGAACATGGATTATGTGGCATGTTGTAATAGATCTTTATTTAGCCTGCATGCAAAAGTTTTTGTGTGTATGACCCATTGATCTGTGCAGTCAATCTGATTTCCCCCCACATCAACACAAAGCAGTAATACTCACTAACTTTGCTAGAAGCCAAACACCATCCAAAAGACAAATCCAAGGTCTGCATTAGTAATCAGGGTATAAATATGTGATATTACTATTCTGTTCTCATTCTTTTCCTTTTCCTTATGTTGGAAATCAATGAGTCATTTGCAGAGGTGTGGGGCTGAGTGTGGGGGAGAAGAGAGAGCTGGCAGAGAAGACATCTTATGATATGTCATTTAATGGAATTGATTCAATCCTCAGAGGTGCTTTTATGATCCAGAGTAAAAGTCCAAAGCTGTAACAGCTTAGCAATATGTGGAGTTGTAAATCATTTGTTTTATTGAGGGACAACCTCAGTAAATAGATACAGGACCTCAGGAGAACTAAATTCTGCTTTTGCCACTACCATTGACCTGTGCTGGGACTTTGAGCAAATCACCCCAACTGTCAGTGCCTCCCTGTGCCCTTCTTATTTTGTGTATTTAGACTGGGGAGGGGGGAGAACACTTGTCGATATAGCACATAGTACAAAGAGGTTTCAATCTCTAGAGACTGCTTAAGGGGAAATTATTATTATTAATCATAAATGCCAAGGCAGGAACAGAGCTTGTGTGATAGGTTGCAGTGACTACTGAATATTAAGGCATACACACTATTTTCCAGTAGCACATGTGGTGGGAAATGCTCTGTACCTGATGGCTTTGCCCACGTTTGCCTCTTCAAAAGGTACAGTCAATGAGGGCAACTGCAGGAGCAGACAAAATTCATTGCCCCTCCTTTAGGGCTCTGTTTTTATAGAGGTGGGAAAGCAGGGAGGCTGTTAGRGCAGCCCTTCTGCTCTCCTTTTTATCCCCTGTGAGTAGCAGAGTAGCCAGCCCGCTCCTGCTGTTGGGCCATAGGCAGGATACCAAAAGGAGAGATACAGTGGGGAGGGGGCAGAACTGAACAGGATGGGAAAAAAACTCACAGCAAACTGAGTGGCAGCATAGCTGAGGGCTGTGAGGATAAGAAAAAATGATGTAAGGGCAGAGCAAGGGCAGACATCTAATGACAAATACTTTTCTAGGAGACTTTAATCACAAAAGCTGACAGTCTCCATAGAATGCTATATCCTTCCACTCCTGACCATAGTGCCATTATATTTATTAACATATTCAAGTACTACTTAATTATATTTATTAATTGTCTCCTTTTTCTCTCTTATTTTCTTCCTGGATTTCATCTCTTCCTTTCTCTTTCCGTTTTTGCTTTCTGCTTTTTTCTTTCTAATGCCGTTAATTGGCTGAGATAGCAAAGATTTTGTAAAAAAGACTTATATAAAAATAAAGATACCTTCACTGGATAAGTGCCTGATAAGATGAAATTACATGTTAGCACAAGCTGTATGTATTATAGGAGTGACATAGTCTCTTCAAAGTTCAGGACCTTGCTGTGTTTGCTGAAGAGCTGTAGAGCAAAGAAATCCACAGATTCCAGTTCTATGATCCTCAGATGCTCGCGCCTGATTAAGTTAAAACAAGGAACAGATCAAAAACAAAAAGAGGGAGAGAGAGAGATTGGGTATGATGGATTTCTGCTCTGTCACATCCATGCAATAGCTCTGGAATACACCCTGAAACCGTCATCCTTCAGTAGGCGTGCAGAGTTTCAGCTGACCCAGGACGTGGTGGAAATACCTGTATGAATTCCCACCAGAGCTCCCCTGCCACAGGGGAACGTCCCTTCCAGCAGCTCAGGCACTTCCCTCCAGCTGTGACTACTTTCTGCCATAACCCATCTCTTCAATTTTAGCACCTTGATGCAGGCAAGAGCTTCATTGGAAATAAATCAGTGTAGCTCCACTGACTGTAAATCATACCAGTGTAAAACAATTTAGAATGTGCTAAAATCTTCTTGAAACTAATTTAAATGGAAGCCATTAGGAAACTTTCTCTCAAGATTCTAAATTGATTAAAATTGAAAGGTTATTATTTGAAATAAATAGGAATCACGTATATGACAAATTTCACACTTTCCCATTTAAAAATTAACCAAAAATGAGTCACAGATTTGTCAAAAACACTTATTATATGAAGTAAGTGGAAATTTTATGAATAATTTCATTCTCAAATTGAGCATCTCCAGGACATATTAAGAATTTGGTATTTGCAGTCTGAGATATTTATTTTTGTTTTGACTGAACATACAGATCGGTGATGGATTGCTGCTCATTAGTATGAATTTTATGTTGTTGCACATAAGATTTACTATCCCATAAATAATATCAGCAAACTCATTTGTTAGCATTGCCTGACAAAATGAAAACAAAAAGAATATAAGCAGAGCTGAATATAATGTATTTAAAAACTGGATATTCACAGAATCTGACCTTTTCAAAGCCTCTTTGCATAAGTCTAGTTGAATGTATGCTGCAAAGTAGGTAAATCTCTAATATATTTAGGGAAAAAAWATGAATTTATGTTCCTTTGCATCATTATATATAGTCTCAAAGGGAACTGAAAGTGTATGTTGATGAGTTTCAGTGATGGTAACAGCTGGGGGAGCAGTACAGACAAAAAGCTAAGCAGAAGGTGGACTTTGGGCACATGAAGAGAAAATAATAAAGCAAATTCAGTCTGTAAATATGTAGCGGGCAGAGGGAGGCAGTACCTGCTCTGAGGCTTCTCTGATATGTAGTGAGCCAAAAGTCAAAATAACGGTGGTGGTAATTTAAAGCCATTAAGGATCCTTTTCTTTTTTCCACCCACGCCCCACAGCTATGCGAAGTTCATGCCAGGCTCTCTTCCCTTGCAGGAATTAGTAGCAGCCGTAGTAGCTTCCTGGGGATTTTTCCATGCTGAAGCAGCAGAAGGCAACAGGGGACGAGCCTGACTGGGGTCTCCCAACTGTGACCTGAGATGCCAGGAGTCTGCGGGGCTTTGTAGCTCTCAGGAGGAGGCTGCTGGGATACTCCACGGAAAGTACTTTGCTTCTCATAGTCTTTCTGAGTCAATTTGCTTCGTTTAAAGATTGTTATGTTTGTTCTTGAAATAACTTCCCCTGAGGTGGAAGTTTGTATTTGCTCTCATTTGATGTTGGTTTTCACTGGCAGTGCCCATACGATACAGCATTACTCTGGTATGGTATAAAAGTAGTATGGGTATCTTGAAAGCAGACAGCTTCTGCTAAGTGATTTTAGATTTTCCTGGGAATCACCCTCCCAGAGCTTCTTGTAAAGGTATAGCAAGGGGTAGAGGACGTATATTGCTAGTTTCTGTCTTCATGCAACTATGAAACTTAAYGTTATCTTTCAGAACTAAATGGAGGAAAACATTTCTGTGGCTCTATGATGGGTTTGGGGGTTTTTTTGTTTGTTTGTTTCTTTTTCTTCTTGCCGAAGGAGCTTGTCAGATATTGACATTAAGAGTTTAATACTTCTGTCTGTTGTTCTCTAAATTAGAAGTGCAATAAAGCACCAGGAAGTTTGGTGCAACAATTTTACAATGTTAAGTGTGGCTGTTTATGAAACTAGTGACTGGGTGCTCAGTTTGCTTTTAGGGTTTGTGTTGCTCTTCCTTCCTTGATGCTACAGATTATCTCTTTTCCTAGATTATTTTTATTGAAAGATGAGAGAAGTGCAAAGCCCCAGCTTGCAAAGCATTTGCAATCGCAGCTGAGAAATGAGTCATCCCATAATGGAAACTTCCCAGTAATGCTGCAAGATTGGTGTGCATAAGTTGTAGTCATAGGCTGTAGGAGAACAGAAAGACTAATTGTAAGTATATGCTGTTGGCAATATTTACAAATGCAGGAAAGATATAAAAACTGTCAAGGAAAAGTGAAAGACCTGGTAGGAGGGAGGGAGTTGCTCACAAAAACAAAAATGGGGGAGGTGGGAATGCCCTGAAGAAACTGCGTCCTGTTAGGCTGAGCTGATCTTTCAAATTCCTCTGAGATGAGGCTGTTTGACTAGCCCGCTGTTGATAAATAAAACATTCATAAACTAGGTCAAGATTAGAGCTATGAGGCACTAACAAAACTGAATGATGAGCAGCTCTCTTATGGTGTTGAATAAATGCACCAAAACTCATGAGCTGAAACTATTAAAAACTGTTCATTATTGAACCTTAAAAGTCCAGGGCAAAAATTAGGGCCATAAGGAAGAAATCTCTGAAATAATTCCTTGGGAAGATTAAGTATCTGAAACACTGCTGCTCAAATTTGGCTGAAGCTCTTCAGCTTCAGGAACTTGAACTCTGAACAATTTTTATATGTATTTAGGAATTTTCAGAGTTCTGTTCAGTAAATTCAGCCTATACCATAGAAACAAAACTGGAAAATGAAATGGAAAACCATTAAATAAACATGTTTTGCTTAACATGTCGCTAATCAACATATATGATCCAATCTGTATGTTATACAGCAGTATCAGGAATGACTTGGCAGAACTACTGGGAGCAGAACAAGTTTACTACCAGCCAGCCTGTGATGGACAAAGCAGATGTCAGTCCCTGAAGACATGCAGTTGTACAAGAGCCTATGTCAGGCCATGCTTTAAGTTTGTACTGAGCTTCACTTACAACTTTCTAAAGCGTTGTTTTGTGGGACCAGCACTCATTGCACACCCTCTGCCCCTGTGGCTGGGAACTGTGATGGTACCTTGAAGTTTCTTTCCAAGACAGTGGTAACAAACAGAGGATCCCTCATGCTGGTTCAGGAGACATGACAAATGGGGACTATGGGCTGGGATGAAACTTTTATCTGAGGTCTGGTTCTAGATCCAGCCAGGTGTAAGCCTACTTGTTAGGGCAATTCAATTAAACTGTGGGGTTATTACTATTTCATTTCTTATTCTACAATCTGTGTCTCTGGTGTTAGTTTCACACGTTATTCACACTCTGATTTCAATTTGACTAAAGTCTTAAGGACAAAAATCATGCTTATTGAAAGGCTGTTCAGTCTCCAGGATGATATTACTCTACTCCTGACTCAAGTGCAGCTGGTTGCTACTCTAACATAGATGATAATAGCAGTCTAGCATGTTTGTAAAACATATCTGCAGGGCTTGATCCAGAGGTGGTCAGTCCATGCAATTTTTGCTGAGACTGATGGTGTTGATATGCTGTAGGGTGTGCTCTGTTACCTGAAGTATCTGCTTCCAGGATGTACTTCTGAAGAACTACTCCAGCACCTGGGGTTGCTTCAGCATGTATATTATTTACTTATTTGAATACTTCAATACATTGTAAATGAAGAAAGTAAAGTATGAAACACATGGGATCCAGAGATCACATACCCAGGAGAACAGACTTTGAATTTGGCCAGACAGAGGCAAGCTGTGTGAAAGAGAAAACATAGTTTCATATTGTCTTTGATTTCTGGAAATATACATTCTATCATTTATCTGTTCAAACACTGCTGAATATGGATGTACATATTTGGCGTTAGTAAAGGCCACTAATCTGAGACATGAGATAAATTCTGCTTGCAAATTGACAGCTGATTTCCTATGCTATATTCTTCAGCAATTTGTCTCACTCTCTGCAGTTCCTTGTATCCCTTTCTCTGCATTTTTGCTTGAACAGTGAACTTTATGACCAGGATCTGTCTCTCACTATGTATCTGTATGGAGTCTAATACTGGGTGGGGAATGCTGGAGTAATATAACTTATTATCCATAACAGTGAAGTTAGTAACGTGCTGAAATGACTTACTTGATCAGGGACAGAACGCTGGTTTCAGCCAAACTCGTGAGACTTCTGGCCCTGCCTAATTTAGACGAGTCTGAATTCATCAATAAGCATTCTCATTGTCTCCATTTTACTCTGGTTTTATTTTTAAAGCTTCAAAATTCAGCAAGCAGTAACAATCGTTTTACTGCATTTTACAATTTGTGATCATGGAGTACTTGCTCAACAGGAGATTTTAAAATGTCTTTCCAGAAAAAAAACTTAGGAAAGGGGCTGTAATAGATCTAATTCCCTTTTTCTCCAGACAAGACCAACAACATTTCTGCTGCAGACACTGGACAACTGCAGTTAATAAAATGAGCATATATTGTTCATATTCCACTAGAGGCTGCTGTTTAGTAAGCATTGAAAATCTCCTCATGCCTTCTGCCAAGCTGCTGAATGGATCTGGAAAAAAGGGGCAAAGTCTTGATGCAGTGATGTGGGATCAAGAGAGAATTCAGGGAGAAAGATAAGGGGGCACAAAGGAAAAGCAGTACATGGCAGCCAAAGCACACCACCCTTTTGCAACATGAGTAACGAACTAGCTGGTGAAGACCAGACAGCTTGTTCCAGCTGCACGGCAGAGGAGGGAGTGATACGGAGGTATCACGGTCTGCCCCGGAAACAAAGGGTTGCATCCCGAAAAAATAATTGCTGCTCACAGACTAACTGTTGATCTGTAGTACCCCTAGCCTCATTATCCCTGCTTACCGTATTAAAATCACACCCTTTGCTGCAAAACGATATGTAAATAAGGGGGGCATACCCCCAACAACCACGCAAATGGCAATCTGGCCAATGAAGTATGTCTGCCGCACTTCCACATCCCACCTTCAGCAACTATAAAACAGAGGAGAGCTCACTAAAGTTTGTGGAAGGGAAGAAAATTGAACCGCCAACCTGCTCACTGGAGACTGCTGGCGAGCGAACCTCCTTCTCCCTCCCCCAAACAGGGACGCCTCTTTGGTAAGACTTGCGCCTCTGACAAACATCGGGCATTACCCGGGAAAATATATTATTATTGAAAGCGCTTAATTGTTAGTTTGAGCTCACAGAAAGAAAATTTGTAGCAGCAAGTGCATTTATCAATGGCAATTTGAACCTGTTGTATCTGTCGCTTTAATAAAATCTTATTTTTTTTACTTTGTGAAACTGACTTAGGGAAAGTCCTCAAACAGGGGGCTCTGGCAGGAAAATGTAAATTACAAAGATAAGGAAGGGCCTTCCTTCCCTCCCTTTCACAAGACAAGCGAACAAACCACTTTTTAAAAATAATACTTGTGGGGATGCATATTCTTCTGCTGTATACTTCCTTTTTTAACACGTAGTCAGTGTCCACTCAGATTTTCATTTCTATTGCAGTTAAAAACACACTGACAGGATTTATATACTATGAATTTGTCCAGAAATTCAAAAAACAAACTATGACATGTTTTCTTTTTATAACAAGATTTCATTCATTATGGGAAAGAAGGATACTGTATATCTGTAAATTTAAGAAATGGATCTCACAAGTTAAGTGATTTGCTATTTGGTATTTTTATGAAGCCATTATAATATTTATGACAGAATGAATAGAAGGAACCCAGGCAGCAAGATTATGTACATTACATAGGTCTTGCATTTTGATTATTACTTTCCTTCCCCAACAGTGACACTTGAATCAGTGAGTCATATTACATATGTGCAGTTGTGTTTATATATATTTGCACATACTTCTCTTAGGGACACTTCTCTCTGAGATATTTTGTGTAGGTGAATCAAGCAAAGGGCTTCCCCAGCTCTGGGCACATGGAGACCCAGCTAACTGTACTTGTACACATGATCTGTATGTGTCTCATGGACTTAAAAAAAATCAGTTATTTTTCTCCAATATGTAAGCAGGTCTATATTGATATTGTCACAAAACCTGATTTTCAAATCAAAATTCTCTCGGCACCAATTTTTCTAGGGTAATTTGACTGCTTACAGTGAATTCTAGACAAAGGTACACATTAACACATCTTTTTAACAGTGCTCAAAACTTACACTTTCTAAAAAGAAAACCTGATTAAAACCCTGATTTTCTCTTTTTGTTCATAAATTGCTTTTACAAAACTGAATACAGAATTTTTCTGTTACTCCTAAGAATTTTCCTTTATGTCCTTGTGATGACACAAACCTCTTCAGTAAATAAAAATGTGGGTCAGGATCTGGGCATAATGGCAACAGAATCTGTAGAAAAGGATTGCATATAAGCTACTTAATGCAACTTTTGAGCCAATTTTCTGTTATGTTGATCCCATTGTTTCTTTCAGGGGTCAGATTGTGACCGTGATGCTGTTTGTAGACTGAGTTACATCCTGCTACTGATTAGGGAAATTCATTACTTCTAAAGTTATCTCTGTCTCTTTCAGCTTGCTGAAGACCTCTGTCTAGAATTTCGCTATCGTGCTTTTAAGACAGCTTGAATTTTATAAACTATTGTTGCTTACGGTATCTGGATGCTAGATAGTATCCTTAATCCTTTGTTCCTGCTCATATTTATTTGTATCTTTTTCTGTTTCTGTATTAATATTAAGAATAATAAAATTACTATAACAAGCCATTCAAAATACTCCAGTCTACTATATTCTTTGTCTACTACTGTAGCCTAGCTTCTTAGTAAGGGAGATCAAAGGTCTGAACACTGGCATTTGTTCTTGGTAGTCCATAACTTACTTGACCTCTGCAGCTTACATAATTAAGCTCTGCATGTCCTTTTCAATATCTGTCACCATTTATCTCATTGACCATACTGGTTTGCAGAGGGAGATAGATGGCATACAGGCCTTGGTCTGTGTTTCACTCCCCATTCACTCAAACTGACGGGGACTGCTCTCTTATCTCTTTACAGGTTACAAATACTACTGAGGTATTTTCACACTTTATTTTTTCTTCTTTCCCTTATAAATGTTATAATTCTAACTTACCTCTTAGTTTGCATACAGTTCTGAAATTACTTTTGAAGCTAATGCAGAAAATAAAATGAAATGAATTGGTTAAACAAACAAACATGGACAGTCATGGACATAGTAGCTTCAAGAGAGCAGAAACAGAAATCTGAAGAAGATGTCTCGCTCTTGATAGTATGGAATGAAGGAAAAAGTGAGACCCCTACCCTGCAGTCCACTAATGCTGGTTTGGTCACTTCTCCCAGGCTCAAGGATACCTCTGGAAATGYTATACCAAGGCAGTGTGGGAGGGCGATAGGAAAGAAATTACTGTGCATGATTTCATTCGCCTCTAAACTGCTAGCTCCAGACTRTTTCTAAGATAGAGAATATTTGTTGTGGATTGAATAAAATATTTCATTTTGGATTTCAGCCTTAAATTGAAGGCAATTTTAAGAAATGTTCTCATTTTTGTTCTAATGTGAAATTAGTTTGTTTCAAAAATGTCAAAATAAATACAAAGTAAAACCTGAGTGAAAGGGTAAAATTGAAATGAAATCAAGAAAAAATTCTCAAAGCTAATTCTTCCCTGCCCTGAACAAACAAAATTGTTTTAATAAAAAAAAAATTCCTCAGCTTTCTAAAGGGAGGAGGGAATTTCCCCAAAACACATGTCTTTGTTTTGCTTAAATCAGTTCATTTCAGCAACCCTGCTGTGTATGCAGCTGTGCAGTCCCATGGCATGGTTAAATCGAGGAGAAAGGAGACAGCAGGCCCAGCCATGGCGAGGAAAGCAGTTGCACCTCTGCCTTAATGCACAGTGCAAGACTGGGATACAACACTAACCTCAGAGCTTTTGAATGCAGAAGACCGAAAAATGACTGAAGTGCAAATTGCTCTGCTGAATGGCTTGCTTCTCTGCAGGATCAGTTTTCCCAAGTACATTAGACTGCAAATGGTGTCTTCTCTGCCTTGTTCTTTTTAATGAGCCTGTACCTACTCTTACAATAGAGCATTTTAACAGACAGCCACACTAATGTTTTACTGAAGAAAACTGCAGATACTGAAAAATCCTGTTTTAGGTAGACACATTTTCAAAATACCCTGACCTGCTGATCTGTCTTTCTAGTAGTTTTGAAAAAGATCTTTCTAGTACAAAATCTGTGTTTGTTACTTCTATCCTTGTTTCCTCTTGGCCCGCTTTTCTCATGGAAGTATTTGAATGCCTTCCAGTAACACATTAAGTGAACTCGCTAACACCTATCACATGTTGTTCTTTCCATCCTTCTCTCATCCCTTACTTGTGGAAAAATATTTATCCAACTTGTTGATTCCTGTTGTTACAAAAGCTAAATAGCAGCATGCTAAGCAAGGCACTCAAAAATCTTTTTTTTAGACAGCAGGATAAAAGTATGAGAAACAAATTCCAAAATAGGAACTCTCACAGATTTCTTAACATCTTCAAAGCCAGAATGAAGACTAAGCCATTGTAGCTGWTCAATTGTTTTTCTGTTATATCAGCATATAACAGGAATCTAAGTGTATAATCAGAATTCTGATACTGTATTTCTGTGCACACGTAAAACAGGTCAGAAAAAAACCTTCAGAAAAGTAAAGAGAAAGGACATATGCAGAAAGAGAGATTCACAAAACTGTTTCAGAAAAGATCATAAGCACAATTACTGTGTACGTTGTCCCAAAGCTCCTCCAAGTTACCCTAGGGCGCCCCAGGAGAATAACTAGGGAACACTGTGCTACTCAGCTGTGCCTCCGCTATTTGCTCCACCTAGTATAGAGGTAAAGGAGAGGCTGCTGTCCTTAATGGTTTGATCCTGAATGCAGTTTTAAAAACACGAAATGCAGTTATGTGTCTTGCTAGGGATGACTTTCAGAGGGGATTGGAAACTATGGGTTAAATACAAGAAATCACTGCGGAGCCCGTCCTGCGAGGTGGACCTCAAATACCTGTTAACTGGCCACTCTCCCTGCTCAGTGGAGTGAGTTACTGCCTCTGACTGAGCACTGCACAGCAGCTCTTTGAAAGTAGAAACATGTCCGCAATAGGTATTGGTACCTAAAGCCAATGCACCAACTTCAGGCTGCTGTGAACTTACTCCACATGCCTAGAGCCATCTGGGCAGCTTTCACTGAAGGTCAGATGTACGCCTCAGGGGACTGTGAGGTTCAGTGCCTCTTCAGCCCAAAGCAAGTGTGCACCTCGCACCTTCTAGAGAAGTTACCATAACCACCACAGCCAAACTAAGCTCAGACTTCTCCTTCTACTGCTGAAGAACTGCTTCTGGGTGGAAAGGAAAGCAAGACCCACAGGGTCAAAAAAGGGAGTGCATAAGAGGGGGTATGACTGTAACACAATGACCTAGATTGTTTATGCATTTTGCATTAAACATTCATTAGGCTAAAAGAACAGCGAAAAACAGAACAAATCACAGTTCTTTCCCATTTGGCTGACAAGTTCTTATCACTGTTGATGCATATTTTGGAATTTGACAAATGAAAAAATATGTTCCTAGACATGGAATAATTCAAGTGAGAAGTTAGAGGAAATTTTAACGGTCATAAAATGAACAGGGTGTCAGATTTGGCTGACAAAATCAGCTTGGCTGACAGCTTCCATTGTTGTGGATGTGATGGGTTTAAAAAGACATAGGAGGCAAATTATAGGTTCTTTACAAATCAAACCCACCCAGCCAATTTCTGTGGTAAGCAGTAGTCATTTCTGCCAGTTGGAGCCCAGGGTAGAAGGCATGCTGCATCTGCAAGAGGCTTCCTTGGAAAGTTTGAGAGATGAATACACTGAATTGCCAGAAGTACTTTGCAGGGGTGTAGAATTAAACTTTGAAACTTTTATCCTTTGTTCATAATGTTTAAGCTTTTTTTTTTTGACTGCTTGGCACATATTGTTGAAGGACTATTCCATGCCATTTCTGGATAGCATATTATATTCTTCCTGGAATCTGTCCTAAATTTTTCCCAGTTATCTTGTTTAGCTAAAAATAAATGTTGTGTCACCTTCTCTTTTCTCTTACCTCCACTTTCACTTTAAAAACCACTTGCTGGTGCAGCACACTTGTTGCTGAGGAGCCAGTGGAAAGAGAGCATATAAACAGTGGGGATGAGGCAGCGGGGCACAGCTGGCGCTGGGAACGGAGGTTGAGCGTGCAGGTGCTGGGGAGGCCCTGGCTGGTTTATTTAGCATTTATTCTTGTCCCTCCAGAGACGGGGAATAGCAGGTGGGTGGAAGGTGTGTTTGCATCTGCTGCACAGATGTGATAGTGCAAGTCCCCTCCCCATCTCTTTCTCCACTCAGTAGTGGCAAAAAGGTTGTAGCTGGCTTTGTGACAATCATTCACCATCACCATCTGCTGTAAATGCTGCTATTAAAAATGGCACACAAAATTCATTCTGGGTGTAGCTTCACTGAAAGTGGCACTTAACTGTGTTGAGTGAATACCTATGAATGTTCTTTAATTAAAACGCTATAATAAAAAATATAGAACATCTGTGCCAAGGTGCTAAGTAATCTGTCTAACCAGATGTCTGATTTTAAGGTCAATCATATTACAGCAATATTATATAAAATTTTAAAACAGGAAATAAGGTTTCTGCTTTTCATATGTGCATTGTATTTCTTTTTACTCGATACAAATCTTTTCAGGCTGCTTTTGGTTTTATTTGAGGTTAAATGAGCTATTCTCCTCCTTTGGGCTTCCCGTTAGCCAGTTGACATGCTACATGGGTAGAAGACTCATGTACAACATTTATTAACTAACAAATTTCCCTCCTTTATGGTGTTTTAACATCCTAGCATTTATTACATCTAAACTACCAGAAACAAATACGCATGCAGGTATGAACTTTTATGATAAATTTGGTTTGCAGAAAACATTTCAGATAATCATTCCCACTGTGTGTTTCAGGCAATCTTTTTGAATATGAGACCTTTATTTGAACAAAGTAACCCTACAGAACAGCTCTGCAGTGAACTGCTTGTCTCTCTTTTTAGTATGGAGTCTGTGCATTTTAGCATAGCTTGACTGCTGAACTTGAACGCACAAAATTGCAACATAATCCCGAACTCTGCATCAGAGAGATGACAACCTGGTCAGTTCTAACAGGTATATTCTGTGAAAGACGGAGCAAGGGTCAAACCTAAAAGAAATTAGGTGAAGAAAGAGGAAACTTTTTTCCAGGAATGATTGATCTGACACTCATATGCTGTATTCACATACCAGCATCCTTTCATTCTGTTTATTGTACACCCTTGTCTTCAGAAATGAAGTTCTAGACTGGCACACCTACTTCTTTTCCTATCGCTAAAACCTATCCAGCATTTGCTAGTCAGTTAAAATACTGGCATGTACCTTCCACATTTAGATATAAACTTCCCTTTACCTTTAAGGTTCTTCCTTTTTTAGTTCCAGCCTTGGTACCAAAACTCATCTTGGGGGAAAATGCCAGTTCCAGCAGAGCTCTGCAGAAAGGTCAGAGCTCTGAAAACGGTCTACAGCCTGCTGCACATGGAGCAAGTGTGGTGCACCCGGGACAGCAAGGCGTACATGTTGCAGCTTCAGCGCAGGCTTTCTAGGATAAAGCCCTCTGCTAAAAATAGCTTTGCCTAAAGTTTGACACAGTTTTCCAGAAATCCAAAGAAATAAAAACAAGTTTTTGATTGTGCTTCCAAATGGCTGAAGTTTACCCCAGCTAATGCTTGTCATTCGCTACCCTACAAAGAGAGTAACATTAAAAATGGTATTAAAAAAAAAAGAAAGCAAGCAACAGAAAAAAAGAAGGAAGTTCTCTAAGCAGGGAAGTGTGAGTTTAACTTGCAGACCAAGACTGTAATGGGAGGCAGAGATGCCAAAAGACCTTTTGCCTGCCAATTTTTATGTGAGATGGGTAGTTTTTTCCACAGGAAAGTGGAATGACCCTGAAACCACCCGAGGCCAGTGGCTGTTGGAATCATAATGTTTGTAGGAAAAAGGGAAAAACTAAAGCTTCTTATGTTCTGTGGGAAAAGTCATTTGGGGAGGTTGGAAGGGGAAGTCAGGGGGCAGAAAAGGAGGTGTAGTCTGCATACAGTGGAAGATTCATAAAATGTTCAGATTGTTTTCAGAAAAGAAAATAAATGGTGTGTACGGATGACTACAGGGAGAGGATAGAGAAGCTGCATGGAGTATGGGGAGAGTGTTATGTAGGTCAGGAGGGGGAATAAAAGAAGATGTGGGAAAAGAAAGAAATTAGGGCTGGGGCAAGTGGATCCCAGGGAGAAGTGGCAGAGAAGTGATTGGTGGGATCAGGAAAAGCAGATGAGACTGGAATCAGGAAGGATTTGCTCTCTCCTTTTCCCACTGGACATGCTGAACAATCCTCTGTATGGGAAGAAAGGTTCTCTTCTTCTAGAATACAGCAACAGGATATTTGGATTGTCCCAGCCACATCCTCCTTCTGCCTGAAAACTTTTTCCAAGTGGATTTTGAGTTGTTCTCACATTTCTCCCAGATTTCATGATACGCAGCAACCTGGTCAGAGTAATTCCTTCAGGTATTCTAGCCAATGTGGTGTATGACCCTAAATCCTGAGCAAGTGCACTGCATAGGGGCAGCGCACGGCTGGTGATTCCCAGCACTTTCAAGAAGAACCAGTTGTGCTGTACATTAACTTTTTTGTATGTACAAGCAATCCAGGCTGTACCAGGCCTGTCTGTATTTACAGCATATGAACAGAAGGCGTCAGTGTGAAGTTACTGTGGAGGCATGATACAGTCTGTGTCARGCAGTCTTTTTCACAAAGACCTTAAGAAAAGGCTGGGGTTTGCTTGTTTTAATAGGATTTTCCAAGTTTGCTGTTGAAAGGTGGAAAATTAACTCATGACTCTGGCTGTTGATCAAGTAGGCCCCCATCATCTCCTGGGAAAGCATTACTGAAGCATTCAGCAAAAAGCAAATCATTCAGTTTAATTCTTTTCTCCTTTGAATGTATTCAAGCCATTTTCTTATGTTGCCTGAAAGTGGGGATTGGGGTCTATTCTTGGTCTCCTGTACACATGCTGGCATGTGCCCTCACTTTGGCTTCTTGCGTGGCCCTGTCCTGTGATGCTTGTGCCCAACTTCCTGCCCTCTGCATCATCATGCTCTGCATCTTGCCCATAGTACCAAAAAAAGAAACTCCTCCATGGCAATATAGCTGAGCAGTTACAGTTCTCTGCATGTGGTAGCAATAAGAGTGGGGAGGCAGGGGCAGGAGGAGCCCTGCAGGCGGCTGGGGGAATGTCCTGGAGGCTGCCTGCTGTGGTGCTGGGTATGCCCTGAAGCGTGAGGTCCCAGTGCAATAGCTGCCTCTGATTTATGCTTGCAGTAGCAAAAGCACTGGGCAGCAAGGAGTAAGTGTTCCTGTGTGAATGGTTTCTAGAAGGCAAATGGCTTGAGGGAATAAGAGAAGGGGAGATGAGCTAGAAAAGCTGTCACTGAATTTTATCATGTCATTGACCCTGTCAGGATGTGGGGGTTGAGAYTCAATGTATGTATGCTCTCGGTATGGCTCTACAGAAAGCAGCTTGAGCTTTCCACAGCATCCCTAATCGATCCAAGAGTAAAGGGAAAGTCTGTCCCTTGGGCTGTGGAATCACAAGCAGCCACATAAACCAGTAGCCATCTCTCTTCTTCTGTACCACTGACTTAACTATTCGAGCTTATAGGGTATCTAAGGCTGAACGATCTTTGACCTTTTTGAATGTTCACCCCCTGGTCCTTCAGCTATATGTGACGTGTCACTAGTGGGGCGTCCGGGATTCTTTTGGATTTGGGRATTAGCTGTACTGAACTCAAGAGATCATCATTTGTCAAGTGTGAGAATTTATTAAGAGATAAGAGGTTATAACAAAGCTAAAAGTATAGTAAAGCTAGAAATATAACAGAACTGAAAATATATATACATATCAGAGCTCTACAGTTAAATCAACAGGTGCACAGTACAATGACCACTCTCGCCCTTTATGGGCCACCCCTCCTGCACAGTCTTCCCTGGATTCTCAAGCAACGGGTGCATGGCACAGCGACCGCCCTCATCCTTTATGGGCCACCCTTGCGGTATAATTTTTCCCAGTTTCTCCTCGCCGTGGTTTCTCCTCACCATGCTGTTGACATCAGGGGTGTCCCTGCTGACGGGTGGGCTCTAGCGTCGACAGCCCAGCTGATCGTGGGTCTGAGTCCACACCAAACGTATGTAGCTTCCCTCTTTTATACCCAGTCAGAGCAATGCCAGCCCACAGCTATACCAAAGCTGCACGGCTCTAGTCAATACCAGCRTGCACACGAGCAGATGACCTGGTGCTCAGCCTGCAGCACTGCTCCGCGGGTAACAACACGCCCATTAACAGGTCGTTCTGTGGGGAAGGGCTTCACAGCACCGAGATGTCTATGGTGTGGGTCTGCGGTGTCAGTTCTCCTTTGCCTGGTCTTGTCAATCACGGGGTCATTAGAGGGTGTGCCCCCTGGCTACAGCAACCCCATAGTGTGGTGGTGCGGCCATGGTGCACCTGGGGTTCGTTAACTCTTGGGGAGCGCCCCAGAGCAAACCCTCTTCTATGGGCTGCACCCTCCGGTGTCCCACGCTTGCCTGTGTGGCGCCTGTCACTATGTGAGCCTTTGTCATCTGAAGGGCCACAGGACTAGAAAGAACCACCTTTATCAATAAAAGTTTGTGGTAAATGCACACAATTTCAGCAAATTTAATCCTGCTTTTTCTGTGCTATCCACAGAAATTCCTACAGCCTCCTTCTGCTAGACTGCAAGACTTACTTCTGCTGTGACTGCAAGACTTACTACTGCAAGATTTACTTCTGCTGCGACTCTCTGCTACCTGATTATGGCTTGGCTGCTAATGAACTGGGAGTACTGCTCATTTTACATAGGACAAATGCAAGGGAAGATATAGCAAATGCCTTACCAATCTATTCCATTCACCTTTTGCAACTTAGCATTCATAATTCTCAGAACAGTAAGGTTGCTAGAGCAAGGATTTTCTTTTTGTCCTTGTCTGAGTAGTTCCTAACACAATGGAGCTCTAACCCTTGATGTGTGCTGTATTATAAACCAACAAATTACTGTACCTTTTGGATAGTAAATAGTATGAATCAGGCAGGAAAGAGATTAAGCTTTATTTCCAAGGACAGTGCAGAAGTAATGACTCAAAAGAACATTCTGTGGTCTAGCGCATCTGAGTTTGCAGATCGTATAAATGATCTCTTACAGCCTTCTCTGTCTTAATGCACACACTGAAATAAGAGCACCCAAGAGAAAGAAAGCATAGGCTTAGTTTAAGGAATAGTTAGCACAAAGAAAAGAAAAGTCCTTTATCCTAGCAAGAGTTTGGAGTTCTGCAAAGATTTGTACTTGGATCTCTGCTATTTCCATCCTATATGAATGGATCCAGACAGATGTACCAAGTATAAATGGGTTAAAATATTCAGACTGAAGTGTTTCAAGAGCAGAATCAGCTATGTGTGTGTTAGCAGGAGGAGATATCTGGAACAGTTTTCAGAAAATGTTTTCTGGGAGCGTGATGTAAAGGGAGGCGGTAGATACCTTAGTTAATTGGACAGTCTTTATTTGTGTCCTCTATTGTTTGTTTCCTTTCTGACTACTTATTTGCCTCAGCAAACTAATGTATGAATTAACTAGAGCAAAGTGAGGAAAAGGTGACRCCTGTGGAAGTACAAATGATGATCATATTTACATAAATGTGTGGGTACAGAGGTTTATGCACAACTGTGTGTTGACCATCTTGCAGTAGCTCTGCTTTTCCTCTGGTTTATTAAGAAGTTTCAATTTAAGCAATGAAAAAGCAGTTCCTTTCGTATGTATATGACTAGTTACATCTAATTCTGCTGTCTTTTTTTTAAGCGGAGGCAATTTGCCATGTGGTTAATGTTTTGTAGGAATGCAGTATGTATTTATGTAGCTCAAAGTCTTTTCTGCTAGCTGAAAGTCATGTTTGTGTAACTGACAAGTCATAACAAGTTCATTTTTTATTCTTACTGGGTCCTGAGGAGGTTTAATCAACAGTGTAGTCTGAACAAGTCTAGAAAATTAGTGTTGTTAATTAATAATTATTCCTGTTGCAGAGATTGAAATGTTTTAAGTCAACAAGAATGGAAGACCAAGTTACACACAGTGAATGTCTTCTTATTTGATTCTATTTTAAAAATATAAATAATATATTTTTATTAGAAATGGTAGAAATAATAAACATTTTCCAGATGCTGTGGTAAATAAATCCTATCAAGACAAACATCAGAAATAATCTTCTGAATTTGCATTTCTTTCTGTTTACAAACTATTCCCAGAATGTCTTTAAGTCTTAGAAATGTTTGCCTGAAGACAGGCAGCATGTATGTCCACCTATGGATTCTTCCCCTACTTCAACTGGGTGTTCTTCACTGTCTGTAACAAGGGCTTTGCCAAGTCATGCCAAATGGGATTACTTCTGGTCTCTGGTTTGCCTAAACTTAATAAAGGAAAGGGAATCTGATTAACATTAAAGATAGCTGAGTAGGCAGCACGAACCCATATATTTTCAAAGTGAGCAGGTTAGCTGCCCAAATACCTCAGTTGCTGAGCTTTGCACAACTGCATTTCCACTACCGTTTATGAGATCTGTGATTCTGGAAATATTTTTGACAAAGAACCAGACTTTCACATGAAGCCATTTCAGAAATCAGACATAGTTATGAATAAGCGAACCCAGGGAAACTGAATTTGATAATAAATGTGGAAATTAAAAAGGCCCTAAAATTGGCTAAAATGTATTTATTTTCCTAGCTGTCATATTCATACTGTGCTTGCTGCTACCAATGGCTTCTCTTTTATATAAAATATGCACCCTGACTAGTGGATACTAAACCATGCTCTTGCTGTTACTTCATCATTCGACTTGTCTCGTCTTTATCATACTCTGATTTTTTTGGTCTCATCCACTATTAATATACTGTCCATTTGTGTTGTGGATATAATTGACTGAATGCTTGCCTGTTGTCTTGCATAATGCACCTCCCACTTGCTCCAGCCATCTATGTACACCACAATACAAATCATTTCAGCTGCAGTGCTCTACTATGTGTGATTTGTTTGAAAATGAAAATTGTCATAGATCTATGAATTTCAGATGAATTCTGAGCGTCCATACCATGTAGCAATTTATAGCAACTGAGTATATGCCCTTAATACTTGAAACAAGTCTTTTGTTAGGAAGCAAATTGAGGATCTTTCTACATCAAGTATGTGTGTTTGTACTTTTCTGTCATGCTCATGTATGCAGTGATTGCAAGAATATTCCTTTAGACATTCAAAAGGTGATACAAGGCATAGATGCTAGGAGTAGTAACTTGTCTGCCACAGGGACATCCTGAGAATTAAACACTATCACCAGCTGTGGGCAGTGGCAAAGCTGGCACCTGCTTAGGACAACAGATTACTGAAAGCTTTCAAATGCCACTGACCCTGCTGCTTGCTTTGCCTGCAGCAAAATCGGGAAGGCCCACGCTGGGAGCTGAGCTATGGTGTGAGGACGAAGGTGAGTGTAGGCAGCCCAAGCCAAGGGGAGCGCCTGTTCCACCCCTCCAACAGCAGCAAAAGCAGCTAACACTGTACCTTTACCAGCCCTGCTGGTTCTGCCCTTTCCCATGATAGCTCTGGCTCCTCCATCCTTAGAGTGGCAAAATTCTATTTTACCAATGCGTCTGAGAATATGTCTCTGTATAATACATTTAATATGTCTCTGTATAATACAACTCCACATTTTGTTATTAAAATACTGTTTGTTTGGGTTTTTTTCCTTCTCCCACACAGAGCCCTTGTGGTGACCTCACAATATTTTCTGCATGGTTTGAATGGCCTGAAAAGCAGCACTTTAAAGGTTATAAAAACTTTCCCAGATTTTTTCCAGCATTAGAACCAGTAGAAAATCCTGAAAATTATCTTTTTTAAAGGGTGAAACTGAGTATTGTTCCACATTTTAAAAATTCATCTTTTGATGAGTATGAAAAGCTCCTTGCAGTGCAAAAGTTAGAACAGAGCTTGATCTGAAAGTGAGGATTACCCAGCAGCTGATTAGATCATGAAAATTATTTATTTTAGCTCTTTTGACATGCTTGTTCAGTTTTCCCTCCCATGAAGATTGTTAGAGTGCATATGCAATCAACTTTTCATTTACCTGTTAAGGCTAGTGTGGAATAAGTGTAATTACCTCCTATTTTGTTAATGACTGCATGAATCTCACCTGTTAATAATAGAGACAGACTTGATATAAAATCCAAATTCTAGATCTGAAGCCAGAGATAAACTTCCTTAAAGTTCCATACTTGGTCCAAGGGAATTTTGGGATCAAGCTGCTTTCTAATTCTTTCTGAATGATCACCTAGGCAGAGTAAATATGTTCACCTTCAACATCTTGTTCTCTAGAGGGTACCTGGAGCAATTCACCATAAATTTTTAAACTTCCAGATTTTCTACTTAAAATAGGTATGTGCCCTTTTGATGACTGGCATCAACAGAGGCCAATAAAATAGTTAGTTTAATACAATTTAATCATGCAGTTTTGGAAAACATTTGCATAACAATATATGAGAGTTACACATTCTTTAGATGGTCCCTCAGAAATGTACTCAAACAACTTTTCATAATTAGTGGAGGACTTAAACATCTACATGTAATCTGGTTTCTTCCAAGGTTCAGAGTCAATGCCAGAAGTCTTCTGATGTGTAACAGTGCCAGGCCTTCCTTTGATCCTTGTTAGACTTCAGTGGAAAGGATTTTGCCGTCTCTCTTTAGAAGTAAATGACAAATTCCTCCTAATTTTAGTGGGGACAGGGTTTGACTCAGCACATGGGGCTGCTGCTGGAGGGGCTGTCCTGTCCAGCCAGGACACAGAACTGAAAGCCTAATGATTTGTGATCATTTGAAAACTCCTTTATAAGAACGAGAGTATTAAAATGCCTTTGATGGATCCAGTTTTTAACTGGTTCTCAGTTACACCAGTAATCAGTTAGCAAATTATACGAAAGCAAAAGAGCTTTTAAGACCCATCTGGAGGAAAGACATGTAAATGTAAAAGAGACAAGCATATTTAGCCTTAAAATTATCACTGAGTTAACTACAGTCAATGTTGCATCTCATGTTCTTTATGGCTTTGCAATTTAAGAAAGAGTAGTTGCTTGACTTTAGTTAGGTGCATTTGGAATATAATTTTCTTGGTTGCTTAGCCAGTCAGGCCTAAAACTGATTTAAAATTAAAGAACAAGGCAGAAAGTATAATTATTTTCCATGGAAATTGTAAATATTTGCTGTCTATTGTAACCATTCTTTGAATTTACAATTCTGAAGTACTTATCATATTGTATCTGGGATTTGTTAGCTAAAAAAGTGGGGGAGAGTGAGAGGATATGAGAAGCTATAGATAACAGTGCAAGCTCTGAGTGGTATAACTGCATAGCTGAAAAAAAATTAGCTGAATAACTTCTTCCAACTGTTTTTGTTCTGTGTTCTGTAGTTCAGTACAGCCTACCTATATCTTCTACAAGATGGATGCAATTAATCAAGAAAAATCAGCTGACCCTCCTTCATAGAGTTACTCGTGCTTATCTCTGCAAGTGACTTGCTGCAGCAGTCCCTCCAGGAGCCGACACACAAAAGGGTGTCTTTCCCTGCGGGACCTATGCCCAGCGGCTCTCCCAAAGTGAGGTAGGTGGCCAGGAGCAGCAAGAGGGGCATTTGAAGAGAGTAGCTGCAGATCCTGTGCTTGCAGTCAAAGGGACTTTGGCAGATTTTGCCTCTCTGTTTGTTTTGAGGGTTGAGGATGGCAAACGGGAGCTGTGAGGATTAGACACTCACCCGAATGCCATGCACACGCCGCAGGACTGTGTCCTTTCCCTCACTAAATAACAGGAGTTTAGAGAAGAGTCTTGAGACTATTTCCAATCCTTTAATCAGTCATTCACTAAAATTTCTGGGTGCCATTCATTTCAGCGTGGCAGAGAAAAGGCTAAGGGCTGACTTGTTTCCCAATTATAGACTATGATCAGAAATTGATAAATGAGGGGTTTTCAGTGTWACAGATGAAGACGTGACTAGTAGCCAGTAGCTCATGCTCGACAGATTCAGTCTAGAAATCGAATGCACACGCTCAGTTGCTTTATGGTTTCTTTGTTGTTGTTCAAAAGGTGAAGGTAAACAACCAACCAAAGAATGTTATGGATTCCCTATCATATTTAATAATTTTTTTCATAAATCCAAACCATTTTAAATAAATCTACGTGTTTTTAAGTGGTCATTTATTCAGGGAAATTCTATAGCCTTGTCCATAGGAAACCCTCCTAGTCTTTTATGTGGAAGGTTTTGTAGCTACTTAACATACAGAAGCAAATTAATATGTATCAAACAAGAGTTCCCACAGTGCCTGCCCTGAATCTGGTGGGAAGGGAGAGAGACAGGAAAAAGATATATAAACAAATACCATGTGAACTAAAAATAGGATCTTCATAATGATTTTCAACTGGTGGAGAAGGGGGTTGGTGAATTCCCACAGAATTGGGAAATAGCACTCATCATCCATTCTCAGGAGGTCAGTAGCAATGGGGGGTTTCATCCTTACTCCTCCCTTCTGAAATCCACAAGCATAACAAAGCACCGAAACAAAACAGAAAATATTCATTGCTGCCTTGTAAGATTTAAAGTCATTTCCAGCTTTTAGGCACTCTTCTGCACAGCTAATCTTTTCCTTTTTGTATGACCAGGAGGTGCACATCTAAGTCTGAAGTTAGAACAAGAAGTAATCGAGATAACCTTTATTCTGGTGGCTCCAAAACCCATGAGGTATCTATACTTTGTTTCCAAAAATTCTCACCCAGTGATCTTAAATCTAGTCTCCCACACTTGCGCAGCCGGTTCATTTTCATTTTGTTATCAAGTATTCTTACTCCCTAACTATCATAAAACAATGCTTTTTGAAATCTTAAAGCCTGTATAAATATTTTTGTGGGGGTTTTACTGTGTGCTACCATACTGCCTAGGCTCCAGTCACACCAGGATGCTGTTGTGTAGCAACAGTACAAAGCATAGTGAGAGAAAATCCCTTCCCAACATGTTAACTGCTTAGGTAGCAAAGTGTTTTCCTTTCCTCTGACAAACACAGAGTTATGGCACAGAAAGATGAAGTCAATTGGCAAACACAGGAATTTACTCTGGGTTTTGCAACTGTAAACCCCAGCCCTTAATCACGTGGCAGTCCAGCCAATCTCTGTTTTAGCTCTGGGTTGTTCTTTGTTTAATAGAAAGCCTCTTCTTTAGTATTTTCTTTTTATTTTTTTTAAGCAGTTGTTCCCTGCAGTGCTTGCTGCAGAGACCCTAAAAGATAACATTTCCTTGAAATTGATTGGTTTACTATCATTTCCTTGTTGAGAGTCTTTGGAGAGAGGGTGATTTAAAAAGCTGAATAATGATAAGCATATGCATAAGGACATTGTTATAAAACAAACATTTTTTTAGTCTGATTCTTTTTTTAAAAACTATACACATAGTGACAACTTTCTGAAATCAGCACTGTTGATCTAATAGCACGTTTATGTAAAGTTATCTTTTATATAATAGTCAATACTTTGAGTGTAGGAACAGTGCTAATGTTCTTATTAGCAATTATATGAAAAGACCATTTAGCATAGTTATAAACTATCGCTTTGTAAGATTTAAAAGCACATTCCAACTCTTAAGGATCATACTATATAACTAATCTTTTCTGTATGACTAGAAAACTTACTTCTATTGAAATGTATGTAAATGTGACACATCAGGTCAGTTTTAAAAAAGTAAAGAAAAAAGATTAGCAGTAACTAAATTGAATGAATTACATACACACTGACAAAAAGCACTGGATTTTCTCTGTATGCAAATTATGGATATTTTTCCTGAGTATAATAATATGTTTTCAAGAGTCCCTAAAGGCTGACACCTGAATCTTCTCATCTCTTTTGGGAGAGGAATTATTTCTTAAAATTATGGGCTATTATTAACACTTCAAAAATGGTTCAGGAAGAGATTAATAAACTATATTTTACCTGAGGAGAGTTGGAATTTCTGAGAACAGAACCTACTTCCAAGGCAATCTAAGAGCTTTGCGTGTGCTCACTGTCATTGTAAATTACTCCAGAATGGATTTCAGTTGCCCACATTTTGGCTGGCAATTAGAGCTAGCTAAAACTTTTCCTATAGAAATTTTCAGCTGAGTGTCTTAACGTTTACTTTTGTTTGGATCAAACAGTGAGGAACCTGGGATTTTCCAAAGCTCAGCAGTGCTGTTATCATTGATGGACAAACTGCTGCTAACATTTACACTAAGCTTCAGCTAAACTCTTGATGTCATGTTAGTGAAATATCAATATCTCTAGCCTTTTCTTTGTTGAATACAAGTTTCTTTGGTTATTAAATATGTTGGCTCCTAAGAGATTTCAATAAATAACCAAGAACATACATTTTTCTGATATAAGTGGTATAGCAGTCTTTAGGAACAAACTGGAATTGTTCAGTAAGGCTAAAGTACTCCAGTTTAATCCCTATCATTTTAATTTTAGATGATAACTCTTCCATAAGTTTACTTCAGTATATCTAAACTGAATTTTCTTTTCTTTTTTATGATATTTTCTTCTGTGGCAAAATTTGAAATTTTATTTAAACTTGGGAAATCTGGAGTTGTTAGAATGTCCAAGGAAAGGAAAATTCCAAATTTTGATGAGCTTAACTCTTAACTTTTGATGAACTGCTAACTTTAGCCAAAATATCATCATTTTTCCATTGTTTGTATATATCTGACAGACAAAAAACGTTACAGTGCAGGAAATGTTTAACAGCTTAAGAGAGTATTTATTTTTCTATGATATTCCTTTTATTTTTAAATTTTTTCCATGTGGTTGATAAATAATAAGTGACTTTCCACACAGCCTTTTTGAAACAAAAAAGTATGAACGCTTTGAGTCATTGACATATTTTTAAATGTTTTTTCCCCATACAATTTTGTCCAAACTAATAAAACCTCATAAAAGCTAAGTTTCCATTAAATTAATGTTTTCTGCTTTAAAAGAAAATATGATTCTAATAATAACAAACTTTCTGAAGCAGCCTGAGATTTGAAGTTGGAAAATGTTGCATAAATGTCAAGTAGAGTAAAGAACATAGTAAAAATGAAAGGCACCAGAAATGTTTCATTTAAAAAATGGAATTGCACATTGCTATAAAATACTGTCAACAGCCTCATTTTTTCAGATAGTTCTTTTTTTCCTATTTATAAACTTCTCCCATAGAATCCAATAAAGAAATGCTGAAGCAGGCCACAGAGAGGTCTGAATTCTATGTACTTACTGCTTCTCCTGCATAATAAAACAATGCTAGTTTCAGGATTAGTTATTTCATTAAAGAATCTGTCATCAAAAATATTTTGATAATTGAAGTAACAGATAATATGCAAACTAGTAGATCAATATCAATTTTCCCAAACATTGTGCAATCAATATAATAGAGTTATTCTTTACAGTGCTGTGATTAACCTTTGGATTTCCACCAATGTCTGGCAGCACAATGAAACATCAATCATTTACAAGCCTATGTGACAGTCTGTCGGTTCAGGAAGTTCAGTAAAAGATCACTTTCTTTAGGAGGCAAGATTACACTTGTCCAACAATTTTAATATTCCATAGATGATCATGTTTCAGCCTCATATCCTGAGGATTATGTCTCATTGTTATCCCTAGGAACTGAAAGGATCTTTAATTTGGTATTTTGTGAGGAGAAATAACTCTGAAATAGCTTCCTTCTAGAACTGAAGGAAGAAAAGCAAGCTGGCATGTTAGTTGAGGGAAATTGTGTCCCAGACCCAATGCTGCGGCCTTCTGATGAGAGCTGTTTGGCTTGTAGGGGGAGCCTGACTTAACTGCAATTTATAGTCCTCTGTTTCTGGGCAATTTTGACAGTTCTAGCAAAGCACTGTTAGTTAAGTTCACACTTTATTTGTTCATGTGATTTATTTTCCAGATGTGACTGAGAAAGAAAGAAAGGCACTAGAGTCTCACTCCTGTTGTAGTATCCCTAAGTCAGGCTTCCCAGGCCTTTTGTACCACTTGAAACTTTCCCATCTCTCTCTGTATTTTCTTCACTTCTGTTTCCCCAGTGAAAAAAGTCTTTCTATCCCAGGGTGCGCCTCCCATCAGGGGTTTCTGCGTGTCCTTCTCTCACAGCAGCACTTTCCATTCTCCTCATGCCTCCCTGTCGTACGACTGCGGTCTGTCTTGGAGATAAAATCATTAAAGGTGCTAAGCTGTTAAACTCTGGGCTGGCCTTTCTAGTCTACTGTCAACTGAAGATGTGCTTAAAATTACAGTTGTGTTAAACAGATACTCTGACCATATCCCTAAATAATGAAAATGGTCAGAAATGGCATGCTTCAGTTATATGCTACAGACATTAAAAATGTTGCTAGACTGGGGACAAGGTCTTACAATTCTACCCAAAACTTTGGTTTCTCAGACTACTTTAATTAATAATTTCCATCGTTGCCTTTTACTGGCTCAGTCACAATTGCTACTGGCCTTTGGAAGCTCCACAGTCTGCCCAGCCTGTGCCCTAACAGCAGATCTATATTGTATTTTTAATGTGGACCTGAGTACACAGTTGAGTCAAAATGAACTTCACATCCACAGTATTTTGACACCAGCCTATATTCATGTGCAGGCATTAGGTGAGCTTTCAGGGAAAAAGTTTGAGCTCATTCTCCCTTAATGCTTCTACCTCCCATGAGGATAGGACAGACATGATCTTGTCTGCTCATTACACACATTGTTTCATAATACTTGCAAAGATACTGAATGCCAGGTAAACAGAAAAGTTGTCTTGATTCCATCCCAAAAGGGCTTGCTGTCATGTGCAGCCAGCCAAAACGGGATTTGTAGGCAAATCTGTTACAGGAAACTTCCTTCCAGCAATGTGGATGCAGGCACTGTGGAACAGCAAGCCTCATTCTCAGGCCTATTTTTCTGTGCATAGTAGAGGAAAAAACAAAGTGGTATTCCTAGAAAACAGGAAGCTCTGATTATAACTTTTCAGATAACACTATTTCAGTTTTCTAAGAAAGCTGAAATGAAAGACTGTCTTGAGTACATTTGATCTAAATGAAAATCTTTTGAACTGAACTAAAACATTTTATTTGAAGTCAGTTCAACCTTTGAGTGTTATGATGTTTCATGAATTTGTATAAATGTTTTGTGCTCCTCCTCTCCTCTGTGGTCTGAGTTTCTTATCTCCTATATGCCTCTCTCATAATGCATCATAGCCATATTGTCATGGCAGGAAATGTTGCCTAACCCTTAGGCAGGAATGAGAGCTCCAGAATGACAGGTCCCACAAGGCACTTTGTGGGCAAAGTCATGTGGCCTTGGATAAACTTTTTCAGTTCTGTTTAATGCAGAAAAATGAAATACATTGATATGAAAATGCTGAAATGTCTCATTGTGGTTTGGGGAGAAAGAGATCTTTTCAGCTATTCCAGAACATTTCAAACTTTATTTCTCAAAATGTTTTGATATTTAGTCTGTTCATGGAACAAAACTAACATCAAAATATCTGAGCTTAAAAAACATCTGAATGAATAGTTGTGGGAGTCTATATCAGTCCTAAAAGGAAGAAAAGATGCCCTAGATGACAAATCAGGAAAGAAATAGATTCCCAAAAGACGGTGACTGCACCATAGAATATTGGATATACAAGCTAGATTAGGCTTCTATGGGAATGATAGACAACTGCTTGTTATGTATAGTGCAGTTGATCAAATGAGGTGACTCAATTTGTATTTTGTCTAGGATGTGCTACTAATTAATTGTTTCCTCTACGTGGATGTACCTCCATAAATCCTCCCCTGACACCTCTATTAGGAAATTATCTTATTGAGTTGAGATTCTTGACAAAATCTTTTTTTTCTGTTATTTTGGTGACCAAAGCAGCGAATTGAAATTAGCTGTCTAGTGTTTCTCACTAGATTTGGTCTGTGGGAAACTACATTGATGGGCCAGTGCTTTGAAAGCACTAGGTGCTTTTAAGATATTTACATTCTGTGAAAACAGGTGGCTGGATAGAGGAGGGAGATACCATAAGTGCCCTCAGGAAAAGATGCTGGGTGAGCTCATCCCCTTTTAGACACTGGATAATCAACAGCAGAGGGATAATATACAAATGAGCTGACCTTTCAAGAATTTGCAGATGAGCTTTCACCTTTCTGGACAAGTAAGGCAGAAGTGAGGAACAAGCTATAGAAACCAGACATCATTCATTTTACTGCTTATAATGTTTTAAGATAAGGTTTCTTTTCCCTTTTGCCTGTTGCTCCTGTAGTAGTCATTCACTCAAAGAGACAAGCTCTGAATTTGGATTAAGGAACTGAAGGAGAAAACTTTCTCCCTGAGGTGTCTGTGTTCTTGCAGTCCACCAAAGCTTCCAGCTACCTTCTGGCAGTCCTGGCTGGAAAGCGTCAATGGAAGAAAAGAAACTAAAAATCCACATTATGTATATATAATTAATCTCTCTCTTCTATATCATATAGCCTTCTCAATATACGAGCTAGGTATGCTCTGGTTTCTGTTTATGCCACAGCACTATGTGAACGAAAAGAACGAAAAAAGTTAATGTTGGGAAGGATCTGATTTATGAGTTCTGCTTTGTTTTGACATACTGCTATCAAGTAGGTCTTCTGAGGAAAAAGAGATGAGCCTATTAGATAGGATTTCTAGGTCTAACTAGTATTAAATAGAAACAACTAAAATACTTGGGCTTCATAAAGTATGGAGTTAATACTCTATGACATTTTGATTTAAAACCTTGCTTTGTTTCAGAACTGGAAAACATTTTACTGTAATTAATACAATGACCAGGGAAGAGAATTTCCATGAGGACCAAAATCTCATCTTTAGGAGCAATGCTATGCCATAAAATCTGTGCTAATTAAGTTTGTATATTTTGCAAAGACAGCGGAAATAACCATTTACTAAGGAATGGGTGTCACTTAGTCAAATGTCACTTTTTTAGTGTAATGTTCAGCAGAAATCTTTTGCACGAGATTTAGATCTCTTTCTAAAAGTAATGCTTTATCTAACTTCTGGGAAAAAAAAAAAACAGTCTAAATATATGAGAGATCAGCGTGGATGGTGTGTACTGATCTCAGTCTGAAGGCCACTACCACTGAAGTTGGTCCCCATCCCCATAGAGTGAACTGAACCTAATTTCCATTCAAAGTAAACAGTAAATCTGTGAGGAAGTCCAAATCAGAATTTGGATGCCGTGGCTTGTGTTTGTAGGTAATGTCTACACTTTTCTTTCTTTCCACAGTTGGCTCTGTCTTAGATTTATCTCTATTACACTGCTGTCAGTGCTCATTGATTTTGCACACTCCAGCTTGATGGACCATTTAATTAACATTAATCTGTTTTGAATATGCAGTCTGCATATGTAAGATGTGTACACTGTAGTAACCAGGTTCTTGTGAAGTACTGTCTTTATGCAATCAATCATTGATAACCTACACCTCATTTACAGATAAGCTCCTTTTATAAATTTCCTATAATTCAATGATTTTTATTATTTTTTTAATGCAAAGTCTTTGCAAAGCTTGTGGGTGTAATTTCTTATTACAAAGGCTGACTTTTAACACCAGTCTGGTAACCGGACTATACAGCTGGTTCTTGAAGATAGGCCTTTGAATCATTTGCCATCTGGTTACTTGAAAGTTTATGTAAAATGAATCTGGTGTCATTCCCCAGATGTCCAGACACTTTTTCCATTTATGTTAATTGATCTGGTTTTCTGGCCAACTCCAAAGAAAGGACAAAGAATGACTAGATTGTAGAGATCAAATTTCTCTCTCGCACAGAAATGACTGAAAACTTGAGAAGATGGAACAGGAGAGCTGGCATTCTCTCTCAAATTTTACTTTACAAGAGGATTTCTTCTTGCAGCAGTCAAGGCAGCGAGGAACTTGTAGAAAACTTGAACAAGATTTTTTTATTTCATTTGAAGAAAAGATTTAATTCCCAGAGGAATTAGGGCACTATTAGGGAATTAGGGCACAAATAGGCACTATTAGGGCAGTGGAAATGTACATTCAAGGTGAGAGAACAATATTAGCCAAGCTAAAAATTATTTTAATGGGTCACAGAGGAGTAACTGGTTATAATTTTTTTTGCCCTATAATCAAGGTCAGGAGGGAAGAACTAAAGATTTATTCCAAGTAGTTCATATATGTCTTGAATAAAAAATTGTGAGAAAGGAAAAACACAAGTTGCCTGCCTTCTTATTGCAGGTATCAAACTACAGAACCATAGTATCTAATTTGAATCATTCTTTATGAAAAGGTGAATAAAATGACTCAGAATTGTGAAAGGTGAATTTATTGACTCTAAAGAACATTAATACTGGAAATATGAAAAGATTTGTGGCTCCTATGAAAGCTAATCACTCAAGTCACTCAGGTAAAAAATTATACCAAGTCTGCAAAACCTAGCTCTTTGATTCTAAGATTAACCAGGGTCCAAGAATTTTGCTAACAGGAAAATTTCATATACAGGAACGTCAATGTTTCTGAGCTGCTGCTTACATCAGGGGCATATGCAGACAGTATCCTTACAGAGGTAATCAAGTGAATCATGCATATTCCATGGACTAGATACGGGAGAGACCTGAATATCCACCATGTCAAAACTAGAACTTGAGTTAAACAAGTACAAGAGGTAACTCATTGGCTTTGACTCAGAAGCAGATTGCTGTTGTTTAAAATGATTTGATATTAAGTGCAAACCCATGATCCATATGATAACCGCTTTCAAAATTCTGGATGCTCTTCAAGGCAAAAGGTCTAACATCCAAACTAGATGTAAAATCTCTTGATATTTCACTGTCATTTTTGTTTTATACAGGAAAAGGCTCCAGTGATGGATGAAGTTAAAAAGGAAAAAAAAAAAAAAAAAAGCTGATGTACAAGTGCTGTGCTACTTGGATCTGGAAACTGGTAGCAGCTATGTCAGCAAAAATACTATTTTGCTGGTGTAAGCAAGGCTGTGAACAATCATCCTCTTCCAAGCTGGGCTGTACTAGTTTCTGAGATGTTATTGTCCCCAAGCTGCTCACTGTTTGCCTGCCACCCTCCACAGCCTTGCAGGTGTAAAAGAAATCATGCAACCAGTCCTGATCCAGCTGGATATCCTGAAACTGGAGCCCTGTGTGAAATGAATCCACTGGCCATGCTCGGAGCGAGTGGAGAAGGGAAACATCTCCCTACCAGCAGAACAGGGATGGGGACAACCTCCAGCAAAGAGGAGACGACAAACGGCTGATAGCACACTCAACTTGCAGGGTTTTGGTGTTTTGCAGAAATGTCAAAAGCTTATTTTAGGATGGATTGCTGCCATGGTTGTTCCTCAATAACAGCAAGGTTTTTTGGGGGAGAAAACAGGTTTAAAATAATCTATATACAGTAGCATGAAAGTATTTGTTCATAAAACCTGCATGTAATGAATATGCAAGAGGATGTGCAGACACATTTAACTTTGGCTGTTTTTGCACTCCCCATGTATCTGAAGATTGCTTTTATATGGAATACACACACACACACACACACACACACATATATATATGAAAAGTATTTTTAACATAATCCAACATTTTTTCTGTATGAAAAAGCATAAAATGTCCTGATTTCCTGTGATGAAAGATTGCAAAAAAAATCTCAAAACTAATATATTTAAATTGCCTGGTATAAAATAGAGGCAGTTTTTAAAGGCTATGAACATTTTCAGCAGCACAGACACTTTAATTCATGCTCTGTGCTTAACTAATGGCAGCTGTATTCTCCAAAATTGCATACTTGGCCCTGTCCTCCCACACTCTCTCACAGCTAACCAACAAAAGCTCTCAAGAGTTTAAAAATAATCTTACCGAGCTCAGGGCAAAGGAGGCTTTTACGCTTATGGTATGCTACAGGCCTTTTGTAAATCAGTTTATCAAACCCAAGACAAAACTACAAATTTACAGATAAATTTTAACTCTAATTATGCATGTGGTAATTATTAGTGAAATAATAAACTGATAGACAGTAGTCTAGTGTTCATTATGTACTGACTATTAGTTCTGAAAATGTCTCATTTATGTTGCTTTTCAGGACTTAAAATAAAGCATTAAAACTACCACTGGTATTTTTAACTAATGACAAACCTAGATGATTTTGATGGAGCCTTAATTTTCTGGGGAACTGATATTTTTCACCATCACTGATGCTAATTGACTGGGGCCAGGGAGAAGTTTCACTGACCTCAGTTAAATTTAGGCAGCTGTGTTTGAAAATGGGGTGCCTAATTCAAACCACATTTTTTGACAGTGTCATGTCTAGTCCAACATACAGATCAAAACAAAGATGCTTTAAAAATGTTATAACAGTTGGTGAAAGCGATCATAACAAAGGGAGATGAAGAATCATTCCTTTTTCCAGAGGAAGCATTTACCTATAAATTATATTTATCAGCAGTAGGTACTATGTAAAGACATGTACTGACACACGCAGCCTTACAGCAGTGGTACTAAAAATCGCAAGGCTGCAAATGAAGCAATGCAACCAGAAGAAAAAAAAAAAAGTGGCAATAGCATACTAATAAGGCTGCTTAAATAGTTACAAAATATAACCTGATGTATTTTGCTGACTGTGTTTAAGATTTTTCAAGAGTTTCCTCCTCCTTGTGGATGCATGGCATAGTCCCCAGCTACGTAGCAGCCACTTGCCACTGCACGACTCATTGCGCCAGACAGAGCTAGTCACTGTGCCATAGGCAGACTCCACATTTGGGGCTGCTGTCTAATCTTTCCTAATGTTCGCAGTGCGCTGTGACTGTGCAGTGCATGCACAATCATTTTAAGGCTTTCATCGCGTAGACCATCCATGAAAATGTTAGATCAGATTGACCAGTCTTGACTCTGGATCTGCATTTAGCTTAAGAGTAGTTCAAGAGAGATTCTGCCCCAGGGCCACATAATACAACTGGAAGCAGAGCTGTGGCAGTGCAGGAGCTGTTGGATAATCCAAATACTAGACTGGGGTCACCTTGGGCTCAGCTATATACCCACCCCAGTTTGCACTGCATTTTCCTCTTTGTTAACTACTCCCTTCAACTCTTAGTATTTTGGCCATATGAAAATTTTGATAGAAAGTTGTTAGGATCAGGATTAAGATCTATGCTGCCAAACACAGGAGATATGACCTCTTTGCTATGTATCAACCACTGAGAAAAACATCACTCCAATGCACCAGGACAACAAAGTACAGTTGGGCCAAACATTTCATCACCAAAGGGCTTTCATATGTCAGACATTCACCCAGAACAGATTTTGAGGGCTGGAAAGGAAGACAGGTCTGGGCAAAACCCAAACATTTGGTGGCCTTGCTCACAGTCAACGGTGTCCTGATTTACTCCCTGATTCCAGGGCAGTGCTACAGCCTGCTACGTGTTGTGGGGAAGATTTGGCACAGCCAGTAAGCAGAGCCAGTGACTCATTGTGAGATGTCTCTTGCATCTTACACATGTCCTGCTGGCTGCAAGCGGCAGCTTTCATCCTACTCCTTGAGCCCACGGGCCAGAGGTGTGGCCAAGAGGGGAGAGACTGCCAGATGTGTGAGGGCATGATGCAGGAACTAGTTGCAGAGTTTCAGCTCCTTTTGAGACTTACTGACTCTGTGATTTTAATTATTATAAATATGGGAGTCCATTTCCCTTCCTCCCTCCCTGTGTTATTCCAGCCTTGTGCCAATGAAATGCTGCTGGCTGCTGAAATCAGGAGAGTTGCATTTAAAAACAAGAGTAGTGAATTTAACATATGGTTTTAAACTGTAAGCAGTCACTAGAATTGAGTTGCTGAAAAAGGATGTRGGACTAAGGGAGGGAATAGGGAAAACAGATAAAAATTAATGGTGGGAAGCTAGAAAAATCAGGAGGAAGGAAAGAGCCTGGGAAAATTAGGGAGGAAGTAAGAAGATGGAAACAGAAGCATCATTGTGGGCAGAGAAGGGGGCATTGAAAGTGAACACACAAACACTGGCAGCACACTGGGAGAAAAGAGAAACACAGAAAGGAGGGAAATGAATAATGTATTGCTTCATTTGCACTTTAGTTCTTAAGTGGATTTTGGAGTTATTACTGCAATCTTAAAGTTTTCCAACTGAATTGGAATCAAGTCCTCACTTCACCCTTCACATCCTATTAGGCAGTTCTTAGATYATAACTTACTTATAGGCTCTCATAATCTCCCATCCTGACTATTGTAGCTTTCTTACAGCTTGACCTTCTTGAGCCATATATGTCTTCCATAAGGCACAGACTAAACGCAGCCACCTCAGCATCCACCTGCAGCTCGCCTTCCTTTTCATCGTTTCACTCTGAGTTTTGGTTTCCCTTCTAGAGCCTTCTGAACAAATTCTCCACTTAGCGCATTTTGTGTCATCCCATCTACTGTGTTTATAGGGCTGGCTTGCAAGTATGATTTGGTCTCCCCTCCAAAGACACTTCTGTGTCTATGCCATGTTGCCCTGTATGTCTTGAGTCTCTTCTGGGTACTCCCTTCCACTTTGAAGTCGAGTAGATCCAAACTGACAACATCAAATTGTATTTTGTGAAGTAGAAGCTACATATCAACACAACAAAATTTTCCTGTCAAACTCAGCCACCAAGATGTAGTCTATTGTAAACTGCATCCTTTCAAGTACTGTTCGTGAATTTTATGTCCTTTAGGACAAGTTTTGCTTCTTTGGCTGAAAAATACAAGAAAACCATTTCAGAAAGTGCTGAAAGTCTTTATAGGAAATGGCTGCGATAAACAAGCATTGACTTGTGGTCTGGCTCTCTAAGCTCTTGCTTTAGGCTACTGGGTTTTCTGAATCCCTCCAAGAAAAGGACATGGAAAGCAATTTCAAAGGTGATTTGATTTAGGATTGAATCAGTTTGGGACTGACAAAGGAAGAGACAGCTTGACTCCCCACCTCTTGTATAACCTGTTCAGCCCTTCCACCAGCTTTTCTTCTCCCTCCAGCACAGAAGGACTTAACCTCTTGCACATTTAATTATTTCAGTAGCTTGAGGTAGCTTGAAAGGCCAGGCTGTCTTCTTCTACAACTGCTGGATAACGTAGGGAATTAACAATAGGTGGTGATGCTGTTATACCCTGAGACTAACGCCTGAGAAAGGACCACCAGTGTGATGATTCACTGCCTTTGTAATTAGCAGATTACTGATTTCCTAATATCTTTGAAGAGGCAAAGCGGTTGTCACCAGAAACAACCAGCCCCGCCAGCCCTACGTCTAAGTGAGCAAGTGGCAGGTCCTGTCCTTTGCATTCTTTGTCAACACACGAAGAGCTGGTCACACTTAGTGAGAAAGTGAATTACAATCACAGCAGAAGCCCTACTGTAACTTCATTTGTTTCTCATCATATTCTTAAAATTATTTTGTTCACATAAAAGTTATTGTTTGGCTTTAGGGATCTAGATATCCAAAATATTTGAACAAGGCATTTTAAATATGGCAACGAAATAAAGATGATAACACGGTAAATACAATTAACATATGATTTCGGCCTTTATTACAGGAAAAATATGGGAGTTGACAAGATGTATGTGTGTCATCAGATCAAGTTTCATTATTTGTTTTATAGAAGCGATATTATTTCCAAGCTCACTAAAATAGTGTGTTTCCAGTCTCATAAAATGGTGCAGTTTGAGATTCTCAGAAAATTGAAAACCTCCATTTGTGCTTTAGAAAATTGCCTTTGAACATTTAAATGACAAATGATTTCTTGTAAAAACGTTTTGCATGTCTTTATAGTATTCTGACATTAATGAGGTTGACAGTTAAAAACAGAACCATTAAAATACATGTGAGCAATTAAATGTTTCCTTTGCACCAGGAAAGTCTGAGTCGCAGTGAAATTACCTATTGTTTCTGAGGAAATGTGATGTTATAAACCAGGCTGTTAAAGCTTGCTAAAATATTCAGTCTGTGTTTCTTCTGTGTGTAAGAGGAAGCAAAGGGGGTAGAGAAAGAGGTGCTGTTTAATATTTGCCCAAAATCTAGAGGCTTTACTCAGTTTTTATTCAGCCCATACTCCAATTAAACATCCATTGGCTTGAGAGGGTGGGACAGCCTGCAACACTATGTACAGCAATGTAGGCTATGTCTATGCTGTGTTTGGTCATAACACTAATTCTCTAGCCTAACTTCAATCTTTGTTGTATGCCCATTTCTGGTACCTCAGGTCTCTATACTGGTCACATCACCTGGGACACACTGGGATGCTAGTTTGTGTGCCACAAACCTTTAAGCTTTGCAGGCTCTTCTAGTACACACTTTCCCTCATCCGCATCCCAGCCTTTCCACAGCCCACAGTCATCACAACTCAAGTTATGTCCAAGCCTTCACCTGTTGAGCGCCTGCACAACAATGCTGCCTCATGCTCCCATGGCTGATGGCAAGTCATGGGAGACCTGGCACTGGAAGGCCATAAGATGCCTACTCCCAGCTCACCCAGGCTTACCTTTTCCCCGATATCAAAGCGAATTAATGCTGGTTATGCCAACTGACTGCCCACCCTACCCAGTCATGTCCACAGCTCAAGACAGCCATCCCTGGGGAGAACTGCTGTTGGATAATGAGACACCAGCAACTGCTGCTAGGACCATGTACATCATGCACAACCAGTATTATTTATTAGCATCTGTTTTGGTTTGTGACTGCGTAGATAGCAGAACTGAAGGCAGATGTGTATACTGTTAGACTATTACAGAATGTTTTCGCCTCTGCATATGAATGTCAGCACCGGTATCTTTTTTTTGCTACAACTTTATTGCCAGCTTAGCTCACACAACAAATGGACAAGCACATATAGGCTCTGACTCACTTTGGCACTTTATATTGATGTTATTAGACTTTGGATCCATCACATGCTATTTTACAGTTCTGCAAGCAGTTATAGTTTAGGAAGCATTTGGCCAAAGTCTCCAGTCAAGGATGGGCCAGTGTCCCATCTGCTGACAGCATTTTTAGAGTAGAGAAACCAAAATGCACTAGTGGGACCACTTGTCCTGCCACATCTGTCACAATCAGCAGTGCGCACAAAACCTCAAGAGGAAGAAAGCATCCTCTGTTTTTTCTGCCATGAGTGGGCTTCCACATACAACAAAAGAACAGGCCTTGATTCTCATATCACAGGTTACATGTTGCACACTAGGAGAAGGAGAATGAGATTGTCCATGATCTCAAGCCCTGAGATAATATGGTATCAGACAAAGCCTGTCTGCTGTGAGATCAGTCTTTTATTTTCAGTTCAGCAAAAGAACAAGGCAACTCTGCCTAGTTAGCAGCAGCAGAAAAACCTCTGTCCTTTATATCAGGTAGAAGATGCATCTGTCCCTCTTAGGAGCATAGCCCTATCCACAGGGAGATCTGCTTTTTTGCTGTTCCTTTTAAGGTATCTATACCCAAAAGGCAAAAATCTCATTATCCTTCTCTCTCCTTCTTGGCCTGGAAATCTTTTAAAATATTCCCTCTGGAAATCAGGCCCATGATTTCCAGAACTTATACTTACAGAATCACAGAATCACAGAATTGTTGGGGTTGGAAGGCACCTCTGAAAATCATTTGGTCCCACTCTGCTGCTCAATCAGGGTCAGCTAGAGCAGGTTGCCCAGGCCCGTGTCCAGTTGGGTTTTGAACATCTCCACAGACAGAGACTCTGCARCCTCTCTGGGCAACTTGTTACAGTGCTCAACCACTCTCACAGTGAAGACGTTTTCTTATGTTCAAGTGGAACTTTCTGTGTTTCTGTTTGTGTCCATTGCCTCTCATTCTGTCACTGGGCACCACTGAGAAGAGTCTGAACCAATCCTCTTGACACCCCCCATCAGGTATTTATGCAAATTGATCAGACACCCCTGAGCCTTCTCTTCTCCAGGCTGAACAGTCCCAGCTCTTTCAGCCTCTCCTCGCATGGGAGAGGCTCCAGTGCATTAATCATCTCTACAGCCTTTCGCTGGACTTGCTCCCATAAATCCATGTCTGTCTTGTACCGGGGAGCCCTGAATTGGACACAGCGCTCCAGATGTGGTTTAGACAGGACAGGTGGTCTGGTTTGGTGATGGCCTCTCAGTCAAGGCTGAGCTTACCAGCTTTTGGTAATAAAAGTAAATCTGATGAGCTGCTCCAGACTGAAGATTTTTGTCAGGAAACTGAACATGTTCCATGCTGAAGTTTCATTTTGAAGTGAAATTGTTTCCTGCTCTGCATGCACCAGCCTGTGCTGTGACTGTGTGTATATGTTGTGAAATTATCTGCCTGCCTCCACACTTTTCCTTGCAGACATAGCTACGTACAGGCAATGTGGATGACTGGTAGACTAAGACTCCTGCAAGAAATTCAATCCAACAGCATAAACTCACCCACTCAGCACATACTGCAACTGTTAGTGCTTAGAGAATTGAATTTAGCTTTTCTTTTTCAGGAGTGAGGTGATAAATAACTGTAGTTAGGAATTTAGCCATAGAGCATCAGGAAGTTATGAACAAGATCATATGAGAAAGCACTGTAATTCCAAAATGTGCTTTTATGCCCTAAATATTTCAAGTTTTCCATCTCTCTTGCACAAAATCTGCGTAAAAGTATTGTGAGTAGAATCTTTACTGAAGAGAACTCCAACTGCTTTTCTACCAAAGGTGCACAGTGCCAGTGCATACGTTCCTGTATGAACTATGAAATGGAGAAAATGGAACATGAGGCAGCTGTGACTAGGTTAACAGTAAATTAGCATTTTTCTATTGGAGTGTGAAGAGGGAGGTGAGAAGCATTGTTAATTCTCAATCTCCCTAAAGAGTCTGAAGAAAACCAGTCAGTTATCTTACAACTTAACATTTTGCAATGCTGCTTAACATTCAGCTACATTAAGTGAAAACCAGCACTGGCTACTGTGCTGTACTTATTAAAGCTAACAGAGCACTACAGGAAAAGATTTATGGTTACTAACTGGTAGGGAGGAAATGTTTCCAATAAGAGAGAAAAGAAAATAATTCACAGTGCAAATGTTATTTTTATTCAGTTTGTATATATACTATCTATTATTTACCTAGTACCCCAAACTTAAAATACAAGTGTTTCTAAAGAAAAGGAACTCTTTCATTAATGAAAAAAACCTTTCATGTAACAAGTGACAAACACAAAGTCAATGTTTTATACTGTTGGCCAGTTGCCTCAATCATGAAGACACATCCATAGATTCAAACACCTAAGGATATAAACTGATGTAAGTTACAGTAGAGTAATTTCACTGCAACAGTGTTCGCATCTGCATGAGTGAGATCTTTTCTCCTATTAACACCCCACGCATCCAGAAGATAATGTACTCTTTTGATTGTTGCATGATAGTCTTCTTAATCTTGAAATGAAGTACAAAGAAACACAGGCATATTGCATAATAATATTCCTTTAACAATGTATTCTGGGTGTAGGGTTTAATCAAAATGCAAAAATACACAGCATCTTCTAAGTTTCCCATGCTAATTGTGTATTGGGGTATGATAGAAGATAAGTGTTATGCTTCCGCATAAGGATAGTAGGAGTGGAGGGACAATTTGGGTGATTTCCGAGCTCATGTAAGCAAGCGAACAATGAGTCCAGCAGTTGCAAAGCTCTGTCCTGATTCTTTCCTCATCTCTCCCAGTACAGGCCGGGGAATACATTCCCTTTAAAAACAACCAGGGACAGGTATATGACTTCCAAACAGAATGCAAAGATAAATAACTGTTGTTAAGAGAGAAGTTCTTCTCTTATGCCTCCACCCATTTATTTGCCACCAATTTCCTGCTTGTTAGGGGTTATTTTCCCACATCATCTGTAGCTGGACAGTGCTTTGAAACCTGACAGGCATGAAAGAAATCTCCTGTAGGAAGACAGACTATCTTTAGTGTTTTCTTTTTCATATACTTGCAGTAAGAAAGGAACCTCTGAAAAGGGTGGCAGTGAACACTGGGGAAAAGGCTGGAGAAGAAGTTTTGTAATACTCCAGAATAGGCTTGAAAAGATCTTTTTAGTAACCTTTCTGCCAAGCTCAAAGCTTTATCTTGTTGCCTTTCGACTTGAGTGCTTAGCCAGTATTCAGAGCTGTGCTCAATTATTCTGCTTGTAGGGGAAATTGATTTTTACAATAAGGTCTTTCTTTGGTGAGATTCAGTTTATTTACAAAGAAATCTATACAGCGTCCTGTTTGTGTGGATGCTAAGAGCAAGTAGCAGTAGGCAGTTCGCTTCCTCAGATTTTCCAAGCTTTCCTTTCCAGTGAGTCTCTTTTCTGGGGCTCAGTACGTTCTCTCCCCACGTAATTGCAAGTGTGGCTTTGCAGCTTGTTGATTCTGCCTGACCTTCTTTACTCCCTTTTGCCTTTGATCAGCAGATGCACATACCTGCTGTCAGTCAGTCTTCTAGTCCATGTGGTTTGGCTGTGCTCAAGCCTAGCCATGCTGGCTTCTCGCCTTTCATTTCAGATTCAATCGCTCCTTCATTTAGCAGGAACAAAGGCTGCCTTGCCTACTCATGGACTCTATCCAGGTATTTTGCTAAGGGTAAACACCAGCTTCTTCCAGCATAACAGCATAAATATCTTCCTCCTAAAATTCCATAACTTCAATACTGAGAATATTTCTTTCTCTTTCTGTATGTTATCTTATGGTTAGCATCTGCAGAAAGCAAAAGGAAAGTAATACTGGCTATTCCAATTGATGTATTTGTTGAAATAACTTCTTAATATATATTTATATTCAGATTGTACAAAGTATCCTCTCAAAATGAAAAGGAAGTCCCTCTGCGCATGTGCAATACAAAAGGAGCATGAACAACAAGTTTGGGAAGCAGTGTGGGCGTTCCAAAGGTGGAGCTGGAGCTTTGATTTCGACCACCACTTGTAAAAAACCTTGATTCATCGAGGTATAAGAATAGTAGTGTGGGTTAATTATTTTTATGCAAAATATTTATAGATCCAGATTCTTAAAAAGCACAATTGGATCATTTAAAAAATACTGCAAGGTTTAAAGCAGGTGTGAATGTGAAGATTCCTTAGGGAAGGAATTTTGTTCTGTTCTGTTGAACAGAAATATGGGAAAACATCAAAAGGAGGAATGAAGTAAATATGTTATTTGGTAATAATATTGACAACTTGTACATACAACCATATTTTTTTATTTTTAAGCTGATAGCATTTAACTTATTATTGTTTATAGAAGGAATTTAGCATACTTTTGGAAAGAACTTAAGTTACAATCCCAGCTGTGGTGTGGTTTTGATATTTCACTTCTGTGTCTGATGTCATCAAGTGTATTTATAAGGAGTAGAAATTTTTTTAACTGGAAGAGCTGTCCAAAGACAGGCTTTTTATTTCACCACTAGAATATCAATATTTAGTAGTAGTTAACAGAGTGAGTTACATCTGTGATATTTTAGTTATTTATTATTTAATATTATTAATTAGGATTTCATTGTGGCTGCAAGAATGAAAAATATTGACTTAAAATACAACTATATTACATGGAAAGGGAGAGAACCTTGCTAGTTCTTTTACACTGAAAATTTTCTTGGCGTGACTTTGCCTAGATTTTCCACTGATAAGAATACTGTTGTTTAAATAATGTTGAACTTGTTCTTTTCTGCAGGGAGTGTATGACACACAAGCCAAATGTTTTAATAGCTGTAACAACTAAATATGACAGTGTTTRAGTTTTTTGAAGAAATGCTGCATCAAATCTATTATCAGTACTCTTCAAATTTATCAAACATAAATTGACTGATCTGTTATTTTGATGCTCTGCAGAGCATCCTTTGTATTTCTGTAACAGTTAACTCAATTTTTTTTTTTATTTGTTAGTAATTAATATTAAAGTAATTAATATTAAAGGACTGTTTACTGAGCAAGCTAAATAGATATAAGTAGTCATTCTACCTGTGGTAAAACTCATAAGTTCTGCAGTATAATCAGTGCAAGCTGCTCTTGTGAATCAAAAATGTACAGAGAGAAAGATTCTTAAAAGTTAAAATACTTTGGAGCAGACAGAATATAGGTCAGCTAATCTGACAGACAGTTGAAAGACTCCCAATGTGATGCTATGGAAGTCAAATGTGATTGTAAGTTCCCTTTTGCTTGCAGTTGCTAGTTGCTAGCACTGTGCAAAACAGAATATAAGTGTGTAAAGTCAAATTGGTGGGTAGAGGTATGGACTCGGACCCTTTTCTTGGCAGCTTCTGTATGCTGGCTCAACAGTAGCCTTACCAATGGCAGCATTATCGTGGATGTAGCCACATGGCATATTTGCCTGATTCCAGATATACTTCACCTTCTGTATTCCCATGCATTTCAGGTCTTCAGTAAAGAAGCAACCAAGTTACCTGGTGGGGTATTTCCAATTCACATCCAAAACAAAGCATTCCACCCGGTACACATTCATTTCTGCCCCAGGGGACCAGATGAGAGACCACATGTGACAGGTGGTAGTCATCTCCCTAATCCCCTACAAGATACTAAGATACCACAGCAAGAAATGCCATATAAAAATATATGTGGAATAAAATGGCATGAAGTATTGTCTGCTCCCACAGGAGTTCATTTGTTGTTGACTTCAGATTCATCTAAAATTCCACCTATGCTGTTTAAAAGCATTGGGAAAGTTTTCTTCAAAATTTCCATTAAAAAATTCATTTTTTTTTAATGAAGGCTTTTTCCCCTTGTTACTAGGCAAGTTCGCTCTTTACTATTTATCATTGCGCTGCCTTACTGGAGAGGGATCTCAAACTCATGTCACTATTGGCTTTGGACTTCTGAAGTTCTATGAGATTTTATAGCTGTATCTAATAGTTACATGATCAGAATCTGAACAAAAATATTAAGGCATCATATACCTTTTTAATCTGCATCCTCTGAGTTGTTATTATTAGTCCTCACCAGTGTAGATACATATAGATTTTCTTATTTATTACCTTAATTAAGTTTACTATAGTTCAAGATATATTTAGCAAATTTTAATTACTAGTATTTCTTTATATATAACAATAATTTTAATCAGTTCTTCTTTTCATTTCCCACTCCTTAGATATGATTCTGGCTCTCCCTTAGCTTACAAAATATAATTACTAGTCATTCAGTAATTTTATTAACTAATACCCTAAAGACTATGGGATGCATATCTTCTAGACTTGCTCATCTGTATATATTCTATTTCTTCATGTATTCCCTTACCTGCCAGATCACCAGATAGAGTGGCATAATTTTCATTGCTTAATTATATTTATTAGTCAAGGGGTTTCTACCCCAGACATATAGCTTCCTAATAATGTCTGTTGAGCAGATTAGCAACAGGTTTGAAAATAGCTCTTGACACTGGGAATATTATCTGCTGGTCATCTAAGAAGAAGTGTAGGAGAATAAATATCCATTTATTATGTGGAGAATGCCTTATAATGAACAAGCACAAGGACAGAATGAAGGCTGTATGTACACCTATAGTTAAACTTTCTTCACTTTTGAATGCACTGCAATTCAAATTAATTTCCCCCTTAACAGACAGATAGATAGATAGATAGATATAGATATAGATTCCTTAAGTGGGTTGGGCATTTTCTTGGAGGGAGGAAAGGAAGAGGGGTAAAAAAGGAGCTTGAAAATCTAGTGAAACCTAGTTTACAAGTAATTTGCACTAAAATTTGCACTAAAAATTCCACACAGGAGATTTTCAGGTGTTTGGTGGTCATCTATATATGTGCAGCATTTCCTAAGAGCATTTCCTAAGAAATGAAGTTTAATGGCTACAATTAAAATGAATCAGAGGCCTTATCTTGATGCAGGATATTGCATTCCTGTTCTCTGTGAACCTCTACCTCATGGATGCACCTTTTGCTTTTGCACTGTCCTAGGTTTTCTGAAAAGAAAGCAGATAAGCATGCTTTCTATTCACAAGTTGCACTAGGAACCTGCTGAATTCCCAAACATCCATTTCATGGTTGTACTTGCCTTTTCAGAGGCAGTTCTTAAATCCAGTTTACTATACATATTATAGGATGCTTGAAATCAAAATCCTTGCACTATTGGCCCCATGCAGTCATGCAATGAAACTCCTCATCAACAAAATCTTCACATTTTAAATGGAAAAGCTGGGCAAATGGGTATTAGTTCATTCTTTAGCTTAGAAACAAAGACTCAGAGAGACTTTGATTTTTCTCAGTGTCACTGAGAATAGCTGTGGCAGAGTCAAAACGTTCTCTCTTGATTTAGTCTCATGTCTGAACAAGAACAGTTTGTGCCAGCTCCCAGGAAAGTCCTGTCACCTGCATTCCAATCTTCTATTATTCTTAACCGTCTTTTTTTTCCTTCTGGCAAAGTCTAAATGCCACAAATTGTTGCAGAGCTAAGTAGATCTTACAGGTAGGCTGGACTATCCTATGCCGAATACTCTGCACTGAGAGTGTGACTTCAGTCTGGGTCTGCCTAACGGGCAGTTGAAGTAGGCAGCAAACCAAAATACATGTGATACGTTCCACGTCCCTGTGCTACTGGTTGGAAGAGCAGGAAATGAGGAACTAACACAGAGCTTTAGATTCCACATGAAAGTTACAGCAGTATGTGGAGATTTCGATACCCTTGCCTTTGTCAAGGATATTGTATTCCTTAGAGCAACAAGTGCTGTGTCTGTACCAAACCTGGCCAGAAGAAGCCAGCAAGCTCGCTACTAACAGCAGCAGAGTTGGAGGTTGTCATGACAAGTTTGTTGATGCCCCAGGTTGCTGGATTGAAGTTTTATAGTTCTGCCCTTATTTTCAGCAGGTTTTATCTCCTCCTACAGGAAGAAACAGCTAGACCAAGAGAGAGATCTGTTTCCGCATTTTATACTCACATCCAGGCTAGGAAGCTGAAGTCTTCCCAGGGAGCAACCAAGTGAGTTTCATCATCCCCTCAGTGTCTACAACAGCTTCTCTAGAAAGCTTTATCTGTTTAGGGGATTTAGAGATTAATAGGATGGCCAGTGTGTTTACTGTCTCTGGACACACAGATTAAGTGTGAGGAAATAATGGCATTCCCTTAATTTTTATCCTTCCAGCCCATGATCTGTGATGAATAAGAAGCTGGGGGAGAATGAAGCAAAAAGACTGGTGTTTCATTGTCAGCTAGCTGGGTTTCTGTGATGCAAACCAGCCGTCAGTGACAGCGCTGTAGATAATGATGAAAGGTTTATTACTGACAGAGCCTTTGTCTTTACCCTTTTGACCTGGACAGTTGGGAATAAACAAGTAAGATTTGAACACTGTGAAAAATAACAAAATGCTTTTCTGAATTTTAAGAGCCTTGCATGCTGGTTCTGAAGAAAATATCCTCGCTGCCAGAATTTCCAGGAGTCCTATATATCCCCTGCAATGCAATTATGCAAGCTCAGTAGAAAAGTATTCTGCACATTTGGAGCTAAAGGACAATATAATAAATGACTGCAGTGAACTTCATTGCTATTGCATCAGATTGCATCTGAATCCACTACTAGTGGGTTTTCTGGTGTTGGAAATCTGCCCTTCAGGATCTCATTGTCCTCTTGTTTACATTCTCTTTGATACTGCAATACTAGTTCAAGTCTGAGGTATATTAGAAGCAGCTGTTTTGCAACAAACAAACAAAACCCTTTGGCTATTAGCCATCATCATTTTCTTCCCTGTGAAAAAAGCCAGCTGCCTGTCTGCAGAGAAGCAAACTTCATCAAATGGCTGAACTTTTTATAAATGAAAAACTTGGAACTTGAGCCAAGAGTGGTTTCAGGAAAACCTGGTATCAGTGGAGCTTCATTGACTTTGGGAAACAGTGCTGATTCCTGCAGTTGATGATATGGCCTGTAGCTCTAATATCTCTGAATATTGCCAGAGAAATATTTCAGTGTTACTGTGCTGTTCACTTGGTGTACATTTTGCTTTTAACATCATACTCAAAGATTTCTACAAGTCTGACGGGAATATATTTAAAACATCATTTACAATTAATAGGCAATGTAACATGAAGCGCAAAACTGTCTGGCACAGAGGAAAACGTAAATGTAAAACAGCTGAGTCGAGTCATTAAAGACATTTTTTACTATGCTGAAAGAGGGGGAAGGAGACACAGTGCTTCTCAGAATTAAGGTGCTGATTCTAATCCACTGATCTTAGTGGCTACAGGAGAGCAGTGAATTCAAGGCAGTCTCTTCAGCTACATATATCCCACTATTGCTTACTTACAGCAGATGTGTCGATAGATACAAATGGGATTTGGACACCCAGGTCATAATTTACCACCTATCATCTCAGTCTTACTTTCACATTTTCCTTTTTGCCTTTAATTAAAAGATGGAGAAATAGTAAAAAAAAAAGTGATGGGATGTCTTGCTTTGATTACTGAACTTGTAGGATGTCTTTCTTTACTCCAAGGTACCCCATCTGTCACAATGTACAATGCAAATATTGAATTATTAACCTCAAAACATTCTATTTTCATTTATATTACTGAACATTGTTCTTGAATATATTAATGTACACCTTTATGCATAAATTCCTGAAATGCATTTAGTCTATCTTCTGTACAATTTAGTATAGATTTAAACTTACAAATAAAGATAAGCTTGTATAGCAGATTGCAAATAAATGTAGTATTGTCAGAGTTGACTAGAATGTTCTGTAAAGTAACTTTGTAAATGGAAAAAAAAACTGTTTTGAGTTCTAATTTATGTGCGTATTTTGCACTCGCTTCACAATTAAAAAGTTCTTCATGTGAACTTGCAGAGTTTTGCAAAGCCCTGGCATTCTTAATCATTCCTACATAGTGTTTGACTTAGTTTAAAAGGGTGAGCATATGATGGTATTGCCAAGTTTTATGAGACAAGCCATATGCCAAGTCTTATTTGAGAGTCTTATGATTTTTAAATAACAATGTGATTTGGGGCAAGGGAAGGAGAGATCCCGAATGACTTGTGGACTGTTTGGAATAGGCACTATTAAGATTAAGGTACCTAGATAAGATTGGAAGTATAACAATGTGTGTATACACACACACACACACACACACACATATATGTATACACTTACGTGTGTGTGTGTSTGTGTGTCTGTGTGTCTGTGTGTGTGTCTGCGTGTATACACATTCTATCATTTTGGACCTTGACAGAATAACTATTGCTTTCAGAAGTTTAGGTGGATATGTGGAATACTCTTTGGAACATTTTTTGTTGAAACCAGTAGTTGTCAATTACCATGTCTGGATTTAGCAGCCTGAGAGAAGCCCTTAGAAGTCCTCTCCTCTAACTTTGGTGGACCTGTGAGTTATGTTGAAGTCTTACTACAGTTAAATGATCTGACTCATAGTTCTCACTAACCTTCACCTAAGAGAGAACATCTCTGGGGTTTAAGACTGAAGTTTCTCCTGCCAAATCAATCTCAGTCATGTAAACACTGATATGTGCATTAAGAGCCAAATTATGACTTTGAATGGTAGTTTCCATTGGATGGAACAGTGGAAAGGAAAAGTAACACTGAAATAATTTAGTACCTCTCTGAACATCTGGCTCCTGTAGAATCCCCTTTGAAGCTGGAGGGAATCCCGCAGAGCAGCCACAAACAAGCCTTCCTCTACGAGTTTGCAGCACATGGAGCTCTGCAAATTGCAACTCACATCTACTAAATGGCATTAGGTATGGCTAAGCCAAAGGAAATCTGTTAAGAATTTTAAAACAGCAACATTCCACCTGCCATTGTGCAAGAAAAACAAAGCAGTTCAGCCTTAGTACTGGAAAACAGTAAAAATAAGGTTTGGCACCTAGTAGGGAAGGAGACAGAGTGCACTCCTGAGCTCTCTGAAAGTCATGGGCTGAGATCCTGCCCTCCAACTCAAAGTCCTCCCTTGGAGTTTATGGGTGCACTGCATAAACAGCTGATCTGGAACTGCGGCTAAAGATTAACTGTATTCAACAAAAGATAAAAAATCGATTTGGACAATATATTAACACATCACGTTGTCTGTGTTTCCATTCAGCCCTATCTAGATGCAGAACATGGTTATTTCAACAAAACTAGAGTTTATTCTATTTGTTAGATCTTTGTACTATATGTTAGAAGTAGTTGACTATTTTAGATTTCATGCTATTTCTCTTTTAATGACCAGTGCGAAGATGGTATGTGTGTGTAGGCCAGGTTAAGGACCTTCTAATTCAACCTAGTTAAAAATCAAGGACACTACCAATTTCAGTATGTAGACTGAAAGGGTAATTGCTTCAAAAATTGTGCATAGGGTAAAATAAATTGAATTTAGAAGATGACACTGACAAAAAACTGTATGCTTTTTTATAGTTCCTTCTATAGTTCCTCTAGCTAATTAGTCTCTTAGGTTCTGAAAATTGCTTATGAAATGTTATGTTAGTATTTTCTTTGTAATCATGAAACCTTTTTTTTTTCCTTTCCTTTGATATACCCAGGTCTTTTGCCTTCCCTTTCACTTGGTCCTCAGGTTTGACTGCTCTAGAATTAAAAGAGTATTAATAGCTTAGGGCTTCACTCTGTCCATGAATCAGCTGAACAGTTGTGGTCTTTCTATGATTAGATAATTATTCAAAATCATTTGAATGCTTTATACAAATATCTTAGCCTATAAATTCATTTTTTGACTAAACTTTAAACTCAGAGTTTTCTTGTGGGTTGATTATAATGTTTTATAGAGTAAAGTGTATATACGTGTAAAAAACATATATTTTTGAAAGAGATTTTAGTGGTAGAATTTTCTTCCGGGTATCAACAAGCAGATCCTGCTCCTTAGTCCTGAAAAGCTAAATCCAAAGGTAATGAAACGGCTGCTAAGAGCAGCTTTAGGTGTCTAATGACTAGACTGGAGTGAAAGATTAGATTTTCTTTTGTGATGTGACATGCATACAGACTCAGATTCTCTCCTATCTCTTGATGCCATTCAACCCGTTCAGGTAATCATAGATGCTTATCTAGCATCTGTGCGCTAGATAAGTGCACTAGAAATCCTGGAGTAAAATAATGCTAATATGGTGATTCTTATGCCACTTCTGGGACTGGCATTAAAGTTACAGATAGGATACATACTTCTGCTTGYCATCTAGATCCACATTGCCACAGTAAGATCTAAGCTGCTTTAGTTAACAGTAAGGAAAGAACAAAAGCAGTCTTAACATCTGTGTTTTAACATATTCTAGGCGCTCATCTAAGCATTATGCCACACAGTGTAGCTCGCAAGCTGAATTAGGTCACACTTTGTCACAGAGCTTATTTCAAATTGAAGTTACTTCCTTCTGATTTTATTAACAAACCAACAGGCTTGTGCAACATTTCCAGAAATGTCTAAAACTAAAAAAAAAAAATTCTATAGCGATTCATGCAGCATATGACAGAAATGCTATTATTGTCAGTGAAAGTACAGAGCCTGTGACGAAAACTCACAATTTAATCTGAACAGTCAGTTGAATATAACATACTTGTGATAATAGCTAAAGCACAGTACCTGAAACATGTAAGAGAGAGAGTCCAGATTCAATGAAAGATAAGAAAAAAATATTATTATATTAGGGACATGAATTTCTTTTAACTGAGGTAACAGAATTTGTAGGCTGTTTTTCTCAAAATCTTGCCTGTATACAAATCCCTTTCTCCTACTGGGGATCCAGTTCGTCTGTTTAGATTCTACCCCAAAGAACTTACAGTCTATATACATGCAGTCCCAAAGGGGTAAAGCATGGAAAAAGAGCATTGTCTTATTCCAAGTGGTCTGCAGCAGTTTCAAGACACTAATCTGAATCCTAGAGGCAGTTAGTGCAGCACAGTGCTTAAGCTAATATGCCCTACAAAATCAGATTGGGTGCGAGGCCGTGGTGGCGCAGCTACACTGTCACTGGCTCCAGACATACTTCACTGTTAACCTAGCTCTGTTTGGACTGTTCTTCAATGCACAACGTACAGCATGTCCTATGATTGCACAGTCCTTAGCATAATGAGACTCTATTCTTGATTGGTCTCTAGCACAGCGATGCTATTTATAAATGCCAGGGGAAATAAATGATCATATAACACATTTGATATATTTTCKCCAGCATCCAACAGCAATACTAGTATGTACACCAGCATAATGCAAGCAAATGCTGATGTGTGCTATATATTTTTAACACAATGGCCTTGATCCAGGCATTTCTGGCACCATCTTCTATTACCTTTCATTATTTTGCAGTGAAGTTATGTAGGGTACTCTAGATTTGAGATACCTGTGGTCTGGTATTAAAATTAATGTTGAATAAAAATCTAGCTTGTTAGCACCATTTACACAACTGCTGTGCAAACAACTGTTTGCTTGTTAAAAAAAAATTGGACTAAATGAAACAAACTATTCTTTTCCCAGTCTTCATGTGTTGTACTGCAAAAGAAATACAAGTCTGACAGAGAAATCCACTTTCTCTGCCACCTATTTTTTTATATACTTTATAAATAAATGATTTGGAAAAATTACTATCATAAAATTAGAATATTTAGAATTCTACTTATGTCCTTTTTATGATAAAGTATTTGAGTTCTGCTGCAAAAACAAGTGAAGTAAATTTAGATATAGTAGAGGTCTCACCAGATATGAAAATCTGTTACTGAAAATACCAACATTTCTTACGACCTCAGCTCAGAAAGGTAATAGGGCAGAAAGTAAGGAGATGGGTGAAGGAAAGTTATTGTTACTTCATTTAGCTGAGGTCCAGTCAACATCTTGAATTTACCCAGTCTTATTGTGTATTGCAATGGTGCCTAGAGGGCCCAACCAGGACTTGGCATTAGAGAGACATGCTGTAAGATTGTCTCCTACTGTTTTACAGACAAGACGGTCAGAGCAGAGAGAAAGGAATGAGCTGGGGAGAACTTTTGCAATGGCTTGTAGAACTGCTGTTGAATCTGTGGGTGGCATTTGCTAACAGCATAGACTAGAAGGACAAACAAAGGAAAGGGAGAACTGATGAGGAATGGGCTTGAAGAGAAAAAAAGAAGTGTAAAGATGGAGAGAAGGAAGTGCATGTGGCAGGCAGTGAAGTGAAGCTGAGGTGACGGTAAACAGCCAATCACCAAAAAGAAAACAGTGTTGAAAGTAAAACTACTGTAGTGGAAAAATAGCATGCTGACACCATTGGTGGCTTCCTGATAATTCTTGCTGAAGTTGCTTCAGTATCTTTGCATGCTAGCCTTGAGCTTCAGGCAGACAAACAACTGCCTGTTATGATAGTCTTGGTTGGTCCAAGGTAAATCATGTGTGCGATTTCAGGATATTTTATCTTCACCTGTCTTGAAGTATAAAAGAATGATGGTGTCAACTTCTGTGCCAGCTTAAAAATTACTCATATTGATAAACTTTTATTAATCATTTTCAGATAAGAGTAAAAAATATATATATATGCAGTCATGATTAGAATTTTATGTATATAAAGTTATGTCTGTGATTTACTAGGCACTTTCCAGGCATACAGGAAAGGATATTCTTTTCTCCARACATCAAAGAGATTAGGATAGAGACAGCTGTAGGTAGAGGCCAATAAAGGAAGCAGCAAAAAAAGGAGTAAGGCTTTTTAAGTCAGATAATTGTGCCAGGAAAGAATTCTTTTGAGATATTTCAAAGTTCATAGATTTGGTGAACTTGATAAGGGGGCTACATGGGAAGATGTTGTCTGACATCCTGAGTGCCTTATCTGGACTACTAACACATTCTCTCCCCTGGACTTACAAGCTCCATTTCTCTCCTATGCAGGCACACTGCTCCTGCAGAGACCATTTCTCTAGTTCACTACTTTCTTATCTCACCCTTTGCTTGCCAAGCTCATTTACTACCTAGGCAGGACTCCTTTGCATATCATCCTTTGTTACCCATCAAAACTCTCTGTCCAGTTCTGGTTAGAGGGAAGGGAGAGCTGCATAGCTATTATCTTGTTGCTGTCTCTCAAACATCTCTTTTACGACATTTACTCAGACTCCTCTGAGAAACATCACTGTGAGCAGACAGCTGATATTTTGAAACAACTACCTATCAAATGACCAATACTCTGTGCTTGCCCCTTCAACAACGAGGTGGTAAGGAAGATTGTTTCATTGCCATGCAGGCTGAAATTAGAGTGCTACAAAGGTGCTGTGACTGAGGAAGAATGAGTGAAAATTGGCCCTGGTCACAGTGGAAGCAGCAAAGGGTAGAAGAATATTGGTATGAAAGCCCTGATGCCTGAGTGGGACTCAGCCTGGGGGACTCAGTCTGGGCTCTGACGCTTTCAGCAGCGTCTTGGCCCAAGAACTATAAAAAGGCCAAGGCTGGGAGCAGCCACAGGATCTGTCTTGCTGCACATGCAGCAGGGTGGAAGAGGAAGCAGTGGCACACTGGCTTCTTCAGGAAATCCCAACTCTCTAACCTTTTGGCCATGGTGGCTGAGCACCAAGGGCTCAGATGAATATGACTGTATGTCTCCAAGTGCATGTTTTCCCTGTCAATTCTGCTTTCTTCCCATTTACGTCAATCAACTACTCTCAATAAAAACTAAATTGAACGTAGCTTGTGTCTGGCTAGTTACTCCTTTAGATAACAGTTTGACAAAAGAATTTCAGTGCCTTCTTCCCAAATCTACCTGTTTTGGCCTTGAAGAAATCTTTGAGATCAGTGCACATAATGCTCATGGCTGATGCTTTGCACTCTGCTGCCATTAATGATGAATCTGGGCACAAGGTAAAGACTAGCCACTTGTTTGCCTGAGTGACTGAAAGCAGCTCTGCCAACAGGGATGTCTGGGTTGTTTGGAAAAGCTTTTAATCTGAAAAGATAATTAATGCTGTCTTTTTGTTGTGCAACTAAAACCTATGGAAAGAGAACCACATCAGTATCACATCTCTCAATAATGTACATTGCATGACAGAAACTGGGCTGAACTAGAAAGACAAAAATAACTTTGGGTGGAGTGGAGGAAGGTGAGGGTTTGTGTGCTGATTTGTTTATATAATGTTGACCTGCCTTTACCGGATAATGGCAGACCTGAGTAAGTTCCAGGAAGGACTTGCATCTAGCTAGTACAGCTGTAATTATCGTGGGAGGGTTCAAAGTCTCTGTGCATGTATTGGTTCTGTGTGGTGTCTGTTCATAAAAGCAGCTGTATCTTTCTCTGTGGTTGCAGATCAGGCTTCCTAAGAGTCTGTCCAGGGTCCCATTGTTAATAACTAACAACAGAAGAAGGAATGGGATACAATGAGTATCTGAGGGTTTCAGTGAGAAAATTTTCTTTTTCAGGTAGATCAGCTGATCTAGTAGAACAGAGAAGGCTTCAGGCACATGAACACTTGGGTCCAAGTCTGCAACAGACACTGCAAAATTCTAGCTAAATATAGAGATTGTGTTGTGAATCCCACTTGATTTTGCTACCCAGTTAAACAACTGAAAGTGATAGATATCTGTGCAACCGGAGAACAACGTTATTAAACAGAGGAAGGTAACTGTCTATGGACAGAGCAAATCACTGAACAGAGTTATGGGGAAATTATAAGGTGTTATAAAGCTCTTTCTGTGGGGTCCCTAATTTGTGATGCTGTGCATCTACAGCAGCATTAGGCTTTTCTGTTCCCAGACACATGCTAGTTTTTAGGTCTCACTTGTGAAATGAGGACTTGGAGGTCAGAAATACAGCACCCGCCAGCTCCTTGGCGTCTCCGTGCTTTACGGTTTGTGCGTAACTTCACCCGCGAGGTTCCTGCAGACACGACCCCCGCGCCACCTGGGTGGCTTCGCGCGTTAGCTGGGAACGGCGCCCGGCCTGCTGCGTTGGTTTGGGGCGGATCCACCCTCTCCTCGCCCCCCTCGCCGC
>NW_020450757.1:0-11118 GCF_003343035.1 Apteryx rowi | reverse complement strand
GAAGAAGGCCGAGGCCAGCGGCGGCCCATGGCTCCCCGAGCGGGCGGATGAGGCGCGCGCGTGCGGGCCGCTAGCGCTCCCCGAGGCGGCAGCTCCGGCGGGCGAGGCGCGGCCGGCCCTTCTGGCGGTGGCGGCGGCTCCGTGTCGGGGGCTCGGCGGCAGCACGTCCGGCTCCACGTCGCCTCCTCCGGGCTGGTGTTATGGCCCCTTGGGGGAGCGCAGAAGGCTCCCCGGCTTGGAGGTCAGCGCGGCTCCTGCTCCTGCTCCTCGTCGTCGCCTGTTGCGGTAGGTGCCCGCGCGGGAGCGGCGCCAGCCGCCCGCCCCCGGCTCCCGGGCCGCCGCCGGCGGGGGAGGGGGAACAAAGCGGCCTTTCTGCCGCCCGGCCCCGGGCTTTCCCTTGCGCTTCCCCTTTCCCTTCCCCAGCGTCCTCTGCCGAGTTCGGCGGCCCCGCGGCCTGCTCTGCTCCCCCCCCCGCCAAGCTGAGGGGGTGGAAATCTCCTCCGAGAAGTCCCTAAAACTGCGGCCGGGCTTCGGCCCAGCTGCCCCGGCCTTTCTCCTTGGCAGCTGTGTGTAGCTGGGACCTCGGGAGTTGGCGTGCGGCTGCCCGCACAGCCAGTCCCCAAATCCTCTGAGTCACGAGCAGCCGGCGGCCGCTGGCAGGGGAAGGGGAGCAACCGGGGGGCTGTTCCGCGTCCGGCCGGGCCCCAGCAGCGCACGGCCCCGGCGGCGCACGGCCGCGGCCCGCGTCGGAGCGCGGGGGGGTCAGGCGGCAGCGGGGCTGTGCGGCTCGTGTGTGACACATCGGCACAGGCCTTGAGGCCCTTCCCGACCTCTGCTTCTCTTCTGCCTCTTCTCCCCCCCCCCAGTTCGGATTAAAATTTAAACCCGGGTGTTTTGTTCTTTGAACAAAAATGATGTTGATGAAAAATATAGGGATGTTTTAGTCTACTTACTTATATTGATTCTCACAGTATATAAGTAGCTTCTGCAGACCAAAACCCGGATACTTTGGAGTGAAAAATGCCCCCTCCTCTTCTTCGGGAGTTGTGTGTGTTTCCCACGCTTGAGACTAGGCTGTTCTGTCCGTGGGCCCCACGGTGTGGGAAGCGCCCTTCGGCAGAGAGGTGGGCATCAGCCTTGCTCTTGGGAAGTTATAAACAGCGGCTCTGAGTTAGCGATTTCTTAAGCAGATGCCTTCGTTGTAAACATGTGAGTGAGCATATTGAATTGGAATCTGTTTAGTAAAACAAGCCTGAGGCCTGAACTTCAAGGTATTTAGGGTTTTTCTGTGCAAAGGGCTTCGTCTGGCACATACCTGTGCTGCCAGTATCAGTGTAAATTCTAAGTGTAGGTGTACCRCATAAATTTGTAAGAATATTTTCCATTTTATTGATAAAGTACATTTACACGTGTAGAAGTTAGGTAGGGTTCTTCTGATAGAACTACAGCCGATAGTTATGCTGGTACTRAAAAAGGCTATGCTGTGGAGAAGCTCTTAAACATTCAATTTTTAACACTCCCTAATCACACTAACAGTGCTAGGTACTGACCACTCTTGTAAACACACACGCGCAAAGGCAAGAAAAAAAGTTTTAGAAAGTATATAGGCTGTTAAAATCTGATATGTCAAAAGCTAAGGCAAAGCGTCAACTTGAGAGGAGTTGGTTTATGGTAGAACAGGAAGTGATAGGAAAATTTCAGTCCTGGGCACGTTGAGTTATCCTTACATTTGTATGCTTAATGTACTTGAGAAATTGAATTCCTTTGCAAAGGTTTTTAAGGAATTCTGTGTATTCATTTCTTATACTCTGTCACCACAGAATTCAAATAAAAGCCAAATGATAATTGCTGTGATACACCTGATTCAGCCTAACTGCAGTAGATAACTTGAGAGAGTGATGCTGTAACTTATGCAGTATTGGCAATATTTCCACTATAAAATATTAAACAACAAGCACAACCTTTAGTCAGAGGTTGTCTGTAGTTTAAGAAATAAAAATCTTTGCTGAGTGACATTTTGCATAGGCCTTTAATCAAGGCTTTCCAAAATATAACCAAGAATGAAGTCTCCATAACTTTCTTTTGTGACTGCCTTGCTGAGAAACACATTGCCATCCATCGCCTCTATTGCCAGGAAGGGGAAGCCGCTTCAGATTTCTATCAGTGTGCTGTCTCATCCTTCATGAGGAATTAGTTTTCCCTAACAGTTTTTGGTTATAAATTTCTGAAGTTTTGTCCTGTCTCACTGCTTGAAGGAAAGGAACTTTTTTCTCCCCAGTCAAGAGCACCCAAAAAGAAAGCAATTATTCACTATTTAAGTATAGCCTTGTCTCTGGCTGTTGTTTTTGTTTCTCTTGTTTATTTCTTTTGGGAGAGGGAAGCCGGAGTGGGAAAGATTCCCCATTAAAGAATATTACTTTCCTTTACAACTGCTTTTTGCTCTTCCAAAGTAAAGTAATTTAATATCTACGTGAATTTCATCAGGACATGGCTGACAGCAGTGCTCTGGCCTGTGATGTGGATCCTGAGCAGAACCATTTAGATCTCATTGTGTTACTGCATGTTAAATCTTTGAATACAGTAGATGGTACTCYAGGTAAACACACTTTGGAAAAGCAGCAGTGCATTGCTTTGATTGGCTTCCATTACGAAGTTGCACAGCTGTAATATCTAGAGTTTTCCGTTAATTAAAATACCAAATTCACTAAGATTGATATGTGGGCCTTGTGCTTGCCAGAGAGAATGTGTTTCTCTGTTTCCCTGTGGTTAATGAATTTTTCAAACCTTCCTTCTGATAATGACTGTAATCATAAAAACTTGAGAAGAAGGAATACTGATATATGAAATACTGGGATAGCATAGACTAACAAGAATTTTAGCTTGGTAGAGTACTGGGCAGTAATACTCATTCTTGATATGTCTAGCCTCCATGCTGAGTTTAGAATTTTATATCAGAGAAATATGTGATTGTGCATCTCTCTGTATAATTCTGTTATGGCTTTTACTGGGACAAATATGAAGGCATTTTTGTATATCTCACAGGCCACAATCAGTTGTCTGTGTTCAAACTAAAACTGTGCGTGGCATGAAGATAGCTTCCTTTTTAGGGGAAAAATCTCATTTGAGAAATTGGTGTTGTTCTTGAGGGCAGAGTTTTTCAAAGCAAAGTTTGATGAATGATCAACTGGAAATCAAATGAATCTTACTTATTTTCTTGTTAAAACATCAGTTTAGATTTTAAGCGAGACTTCATTTTGTTTTGCTTTAGTTTAACTCTTGGCARGATGATGATTTATATCTTGCCGGTACTGTAATGCAGCATTTTCAGAACCAGTTAGGGAGGGATTGGCATTTCAGAGTGGAGATTGAGTTACAAAAAATCTCTCTGAAGAGGCATAGTGCAAAAGCTAGAGCATGCTTCATTTGGGATGTAGTCTGAAAGTGTGGATACTCAGCTTCCTCACATTTCTGGAGAATTTTTATTACGTTAACTATACCTGTCACCCCACTATATTAATTTGAATTTGTGTTCCACTGAACAGAAGATTATAGTGAGTATTTATAGTGTTCTCTACAGTTGGTAGTAATCAATGCTGATGTACAGTAGATAAACTTCCTTGTGTGTTTATGTGATGCTTCTAGCATCACCAGGTATAATGAGTATAACAGAAAGATATTCTGGGTAGTAGGACTGTGTGACTGAAACAGTTTGAAGGTAAAAGTTGGTGTCAGATACAGATCAGTCTTAATCCTCCTCATCTCCAGGATGGATTTGGCTTGAAACACCGATGACTGAGAATCAGTACAGGAGGTCAGAAGATGATTATTCTCTGGTATTGAAATTGAAATAATGTTGTATGTTACTACTGAGACTGCAACTCCCTTGACGTTGTTCTGGCCCATTAGAGAAAGACATATTACACTTACAAGCTTTATAACATTTAGTTCTAGAGTCCTACTATTCCAGGTTTCTATGGTACAAATGTTACGTGAGGTTTCATTTGTAAGTGATTATTTAGTTTTAAGTTTAGGCAGGTAAAATTGTTGTAAAAGTTCACTGGTCTGGACCAATTTTTATTTCACATCAGTTTGATAACGATGGTATGAGGAAGAATGATGGCTCATTCACCCTGTTTGAAATAATAGTTTGAACATGTAAGCAAATAAAGCCTGCCAGCCAGTTTGTTTAATTTCCTAAAGAAGTTGCGCTGTAAAGCCAGAACAGACTGTCCTGGAGGAATGGTTTGGCTTAATAGAGTATTCTACCTTAAATTCTTGAATGTCACTTTTTGTTGCTTTTATGATATACTGGACAAACACATTTTGCTAAGCTATAAATCATGTTATTGGCAAAACTGCTGCATTTAGTATATTAGAATGGTTTTGTAGTCCTTGAAGGGAAAACATCCTAATTTTAATGACGTATCAATTTATATTATCTAAAAGGTTCATCATCTGTCTGCTGTTCGTGCAAATGTATATTCAGCCAGCTGTTCAGAGCCAAAGTTAGGTCTGTAGCCAAAGTATCTGTGATGTCACTTGGAGAATACTTGAGGGGAGAAGAAAAAAAAACAGATTCTGGACAACCTCATAGCAAAAGGAGTTTGAAAATTTAATCTAATGTAACTGGTATGATTATAGGTATGCCATAAATGAGAACATCTTCAGCCAGAGGAAGAGCAGAGAGGTACTTGTAACTGGAATCAGGACAGAAGCCACCTGACTCCATTCCTGTCATCAGAGCAAAACATAGTTAGCACAACTTCCCCCCGGCCTGTCCTTGCTAGGAAAGGAAGAGCTCTGCTGGGTTAGTGTTGTGAAGGCCATACGGGTGAATTTCTGTCTGACTCCTTTACTTTACTTGATCCTATTTCAGTACCAGTTACAGATGGGTATCTGTATTGTTTTCAACTAATCCCTAAATATATTATTTTATATTTGTCCTAGCTAAAACTTGGGAGTACAATTAGTTTTGTGTTTCACTAACAGATCTCAACTCTTAAACCAAAGTTTAAGAATTTATCTTTGGTATATTAGAGACACAGGTAGCCTTGCACAGATCACTTTTTATCATGTGCCTCAGTTTCCCATGCTGTGGAAAGAAATTTTTTTCATACTTATGAAGTATAATTCACTAATGCCCTTACAAAATATTTTAAATTCTTGAGTAATTTGTACAGTGCAAATAGCATATTTTTTATTTTCTAGATCTCTCTGCATTTTCCAGTTTGTGTTACATTTATACTGTCCCAGATAGTTAATGACAATGTTAAACATGATCAGCTGAGATATCTAGCTAGGCATTATTTGAAAGAGTGCGGCTTGTCAGCAACCTTTGATATATATATTTTTTAAACTGTCTCTCAGTTCACACAACAGTACTCTTACTCAATTTAGAATTGATAGCTATAATATTTTACAATACTGATGATTATTGAGGTGTCAGTTGGTAGACACAATTCAGTCTACTTAGTTGACATGACCGTAAGAAAACGTATAGTACCAGTGTACTTAAATATTATGTAAGTTGATTGTAGCTCTGAGTTAAAGTACTTGAAGCCTCTCTCCTGTGTTTATTCCTGCAGTAGAAACAAATGCTTTAAGTATTTGAAGTAGTAGGTTATATGGTACGGTACTCTATGAAAACTGTGTTGTTCTGATTGTGTTTTCTCCACCTGATTTTTTTTTTTTGCAGCTGTTACTTTGCTAAAGCTTTTTTTTACATGAAATTTTACAGTTGCATTGAAATACATAGTATTGATTCTTGAGAATATCTAAGTTTTAACTACTAAAATTAACATAAATGACAGATCAATACAAATACTTTGATAAGCAGTTCACTTCTGAATCTTTGTTTTGGACTTGCTTCTTGGAACAGATGCTTAGAATTTGGTTATACTGTGTAACTTCTGCTACATTGTTAGTTTGTTGACAATAGCGTTATTTTTTAAAATAAAACCTTTTTTAACAAGGCAAGCATATGTGATAGCTATTCACTAGAATTTTTCCTTCTGTTGTGTTTGGCACTTGTAATTTTAGGCTATGGGGGAATTCCTGGTAACTTCCTCATCAGTTTCACAAGCAGCAGCTCTCTGGAACTGGTCAGGAAAAAAAAAAAGAAATGAAATACTTGTTACTGGATTAGAAGTAAGCTAGCAAGGAAAAATAAAAGCAAAAAGAAAAAAAAATTAAGGAAAGCTTATGAATGGAGCATATTTTGAAGGAAAAAAATCGAACTAAAACACTTGATATAGTAGCTTGAATTGTCATAAGATTTTTCTCCCTCTTTCTTTTCACTGAAGTGTCTCGTGACTTGCCGGTGCTTTCCCAGATACCTTTAGTGGGTTGCTGAAATTTATTTGAAGTGAAAGAAAGCCGAACTTGCTCGCTGTTACAGTAAACTGTGAACTTTAATGAAAGTAGTGAAACTGAACCAAACATCTCTATGCTGTGTTACAGTGTATGGTGAATGTGTGAACTGTGTATTAGGATGTGGATTGCCTGTGTTTACCCATCTGATTGTGTATTTGTAATTCATGACTAGCCTTCCCTTAACTCAGATGTTTCCTCTACTAAGTGGAAGCCCCTGTGACTGACTTTAGGTAACAGCCCAGAGCAGAATTTTTAAGTCATTTGCTGCTAGAAAACAGTAGAGTGATCCTATAACAAGCAGTGTGAGTGCACTTGGACAGGTGGTAGAAGACTATAATGAAGTTACTTGTGTTTAAAATTTAGGAAAAAATTACTCTGCCAGAGGGTCCTGTAACTTAGGTTCAAAGCTGGAGTAATAAACCAAGTGTGAGATATGGTAGGTTGTTACTGTTGCATGAAGGGAGGACAAGGGGTAATCAACTTTGCCTGCCAGAGCCCTCCTCAAAAGGACTTTCACTGMGTCAGGTTCGCAAAGTTGATCAAAATAGACAATTTATTAAAGCGACAGATCAGCAGGTTCAGGATTGCCAGTGATAAATGCACTTACTGCAACAAATTCTACTTTTTCTGAGCTCAAACTGATAAATAAGCGCTTTCAACAATGGTATTTTTCCCGGGGTAACATCCGATGTTGTCGGAGGCGCAAACCTTACCAAAAAGGCGTCCCTGTTTTGGGGAGGAGAGAGGTCCAGGCCCGTCGACCCGTCCGTAGGTTGGTGTTCTCGTCCTCGAAATGGAGGATTGTTTATGCGCTGAATTTATACTCTTGGCGAGGTAGGGCTGAGTCAAACACTGTGGGATGTTTGGTCCTTGTCGAGCTCAGTAGAGGGTGTCAATGGCTGCTGGCCTTTTTTTTCTTTTGCCCCTATCAACAACACCAGGCTGCAAGACTCCCGCCTTGCCCCAGGTGTCATTTTGGGTAGAGCAATGTCAAGTGGTGAGACCTCCGCCTCACCCTGGGTGTTGTCTCACCCCTCACCAGCATGGGCATCAGGCCGCAAATCACCCTTTGTATCCACTGTTTACCCCACGGCAGGGAGGATCACAGATAATCACAGACCATTATCCCACATAGGTCCCTCTGAAAGTACAGATTGTGGGAATAGTTTTCCTGAGGAAAAAAATTTAAGGAATTTTATTTATCCTCTAATTTATACTGTCTTACCAGTAATAAGTTCTTTGTACTCAGTGATGTCTCTTAAAAATTTAGTGGCCTTACTCATTTAAGGAACTTACCCTGTAGGAAGAACTTTTTAGTTACTGAAGGTCAGCAATTTATAACAGAAAATTTAAGTATTGTTGGTGTATCTTTTAGAGGGAAAACTTATATTCATGTATTCTCACTTCTAGATTTTAAGTGTATATGAATTTCCATACGACTTTTGGTTCCTTTTTTTCTACACCATACAAAGTCTATTAGAATCCAAGAATAAAGTAGTACCCTTACAGGGTTTCACTTCTACAAGATTATATTTTGAGTATCTCAGGTATATGAAAATAAAAACTCACATTTTCAAATAGTAGTAACTGGGGCTGAGACAGATAATGAGTAGGTCACATGCAGTAAATAAATCCTTATATATAAAAAGTGCTGCTCTCATTGCAGAGTTTTAAATGCAGGTTTTAACTGCATTTTCCTGTAAACACAGCTTAAAAAAAAAATCCTCTTCAAAGAGAGAATGATTCTTGAGTCCTAACAAACATGCTGTATTATTCATAATATTCTTGTATTTACTCCAGTCTGCTCTCCATGCTAGTAAGCAATTACATTTTTCTGCTTGCTCTCTTCTAAAGAAGTGCTCGGAGACAGTGCACAGGGATTTAACTTGCAATGCTTGTCTAAACCATATGGAAATATTTCTAACTGAACTTGGAGATTACCTATTTCATTTTTCTCCCCAACTGTTTTTTTTTTTTTKTTTTTTTTTTTTTAGAAATCTAGAGACATTTTTCTTCTCCATGGTGTGAACATTGGTTTAAATATTCTGTAAGAGAGATTTCTTGGCAGGTCAGGAAAATGAATGATAAAATCATGATTCGTGTGTGTCTTGATCACAACAACATGCAGCTGGAAGTAGTTTTTGGGTTTAATTTGAGTAGTTGTTTAATTAGTAAAAAAAAAAAAAAAAAGCATCTCTCACCAGAGCAGCTTTCCATTGTTCCTATGTTTTGTATCTTAAAAGTACTGAAAAAACAACCAGTTCCATTGCTCAGGGTTAGCTAATATCTGTGGTTAGAGATGGTTCATGAAGACCGGAAAACTGGGATAGCAAGGGCAAGAATGATTAGAAAGAGTCTTGAGAAGGCAAATTTATGGCTCCTTTACAGAGTGGCAGAACCATTCTTTAATATGGAAGAGAAAGTGCAAGGTGTCTTGGGAACAGCTGCTGTTTAGGAGGCTGTGAAAATAGAAGGGAGTAAGGGAACCAGCCTTCTTTACTTTCAGGGGTGTTACAGTGACTGAGTGAGCATCTAATCAGTTTAAGATGATACTCTTATGTATAATCAGCAAATGAGGGAAAGGGTTTGAGTGCAGGAGAAGCTTGAGCGTAGCCTGGGGTCTAGCCTTCAGACCTTCCAAGAACTACCAGACAGGGAAGCCTTATGGAAACTTCCACTTCTTGCTTCATACTCATACTTTAGAAGATAAGTGAAAGATCTGACTGGGATCTTTGAGCATTTTAGTAACTCAACATGTGGCTTTTATCAGCATTTTGAAATATCCGTTTTGTACACCATTGTGTACTCCTGTTTCTTGCGGGTACTGGCGTTTGGGAATTCTGCCTTCTCCAGCTGCTTTACTGCTGGATGTATCCAGGAGCTGTGTGTTCCTAGAATCTAGTTATTTCTGACCTCCACATTGCTGCCAATCCAGTTGAAGCTGTTTTCAGTGACTGTCGGCTCCTACCTGGATGTTGTCTAGTCATCTTCAGTCCCTGTCTTGAAGTTATCTATTGTGTCTGTCATCTACATGAACTGTGACAAAATTTCTGTAGTATCAGAATTCTAATGTAAATGACAATCCAATATACCAAAGCCAAGTGATGGTATTACTAACATCCAGTTAAGTCCACAATATTAGCTTTCTCTTTCTTATTCCAGAGTGGAAATCTGGGACAGTACTGCCCTTTTGTCTTTACATTGTAGATGAATGAGTCTGGAAGAAGGAGCAGAGCCATATTCTCCTTCCTTAGAGAAGAGCCAGTTTGCTCCAGGATCAGTTGAAACAGCCAGTGCTTGTATGTGGTGGTGCCTTTGGGGTCCATGAGGAGTTTTGCTGGAAAAGGAGATCCTTTATTCTAGGTGTACAGATTAGAAGGAGCAACAGGGCTGCAAACTACCACATAGTGAAATCCCCCAGGGATGATTCCCTTTGAAGTCAGATCTGACAAGAGTGAAATGTTAAGGTTGAGGGGAGTTGAGAGATCCCCTCAGCACTGCCAATTAACCAAAAGTTCTGGTAGAGCTTCATAGTGACTTTTTTAGTATCTGTATTATGAAAAATTCACCTGTATATCCACCTTAAAATGTTAATTGAAAGCATGGGGGTCAAGAATATATACGCGGGCTCCAAGTGAAAAAGTCTGCTTTGAAGCCCTTTCGCTGGCTTGCTGGAACTCTCCTGAGTTTGTGGCTGGACAGAGGAGGTGGATCTGAACTCTGCATAGCCATTTAGAGCTTTGGACGTGAAGGAATCGTGCATAAAATGCTTTTGAAAATGATTAATAACAAAAGTAAAGATGAATTTAAAGTTTTAATCTGAGATCCTGCTTGGTGACCATAGGGCAGCTATGGGAAACAATGAAGCACTCAGAGCATCTAAATTTGAAATAAACATCCATAGTTTCTCAGGTACATGTGCATTATTAAAGTAAATTGGCCACATCAAACAGCAGGGGTTTCTTTTTCCCCCAAGGGAGGTAGGTGACTGAGGGAAAGGAGGTCTGAACTAGCTTTAAAGTTGTAAGATGTTGAACACAGTTTATAAATAATAGTTGAACAATATGCTTTATATAACAGCAGCTACATAGAAATTAGAACATGTAGGCCTTATGTCTGAAATTGATCTTGTGCTTGTTACCGTGCTATGTCATATTTTTTATGCCAATTTAAAATTCAGTGCCGTTCTTTAAAAAGGGTGTAGGAGCAAGTGCTGATTTTTTGTTAACAAGTAGGCTTTTAATAGAATGGAATGTCTGTCTGTAAATGTGTGTGGGGGGGTATTTTTTACCCTTAATATTACAGCAAGAATTAGTGTGTTAAAGCCTAATTTACCCATTATTCCTTTTCTAGTTGCATTCCTTAATAAGGAAATCCTATTTGAACCATTTTTATGTCTTCTGTAGATCCCTTTTGTAATACCACAGAATGAAGCAGACCTTCTCATGTCACAGTCATCTATTTAAAAAAATATATATGTTACAAAGTACTGTATTCCTTAGAGTAAAACTTCTCAAGACACTGGATTTATGCATTTGTGCAGAGCAGGCAAAGAGATTCTGTTATCAATACACAACTTTGTTTTCTAAATCAAGTTTAATTTGTTCTGTGCTTAAGATGGCAATGGATCACACAGAATCGCACAGAATCACTGAGGTTGGAAGGGACCTCTGGAGATCATCTAGTCCAACCCCCCTGCTCAGCAGGGTCACCTAGAGCACGTTGCACAGGATTGCATCCAGGCGC
>NW_020450756.1:675584-683861 GCF_003343035.1 Apteryx rowi | reverse complement strand
CTTTTCAGTGGTGCCGAGCGACAGGACGCGAGGCAATGGGCACAAACTGAAACACAGACACTTCCATCTGAACATGAGGAAAAACTTTTTCACTGTGAGGGTGACAGAGCACTGGAACAGGTTGCCCCGAGAGGTTGTGGAGTCTCCTTCTCTGGAGATATTCAAAACGCGCCTGGATACAATCCTGTGCAGTGTGCTCTAGGTGACCCTGCTTGAGCAGGGGGGTTGGACTAGATGATCTCCAGAGGTCCCTTCCAACCTCAGCGATTCTGTGATTCCCCATGCATTGCTCTGGGTCGTTCAGGCAGCTCTCTCCTGTATATGTTAGTTTTATACATGTATCTTTGTGCTTGTGTGCATATTTAAGAATTGGTACAACTTTGTGTGTTATGGATTCTGAGAAGTAGCACATGCTTCTCTGCGAGTGTCTTAAGTTTATCTAGCCATGAATATTGAACAATTTATACAACAGCAGATTGATTTGAAGATGATACTGTTAAGTTTATTCAACCTTTGCTTAATTTTCATAGATTTTAGGAAATGCTCTCACACTAATGTTCAATATATATTTTCCTAATTATGAAATTTTATTACATTTCAAAATGTGAATTTCTGACTTGTAAAACATAAAGTCTATATCTGGTGTGAATATTTTTTGCCAGATTTTTCTCTGGTGTAGCTTCTTAGCCTTCTTGGAAGTTACCACAAGGCTAAATCCTACATTTTATGTGAGCTAAGTTAGCTGTAGCTGTTGGTCTGTGTCTATACCTAGAATTTCTATCTTCCTCTCTATGAAAAAAATTAACATTTAAAGCACTACCAAAGAAGCTGAACAAATTCTAATAATTTTCATATTGTTGATCCTATAGTGTTTATGTCACAAGGCTAACAAATTGTCAGCTAAAATCCAGAGAAGTTGAATGTTGGTATCAAATGTCTCAAGTATCTAAATTACTCACTGAAGTAATAGCATAAGACAGAACCAAGACTTTTATCCATATTATAGGGGAACAGGCCTAAGTATAATACTTACTATAAAATAATGCAGGAAATAACATACAATAACTGTGATAAAATAGGAGAAGCATATGATAAGTAGTTTAACGGACAAAAATATCTCTGACAGCCAACTTGGGTCTTAGTTGGGCGAAATGGAATATATAGGATGAGACATCAGAGGTGGAAGAAAAAGATCAGCTGGGGCTCTCTGTGAACAAAAGGTTAAGCTTAAGTTCCAGGTAACCAATAAACATAAGCCTTATTTAGACTGCAATAAGATACCATAAGCGTATCCAATTATATATAGTTTAAAGTAGTTTATATTACTGTTTAAGATAATAGAAGAGTTCCACAACCTGGCAACATCCTTCTGTTCTATGTTCTAGCAGAAGATCCATCTGCAAATGGACAAACCCTTCCTGAAACTTAGGTGCCACATCACCTCCACAGTTTTTGTCCATTTTTGTCCAATATTTACATGATTTTTTTAAATTAGGAAAATTCATAAAAATTCAAAATGCACTTATATTATTTATCAAGTAATACTGGTATTTTATGTAGGAAATCAATGATCCCGGCTATTATATCCATTAGGCTGCAAGTTTTAGTGGGTCCATGATATCAATAGCATGAAAGTAGAGACCTGAATTGTTGACATAAGGCCAGGCTCTGGGATTATCAGGCCATTTCTTAGACTTATTTGCAGATCAACTGAGACCGAGATTTTATCTAAACAGAACTTAGCTCCACCTCTGATGACCTGAAGGAAAAATGAGATTAAATATTTCAAGAAAAAGATTAAGTTATTTATCAAGAGTGAGATATTTTTTATGTTTGTTGAAAAGTTTTTCAGAGATAATGAAGGAAATCTTCTTTCTTGAATTCAATTTAATTAGCTAAAATAATTCAGGGTACATTTGCAGGGAGCAGTTTTGGTCTGTGAGAAGCTGAACTAAATGAGTGAATGCTCATTCTTGGCTATTTACAGACTGTGTACCAGTGGCAGTTAAGGTACAATTGCAGCTTTCACTGTAAACCATTTGAGCAGCAGAAGGTATTATATTTTGTATGAAGTTTGATCAAATTTATGCATTATTTTGGATATTCAAACTTATGCATCTAAAATAAATAAAGGAAAACTCTTTCCAAATCATCTGTTTTAAAAAATTGCGTGTGTATAATGTTTTAAAATGTCAACAGGACAAAAGGTACTGTATGCCTACTGTAAGATCATCAATGGAATAATAACTTTTCTCACTATCTTTTGGTGTCTTATTTTAAAGGTATAAACAGAGGAGGCAGAGTTTCAGCTTTAAATCTTCATTTTCAGACTTTTGATTGCTCTGYTCCTGCAAAATGGTATTGCATTACTGCTAGTTCTTTGTACTGAATTATTTATGATGCAAACACCATCAAATTTCATTATTTCAAAGGGAGTTTAAAAGTTTTAGAAAGAGGAATAGAATGTTTAGTTGTCCTAAATCAGTTTTTTTTTTTTCTTATGATCACTCTGGGTAAATAAATCTTTATTGCTGACAACTTTAAAGGATCATAAATGGACATAAACTGGTGTAGAAATGAGAATGATTAAGTTGGAAGAGAAAAGGGTTTGGTTTGGTTTCTCTGCGCAAAAAGATTTTTTGCCATCCTGAGTCTTGTCTCCCTGGAGACAGTATGGTAGGGAAATAAATCTTCAAAAGATTATACTTTTGAATGATGCTTAAACTGTCTGAAAATTTAAAAATGGCATCAGAATTTTCTGAACTTGTACAGTATTGTCCTGATACTTTCTGTTCTTTTAAAATTGCATGATATGTACAGCTGGTGAGTCTTGACTGTATGCAAATATGGCAAATTACATTTTGGTCATCTCCACATTCCCATCCCAATCACAGGTTTTACCCCTCACAGAAAAGCACACAGGTGAACTTGTATAGGTGCAGTAAGCTCAACTCGTTACCAGTGCAGCAGATTGTATATGCCAGAGCATCTGTACAGAATGTGTGCGCTAAGTCCTCCCTGTCCCAGGCCCATTGGATTCACTGCACATGTATAGCTGATTCCATTTGTGCGTGTGTGTTAAGCATTTCTCTGGGTTTATCAGATGTTTCACAGCCAGAAATTCTGGAAAAGTCCTGAAGTTTCACTCATATATATTTATACAATGTCTAGTATGCTGGGTTTGATTCTTTTTCAATGATGCAATAAAACCGAAAATAAAGCATAATTATAAATATGTACTATATGTAAGAAAGGCTAAGCTTGAACAGCTTGCATGTGAATAGCTGAATGAAGGGCTATCGTACGGCCTGCTGGTAAGCATTTTATTCTACCTTTTTATCCATCTTCAGAATGCAACTTTTCAGGAATGATGCAAATTGATGCCAGTGAAAGGGTTCAAAAGCCTATGTTTACAGCAAATTTATAGCAGTTTGATTCATCTTCATAATGCAGGAAAGCAACCCTGACTTGTAAACCAGTTCAAAAAATTCTGTGCAGCAGTTTATTGATTTTAGTTTAACTTGATAACATCTTGGATTGTTTAGCACCTTTCTTTTGATGTATAAATTACTTTGCTCTCCATGCCATCTCTTAATTTGTCCCAAATTTACCATGCTCTTTTCTTTTCAAGAGAGGAATTGTTCTGTATTGACTGGAAATGCACATTTCCTTCATCTCCTTGCTCTTATTTATTGTAAGATATCATTACAGTTGTTGAATGAGCCATCGTATTTCCCTTAGACAGTAAAGTTCTCAAATATTTTGCTTCTTGGTCTAGAATAACAGCTTAATTTTGGCTTCTTAGATCATAAACAGTGTAATAATTTGGGAAAAGAATGCTGCTCATGGATGGCTAGGATGACATTTGGAGATATAGTTCACATTGTTTCTATGTACTTTATTGCGCATACAAAATAAATAACCCTGGGCCTCACACAGAGACATAGAAATAAGCTCACTTGTCTCAGTTTGCCTCACTGTCTTCCTTTGAACTCTCTGGGGTAGTTCACTTCCTGAGGTAATGGAACAGAATTTATATTTTCCAGTCTATCAGTTTACAGACCTATTCTTAGATAACATGTATGGATGGAAGATGCATTAAGGTAAAAGATTAAAATGAGACCACTTTGGTARAGCTTGATATTTGCGGTCTTTTTTCAGTTTTAAAGTCACTCAAGGACTAATAACTCAGAGGTGGCCACCACTTGGAGAGAGCGTTAGGGTCAGGCTGCAGTCATCAAATAAGACAGGACTTTAACTTTTTTGTTGTTTTTTCAAGGATTAAAAAGAGTAGTTGCAAGAAGTTTCATTATCAGTGTGTGTGTGGTTTTTAATGCCTCTAATTCAAATCCAAGAGCCCCTTCACTGATACTACCTCTTCTATTTGGAATCATAGAATATCCCCAGGACAAGTAAGGCAATTGAATACATAAACAAGCAACATTAGGAAAGTATTTTATGTATTTCTTTGCTGTCCTTGCATGTGATTTATTAGCTGGAACATGGAGGAAAGCCAGCACACATGGCCAGTTTGCACTCTTCAAGACGCCAGTTCAGGAACTTTTTGCAGTCATTAATCTAAACCATAGAGCTAAAAACTAGAAGCAACTATAGCAAACTACAGCCTTTGTTTTCTTCTTTCTCTTCTCATGGCAGGAAGTTGCAGAGCCACTTTTAGACCTGAAGGAAGGAATGGACCAGCTGGAGCATAACAAAACGTTGGAATTTATCCTTTCTACTCTCCTAGCCGTTGGGAACTTTCTGAATGGAACCAATGTAAGCCTCATGCCCCTGTGTCTCCTCAAGAGCTTCTCCTTCAGAAAACAAGTCAAAACTGTTATTGCACAGTTACAACCTAGTATTTGTTTCTTACCAGAAAAGTAGTTTAGAAAACAGAACCTACTATTTCTTTTAATTTTGTTTCATAAGTTTACTTTGCCTCTTTCAGCATAATCTGGAAGAAATTTAGGGCCAGGCACTTTTCTGGTGTAAGTACCTTGAGTTCAGTGTTGTTGCTACCTCTTCAAACCGAGAACTGTGTCATGAATCATTTCACTGCAGGTGGACTGATTTTAGGCCTACTCTTCAGCAAGTTAAAAAAAAAATAATAATAATAATAAAAGTGTGTTTGCTGTAGGATTCTTCTTCTTCCCCCACTGCCCCTTCTTGGTAAACATTTTCTTCTACTAATCTGCAGGGGAAGGAGTAAATATTTTCATTTTAAATTTCTTGCCTGTTTCCCCTCCCCTTCCTGCAGGCCAAAGCTTTTGAGTTGAGCTACCTCGAGAAGGTTCCAGAAGTCAAGGACACGGTGCACAAGCAGTCCCTTCTGCACCACGTCTGCACTATGGTGGTGGAGAAGTTCCCGGACAGCACCGATCTTTATTCTGAGATTGGGGCCATCACTAGGTCAGCCAAGGTACGTCTGGCAGGGAAATATATATGTATTTTTTATATAAACTCTTTAAAGTGCAATAGTTGTGGGTTTTTTTTCTTTTTTATTATTCTTTAATGTTGTTCCTCCCTGGTCACAGCACTTTTTATGAATATAGATATGTCATGTCATTCTCAAGGAATTTTAAAGATACCGGTACACTCTCTTTTGAGCTTTATCTCTGTCTGTCAGGTGGTTTCCTCATCAAGGCAGTAATAGGAAGCCATCTTATGACATCTGCCATGAATTTCAAACAATAGTACTTGCTTTCTGGAGCTTACCTCACCTATAAAAGTTATGGAAATAGCCAACTATAATGGTAGTTATTATCATTAATGTATATAACTATTAGGAACAATTTTCAGGTTAATACTTTATTCGACTAATATCTTCAGCTTTATTTTGTCATTTGGGGAAATCTATTTTCTTAATGCAAATACTTCTCTTTTTATATTTCAAAGGCAATATAAGGAAGGCACTTTTCTTAGTACTAAAATTGTCTCCAGAAGAAAAGTGTTCTTGGAATATTTTATGTAACTCCTTTTTTGTCCTCCTTATGACAATAATTTTGATGTTTAGGAACTGGGGAAGTTAAATGTAAATGAAGGAAACTTGTGGCAGTGCCTCTTTTAAAAAGCGATAAGTCAATGGCTCATGCACAGACCTGGTTGTGCATTTGGCATGCAAAATGTTTATTTCTACTGCTAGCATGCATGATATAAATGCTGCAACTTCACTCTTCAAGCTCTCACAGTGTGAGTTTTCATGGATGACACTTGAAAACAATATATTGCTCATTAATGGAGTAAACTTGACTGAGTATCATCAGCAGATAACAAACATGAAAACTGTTTTTGGCAGTCACTTCTCACATGAAAATAGAAATAATTACCAGAGAGAATCCATCTAATCCAGTGTCTTCACTCTGACAGCAGCCAACGCCAGCTTCTGGAGAGGAAAGCACAAGAAGTTTGAAGGAGGCAGAAGATCTCTCCTAGAAAATCTTTTTTTTTCCTGAGTCCTAATACTCAAAGCTCATTATATCCATCAAAATGGAGAAATGAATGAAAGAAAATCATGATAAAAATCCTTTATAGATAATATTTTCTTAAAACTCTGTAAAAGTCAAATCTTATCTTGGCTCACAATACAGTTCTTGTGACAATGAGTTCCATAGTCTAACTTTGCCTGGTGTTGAATTTGCTGATTTCCTCTTTCTTTTCAGAATTTATTGGCTGAATATATTGAACTGGCTCAGCTTCTTTTATCTCTCTATTTCATGGAATCACAGAATAATTTAGGTTGGAAAGGGACTGCTGGAGGTCATCTGGTCCATCACCCTGTTCAGTACAGGCCCAGCTTAAACTGGGATGCTTATAGCCATGTCTCAAATGTCTGTGTCTCAAATCCGCCTTCCATGTCTTTTTTTAAAAACTTTTCCCCACTTTTCCTCCTCCTTCTCAGTTGAGATGGGTTAAACAATAGCAAGCAGAGTATTTCAACCTTTCCTTATAAATGTTATATGCTTACTATGTTTTTCCATTCTGTTTGCAATATCTTTTGTTAGATATCCAAAGATTTGGGGGGGGCTGCTTTTTTTTTTTTTTTTTTTTTTTTTTTTTTTTTTTTTTTTTTTTTTTTTTATTTCCATAAATTTTTGGGGGGGTTTTTTTTTTTTTTTTTTTTTTTTTAAACTGTTGCTATCCTTTTCTCACCAGTCTTTGCTGAACTGTTCACAAGGATATCCAGGCGCTCTTCTGAGCTGGTGATGACAATTTAGAACTCAGCAAGATATATGGAGAAGTTCAAATTACTGCCTGCAAAGTGCATTTCTTTGCAATCTAAAGTAATGGCCATGATCTTCTGAAGTATTTCCCATTCAAATAGATCAACTGCTTATCTCTTAAATCCCTAATAATCTTCTCCAGTCAGGACTAATCTGAATAATTTTTTGCCCTCTGTAGATTTTACCCTCCTGGTGTGCTTCCTTGTTTCCAGATAGTTTTTTAAATACATAGTACAAACCATGAGACACCTCCTGTTAACCCTGTGACCAGATGAGAATCAATATTTATTCCTTCTTTGCTTTTTCTCTCTTAACCTCACACTTCATTAGTATCCTCCCCGAGGTTTCCTGTCAAGATTTTGAAAGTCTAATTTTGTTTATTAGCTCTCATCTAGCTACTATTTTATGAATATATTCAGAATCTAGTGATTTTCTAGATAGTTTGTTATTATATTTTTATTTATCCTTTAAACCAGGTTACCAGATACAGTAATAAAGCTTAGGGCTGTACAGTTCCCTGATTAACCTTGTTGTCTTTGTAAAAGATAGTTGAAATTTTTGCTATTATCTGGTTCTCCAAGTAACTAAGTGTAGTGAAAACATACTCATTTTAGCTAGCAGCTCAATTACTTTATTTTAATTACTTTCAGAATTCTTGGCTTCTATTTGTTTACCACTTTGTAATCTATCCTCCTCCTCCAACACATTTGCTTCTGCAATTGAGTATTTGCTATTAGCTCACATCTTTAAAAAAAATAAACATAAAATAAAAGCAGGTACCAGAATAGGTTTATCCCCAACACCCTTGGTGGTGAAGCTGGATGAAAAGAAGCCATTTTGTTTCCCTTCTGTAACTTTTGTCTTCCTCAGTTTCTCTATTTCATCCCCAGTGATCCAGGACTTCCTACATATTTTTCTTATTTCGGATACCATAAAGGAATTTGTGGGTTTTGTTTTATATTCTTAGATATTTGCTCTTTGGATTCCATGTCTGCCCTTCTATTTTTCTTCTTGTATGGCCTATGTTTAGGCTCTATTTTATTCCCTTCACTAAGAC
>NW_020450756.1:604585-675574 GCF_003343035.1 Apteryx rowi | reverse complement strand
GCTTTGAGTGACTCCTCATTTCTTAACATTTAGGTGTACTGGTTTCTAATTTCCTGCTTCCTCTCTTTGTTAAGAAGTTATTTCATTTTTCTAGACTGTGACCAAATTAATCACTAAAATGAAAATTTCTGTAAAAGAAAAAAAGTCTTTATCTTTCAAAATCCACAACATTATTTACTGTATACACTCAAGTGAAACTTCTATTTTTCAGCCTTAGAAAATAGAAGAAAGCTTAACCCAATGCTGTTGTTTTTTTTAAGAAAATTTTTAGGTCAGAGTTGATACAAAACTGAGCACTGGTCTTTCAGTCTGTGGTTTGCTGTTCTAGTGGCCCTGCCCAAAGAGGATGGAATTCTGAAAGGCCAGACAAAATCACGTTAGGAGAAATTATAGCCTTAACCTTCCCCATGACGCCCAAGGTCTTCCTCCTTGGGATGTTCCTACACATATTATACCACTGATGGATTACTGTAACAAGCTCTATTCCCACTTGATCTTAGCTGCCACAAATCAAGGAGTTAGGACATGGAAGACATCCAAGCTGCCCTCTTCAAGGAAATGTTCACAGAGTAGGCGAAATCTTGGTTTAGGAAAGCTGACAGGAAAGGAGAACTAATATTTCACTGTGGATTAGGCAGCGTTTTGAGCTCCATTTCGTCTATAAACATCTTTCAGAAACCACAAAGGCTAAACAATTTCCATCCTGTAGATAAACAGAGATGCCCCTTCCCTTGAGATGCACATCATATAAGCATTTCCTAAGCCGCAGTTCATTTAAAAAAATAGAAGGGGAGGGGGGGGTTTACTGGCTCACCAGAAAGGAGTTAGAAAGACCAGAAACAAAATGGTAAAGTTATTGCAAAACCTGTAGCTTTTTGTTGAAGGACTGAAGTCGTAAATGCCAAAAAAGCAAACACATGTAAAAAAGAACCAAAAAATAGAATTCTAGATGAATAAAAATATTCATAGTTGTATAAAAATGGCTAAGATCACGCAAGGCCACCGATAGTTTAGACTTCCATGATTATAAGCACTTGCTTTTTGTTCTTGTACATATTTTTAAGTTGTTCTTGCACTGACATTGTACCAGAACTAATGCACCTAGCATGGAAACAGAGTTTCAGGCACCCAGCTTTCTGCAGTTAAAACCCAGCATTGTTTCTGGTAGTTTGCTTACCAGTACAACATAAGAGAGGCTGTGTCAGCAGTAATATCTTCTCTGTAACTTAATAAAGAATGTATTCTTATTAAAAATCTTCACCTTCTCTCTAATCCCCAGAAATAATTTTCCCCATGCCAGAAAGCTGGCCAGCTCCATAGAGTGAACTGGTAATTGTCCTTTTCTCCCACTACTTTTTTTGTCACCGTTTCTAACCCCTGCAGCAAGACCTTTGTGCTGCACATGCTAGGCAGTGGAGAAGTAGGCAGCTTTTAAAGTAAGCAAGAGGAAACGTTAACATAGGGAAGGGGGCAAGGACTGCTGGCAGGAAGGAACTTGTGATTGCACTAACACATGCACAGGGGAGCAAGAAGTCTGCAGCTGCCTCCCAGGTAATCCAAAGGGCTCAGCATGTATCCGTGGGGAAAAAGGAGGTGGTTGCAGCAGAAGTGTTGTTCTGGCATGCTGTGGCTTCTGCTTCATATGCTGAAAGAAGAGGAAGGGGGCGGGGGGGGGAAGACGGGGAAAATCATGCTGCCCCTACTCTGCTTCAGCAGGCCTTCTCTTGTCTTGGTGGACAGGAAGCATTTGTGTGCAATCATCATTGTCATTCAGGCATGCTTTCCCTACATTATTTAACACAAAAACAAATGCAAAAAATAGTATTATTTTCCATGAATAAGTTGACTTGGTGGGCGGTGGAAAGGAGGGTGCAAGGATTGTTGTTATGGTTGTATCACTCCTTACAGTGCCAGCTGCAAGAGTTGCTGAAGCTGTTCCAGTTACTGGCATGGGTTAGTAAGAGCAAAGCTGAAGAAAGAGCCACAGTATAAGAGAGAGAGTGCGCGCTGATTGCGTGGCAAACTGGAACAAGGGAAAAAGAGCTTCAGGGAGACATGTGGCAAGTGAAACTTCAGTATTTTATCTGCAAGAAAACAAATTTAATTTAGCATATGGAACAGGAATTGATGTGTGGAACAGGTTGCCCCGAGAGGTTGTGGAGTCACCATCCTTGGAGATGTTCAAAAGCTGTCTGGACAGGGTCCTGGGCAACCTGCTGTAAGTGACCCTACTTGAGCAGGGAGGTTGGAGTAGATGATCTCCAGAGGTCCCTTCCAACCTCAATCGTTCTGTGATTCTGTATATACCTGACAGTATAATGGTGTTTCAGTAACAGTCCAAGTGAAGTGACTGCAGGTAGTTTTGTACATGCCATAACACCAACTGAAGTGACCTACATCGCTACTTACTGGTATTATTCTTCTTCCATCCCAGATCATGAGAGCTTCATAAAGCCTTTGTGAAGAGATCCCATATTAGTATTTTTATTTTAGATTGTTTGAGGAACTAACATGCAGTGGAGATGTGTAAATAATTGCATGGACTCATCTGGTTGTAACCCAGTAAGTGGCTCTGTCCTTCAATTTTTAATCAATGGATTGATACAGGTGTTCTCATTTCCAAAATTGTTTTGGTGAGATGCCATCTCTGACCCTAGAATTAGAAACGTATGGACAGAAACTCCTTTATGCTTTTACTTGCTTTTGTGACCTGACATCCGCTTCACTTTTAATATGTGACCAACAGTGTGGAAGTTGGGCTAACTTTGGTCTTGGGATTATTCTTGTGACACTCAGTGAAGCGAGGCAGTCTGGATATGCTGGAGCAGAGGTTGAATGTCCACCATAGAAGGTTGCTGCACTTAAATGACAGTGTATTTGCAAGGAGCAAATCTCAGAACTTCCTTTGGCCCTGAGCCAGCTTGGGAAAAGAGGAGGATTCATGTTGCCTGCCAGAACTCATACCTTGTGAGAATGAACAGTCTGACCCTAAATTATAAACAGCTCAAACTAGGCTGTGGTCCACTATAGAAACTATATTGAACTTTGAAGAGGGAAAGATTTTTTTCTGTGATTATGTATAGCTTTCTGTTACATGTGATGAATTTATTGTAATTTTAAGACTATGCTTATCACTTGTGAAGGTATTGATCCTGTATTTAATGGCACTTTGCAGGTAGAATAAAAACACAGAGAATCCAGGTCTTGCTTAGAAAATGTTTGGATTTGGTATGTTCACCACAAAAAGAAACAATCTTTGGTAATAGACAATAAATATAGTAACAAACAATAGAAAAGCTGTAAGGGATACTGAGGGTACATAAGTTATTCACTGGCCTTCAAAATAAAAATTTGGATAATTTGCAGTGATTTTGATAAGTAGAAACCTCAGCTTAACATGGGCTTGCTTCGTCACTTTCCCTCCGTTTATTTGTTTTGTTTTGTTTTTTCCCCTCTTCAATCCAGTTGCCAGGTTTCTGACCCTATTTAAGGGTTGGATGTAAATGCAGGAGACAGGAAATGTTAATGTAATCAGATGCAGCATCTTTGATTTGAGTACAGTTTTGTACTCACAGTAGCGGTGAGCTTGGCCCAGAGAATACAGATTTACTTGGAAGAGAAAACTTGAGTGTAAAGCACATTCCAGATGAGGGAATTCAGAAGAAAAATAACCTTTTCTCTTACAACAGCTACAGTGGTTTGCTGTGTATAGCAACATACACCTAGAATTGTATATGCTGCCCTAAGGAGTATAGCACAAGATACTTAAGGTTTGAGCTAACTCATTTAATCACCAGTGTCATCTAAAAGTAGTCCTCCTCCTTCCCTCCTCCATGGAACAAATAATGAGTCCAACTCCTGAGTTTCCATGAGAGATTTGCAGCCAACAGCTGAGTGCGTAGACAAATGATACCCCCACGCAAAGATTGTTGCTCTCTGATACATGTCCTCCTTGAATGATTGGGACATGATTTGGCATTAGAAGGTTAGAATTAGAAAGTTTTGAATTTATATATACAGCAGGCAATACTGGATTTACTGCATAGAGTTCATCTTGAAGAAAGCAGGCATTTTAAAGGCCAGTATTCATGGAATCTGAAGAGGCAGGGAAGTAAATACTGAGCCACTTGATGGTAGTGGCAATTTTTATAGAGAAATGGGTTGGGTGGAAACCAGTTATAATGGAAGGTCATTTTGGTAGTAGATATATCATGTGATACTGTAGTCTTAACCCAATGAAGTGAGAGACCTCATGGGATGCTTTTTCTTTTTTTTTTTCTTTTTCGCCAATGGTTTTGACACCAAAGAAAGGGTAGATGACAAAAGAAAGGAGGATTAGAAAGAAAGGGGTTGAAATGAGTGCTGGAGTTGCTGGCATGTGGTTTGAGGATATCACTCTTGGTCCGAGTATTATTTGTGCAAAATTTGGTGGTACATTAAATTGGAAAATAGTTTTCTTTTTTTGTAAGTTGCCCGTTGGTGAGGCAATGATTTCCTGAATGAGGCTGACCTCTCAGGGCTTGTGTTATGTTAAATAGTCTTTAAATCCTTTTTGGATTAACCATCTCTGGATACCCAACTGGAGTACAACAATGTCTACATAGGTACTTCTCAGAGGACTGAACACTGGTGCTTAGCCAGTGATTTCATGGATAAATAAATTGTTCTGAATATTTTTCAGCTGCTGTGGTTGTCAATGGAGAGGAACCTGGCAGGAGAAGGGAGGAAGATATCAAATATATCCCAGGAGCATTTAGAAAGTTGCTTTCTCTAAATTGGTTTACAAATCAAAATAAACATTGCAGAGTGTCTGAAGGAAAAGTCATTTTTATTTTGCATAACAAGAGCTGAAGTCTGCTGTTTCTTTTGCCTAAGGAGAAAAAGAGATTTATTTTTAAACTTGTAGCATAAGATAATAGTAAGCAGGACCAGCAAGCTGCATATCCTTTGCACACGTGTGTACTGAGTTAAGGAGGAGGAAGAGGAATGTATATTTCCACCTTCCTTAAAATCCCAGGGGCTGGACACAACATCGATATGCTGCTATCCAGCGAGAAAGTCTTAATGACCATTTCAGATTGCTGTTTCTTTGTTCAGTGGAGCGTAATTATAAAATACTGCCACAGCAGTTCTTCTCTGAGAACCTCCTCTTCTGTTGTCTCGTGGAGGCACAATTTGATGTGAAACTCATCTAAATTCCATCTTAGTCACGGTATGGTGTTCCAGCTGGAAGGAAGAATTAGTGCATATGTCCCTTCAAGAGAGAAAGAAAGAAAAAAATATGATTCATCTCTTTCTACCATTATGCAACATTAATTAGTAAAGTTGGAAATGAACACATAAATAAAAAGTACAATCTACGCTCCCTTGAGAATGATGTGGTGCTGGCAGGAAAGTAGTATGATATTTCATATGCTTTTTTATGTTTGCTTTATGTAGATTAGAGTAAATAATTCTCATTATTACTCCACACAAATTCTTGTTCTCCTTATCCCCGAGCTACAGCATGCATCCCAATGATCATTTATCATCACTTTTAGAGTTATAAGACATTTGTAACACCTTCAGTGTTATAAGACATCCAAAACCAAACACCAATAATAGCAACAATGACAAAAAGGAGATTACAAGGATATTGCTGAACACAGTAATTACTTTGAAAATTTTGTGTACAAATACTGATCTAGGTTTGGAACACTGAGCTCATCTTTCACAGTCAGTAACCTCAATTAAAGTGAGGCTAAACTGTTGTTTTTCTGATGGATTTGCATTGTACTTGCATTTTTCACTGATGCAAGGACCTGCTGTTTCATGATACAAATGTGCATAAAATGGAGAGGCTGTTGGCCACACAGTTGCAGACTGTGAACAGAGAAGAGGATCTGAGGGTGACAAACTCTCTAGGATCATGCTTTTCACTGAAATCAGCTGTTTATAATTAAGGGAGTTAGTAGCTGTCTGTGTTGTTAATATTCCAACACGTTACAAGGCCTAAGAAGTGTAAGAGTTTGCAGAATAAGAGCATGTTACTTCAATAGGATTAAATGCCAATTAAAAAGGCATACAACTATTTAAAATGGCCACAGAAAGCCTGTCTAGGTGAGGGTAGATATATAAGCTTAGGATACGCTAATTGCTAGCATGTTGCCTGAATAATTACATTCTACTAGTCTATTCAAAACAGCCATCCTGGATCCTGTTTGCAAGTATATACAATTGCAGGGAAGTCCAGTTAGTAGATTAATGATTAGAGGATCTTTGACTGTGCCATGCTATAAAGGTTATGGCTAGTTGCTTATCTGAACCCCTTTTGCACTGCAAGTTGTTGGCATTTGAAGCCTTTCAAGCTTTCTTTAAGTGTAATTGTGGTAGGCGAGCAAGTTGCCGACAGCGAGCTTGAGCTGGTGCTAACTGTGGGGTGAACAGGTCTGCTATGCGCATTCATCACGGGTACTTTCACTGCTTGTGACCTCTTGGGAGCTGCTGCCTGACGGTCCTGGCATGTTGCGAGGTGAAAATCTGGTAGGAGGAACTCTGCTGTTGTGTCACGAGTGGGTTGTGTGTGTGTATGAGGGACGGGGGAGAGGAAGGCTGAAGGGGCAGCATGTGGGAGAGAAATGGTATGAGTAACAGCCTCAGGAAAGATGAAAATGAACACTGAAAAAAGAAAGGAGATGACAGAGGAGAGATGAAAACAAGGTGTATAAATTAAGCAGAGGAGATGCACTGAGGGTGACTTGCATTACACTGTTTCCTATTAGAGAGCATCACATAGTACTATTGCTGTTGGGCGGGGGGAGCCTGTTTTTTTCTGTGGTTTCAAATGTCATGTGGGAAGTACTCTAGTGCTTCAAACTACCAAATGATTTGACACCACTGGTGGAAGAGTCTAGGTATCTTTAATTTCAGATTTTTGCTTGTGAGCCTATTCAGCCTGAACTTTTAAATCTCGCTTCTGTAAGATTTGGTAGGAAAAATACAGTCATCAGACTGGTTGGTTTTGGTTTTTTTGTTTTGTTTTGTTTATTTTATTTTATTTTATTTTTAAGAAAGATCTGGAGACTTAGCTGTGTTAGTGTTCTGTTGGGAAGCACTTTCTAGACCATGCACCAACATGGTTAGAGAAAACAGATATTTTATGGTGTATCACGTGTGAAAAATTTTCACTTAACTGTAGACCTAGAGCATTTACCTTACAGAGATGCAGTAGATTCTGTTTCTCTCTTCATCCACAGAGACTTGAACCTGAGAGTTTTTTGATACATTAAAACTCATTCTGTCTCCAGTGAAAGTTGTCATGTCATAAAATAAAAATTAAAAAGCTCGGCTGTAGCAACTGAGAGGGTTCCCCAGCCAGGCTGGATAATTCTTTGTAGTAAGATTTAGAAATGCCTCCTCTCAGCATCTTTTTTCCCAATAGGAATGCTGGTATTTTTTCCCATGTGTGTTTTAGATATACCATCTATGGACAACAGCAATGTGTTTATCATCAACAATGAAAACAATGACCTGGGGAGGGCTTCTTTTTTTTTATTTATTTAAACGTATGCATTGATATTCTAATGAAAATAAAAAACCCACAGCTGTTCCGCCTGCAGSGCTTTTCTAAATAGCAGAATGGATCAAAAGGTGTTTTAATTTCCTTGTAAGAGGAAAAATTCATCAGGGCATCCAATTTAAATCAGGGCAAAAATGAGTCAAATCAGTACCAGGAGCTTTTTAATAATAATGCATTTCTCGTGGCTATAGTCAGTACAGCTCTCAGCAGTGGGTGCTGTATACAGTTGAAAATTTTATTCTGTGTTGTATATAGCAAAGTGATGCTGGAACCAATATCAGGAATTTGAGGCTTAAAAAAAAAAGAGAAAATCTTACATTGAGACCTATCTCTATTAGAGATCAACCTGAACTGATCTAGGTCCAAACTTCTCCAAATTTGGACTAGTTTGTATCCAAGACTAATTTCTTTTTCAGCCATGAATAGCCATAGCTTTTAGGACACATAGGAAAATTAAACCCCATTCAAGCACAAGGGCCATTTTTGGAATGAGAGGTAAATCTATATTTTATAGCTTGAGTTCATCTGTATTGTGAAGTGGCATTATAAAATAAAATTTTCCTGTCTTTGGAATTCAAGAACATATTGGACAGTTTTATGTTTGCTGTGTTCATATGGTGTGCTGTGACTAGATAGTTAATGCACTTAGTCCAGTTGTTAGAAACACATCCTAAATGACTTCTCCAGACCATTGCAATTTGAACACCTTTTTTGGTCGATGAGTAAAGGAGAGCCTCTCTTTCCCCTTCTGTGGAACGAAATGGCTTCTGTCCTGAAGAATGTTTCTGTAGGATGCAATAATTTATTTTAACTGTGTTGACAGACTTTCAAAGCCATTATAGGATCTTGTTGCAAGCTAGCAAAGTCATACTGTATATCAAGTGATGCAAGTTAGCGCTGAGATCACTAAATGACACTTACTTTGAATAGAGCTTTAAAAAGTTCTGGCCTGTGAAATTTTTAATTAGCAGTAGATCACCTATTAACAAGTCAGTGTATGAGTAAGGAATATATCCAAGTGCTTACTAAACTGGAGAAGCATTGGCTGGATACAACAGCGAGCAGCAAGCATGGTATGAAAAGCTATGAGTAATAGAGAAAAGGATTAAGAAAAAGCTAAAGTTTTGTGTTACCCCAGCAGAAATAATTGAGCCATGCAGTTTTTTGGTGTAGCCATGAAGTTATTCAGCAAGGGAAAAAACAAACTACAATATTTTATTGTCCCTCCTTTAGATGGTAGACCTCCAAGACCAAAAATATAAATAAATGTATATGGATATATTTCTTTCTTTCCATTTTTTCTTACTAGCATTTCATGTCTAGATAAAGTATGACAAACAGAGAGATACTTCTTAATTATTTAGCAGCTTATTAATAATGTGTATTAATGTCTTGCTGCAGCTACATTGGCCCTTTCTTATACATAAACTGCGCTGTTCAGATATCCAAGCATTCTACTGCAGTGTTTTTGATTAAAGTGTTTAATTTTCTTTTTCTTTTTCTTTTTTTTTTTTCCAGGTTGACTTTGAACAACTCCAGGAAAACTTGTGTCAGATGGAAAGACGGTGCAAAGCATCATGGGATCACCTTAAGGCTATAGCAAAACATGAAATGCGGCCAACTCTAAAGCAAAAAATGTCCGAGTTCCTTAAGGACTGTGCAGAAAGAATTATAATCCTGAAGATTGTTCATAGAAGAATAATTAACAGGTACAGCATTAGATTGGTGATAGCTACAGCAATATCTTGATAAATGGCTTGTTGAAATTATAAATTATGACATCATAAATATTATGTTTTTGAGTGTGTAATCCATATTCCAACAAGCATATTCACCAGGATATAGGTGGTGAGTACTTTGTCATAGACACCTATTTAAGAGAGATCCTCACTTCAGAAAGTTTCAGTATTTCTGATGAATTCACCAGATTCCTGTTGTGTTTATCACATGCATTGTACAAATAAGAAAAATAACCTTTTTTCCTTTTATGTACTGCAACTACTACTGTAGACTTCTCCAAAAAATGTATCCATGTAATTGCATCTGTCTGAGATTGGAAAAAACTTTTTATCATCAAGGATATAGATGTAGTTAAAAGGGGTTGACATGCATTTAAACATTGTGTGCTATTGTAAATCATGCAATATAGAAGCAACAGTAAAAGTTGCAAGTAGTACAAAATCTCTGAATGCCACAGAAGTAGTAAAAATGTGAATAGAGAGTATCCCAAATTAAAGTACTTGGGAGTTAATATAATTTTATGGTCATTTTTGTGAAGCAGAAATTCTTTTCTTCCCCTGTTTGCTAGCCTGTAAATCTGCATTCTTCTTGTCTAGACTTTCCCCAACATCCTAACAGCCTCTTTGAAGTTGCTTAATACAAATAAATAGAATTTAAACTTAATAGATATTTTATTCTATAACTGAAATTGCTCATTCACATGCCAAATTAGTAATATAAAGTAGATGGAGTTCCATAAACATCTTATCTCCTGCATCAGCCTGGGAAAATGAGCTGGGATGAAGTTATCATAGACTAGACTTTCGTGTTTTTAATTATAAAGCATGCCAATGTTATGCAAAGAATCCACGAAAATTTTGTAGCACAAAAGAAATAATGGGAGTTAATAAAATAATAAATGGATTCACTGAAATGTTTTTTTTTCCTAGAAACTAAGAAAGATTTTTTCATGAACTCGTTGTTTTCCAGGTTTCACTCATTTTTGTTATTTATGGGCCATCCTCCCTATGCAATACGTGAAGTCAACATCAATAAGTTCTGCAAAATTATTAGTGAATTTGCTCTGGAATACCGCACCACCAGGGAACGAGTTTTGCAGCAAAAACAGAAACGAGCTAACCACAGGGAAAGAAACAAGACCAGAGGGAAAATGATCACAGATGTAAGTGGCAAAATATATCTACCACAGTGTGGCTTTGTAAAACTTTCTTTCAGTGAATGTCACATATGAAGTGTTATTTTTCTTTATTTTTATTCTGAAGGAGTTCTTTTGCTATAAGTAATGAACTCTGTTCTCTTAGAAGTCAAAAGCTGCAAGTCATTGATTATGGATGTTTTTACTGCATACTAATTTATAGAATGTGAACAAGCCGAGATTAAGCATCTAAAAAGAACGTCTCTCATTGCACAGGCAGTGCACAAAAGCTCTAGAATACAGCAGGGTTTGTGTGTACCTAATCAGTCAAGAATATAAAAAAGTAAAACTAGAAAATTAGGCTCCTAATTGAGGGCATGATTCAAATGATGAACCATACATTTAAGTGATTACAACTGAATGTAAAATGGAATTTTAATCTCTGTTCTTGAATATTCTAACATACATTCTTTAATCTTACTGTTTTATATTTATATATACACACATGCACATACCAACACACACATACGGACCAATTTTCTTCTTAACTTTTAAGCACAAAGTAGCCAACTTTATGGGAACAGACTACTCTGGGGTTCTGAAAAAACTGATGAATTTATGTGCACATTAGACGTTTCCTTGCAAACCTTGCTGACTGTATTCTTGCTATACTGGTAAAATAAGATTAGTTTTCTCTGCATAGTAAACTTCAAAATACCCTTGATTTTTTTATCTTTTTTTAAGCTGATGTAGTTTGACTCAATCCAAATAAAGTTTTAAGATGTGCCAGTACTTAATAAAAGTTTCCAGCTGTCTCAAAATCCAAATCTGGAGTCTCGATTAGATGTGAGTGGTTCGTCGCATATGAAGCTACCCCTGCCTTTGGCATGAAAAGTCCTAAGCTGATTACAGTTTTATGGCCAAAAGCTCAGGCAACTTAGGTCAAAATATATATATATATCAGACCCAAATTGAGATTGTATTTAAGTCATTGACTCACAATCATTTGTAGATCTTTCCTGGGAGTATCCTCTTTAAATTTGGAAATCTGTTTCATCTAGAGGGAATGTTAAACCTGTATTATTATCTCAAAAGATTTTCCTTTTGGTCTAGCCTCATGTTAAGGAAGGGGCTCTGATTTTGTGTGAAGGGTATAATATAGTCATAAAAATTTTCAAAACTACCACTGAGGAACGGAGACTTTTTTCTTCAACTGCTGCGCAGCTTTTTTGCAGTATTGCAGAGAGGTTAAAAGATAGCATTAACCAAAGAGATTGGTGAATTAAAATTTTCATTTCCTTAAATAGCTTCAATACTTTTGCTAGTTTAAATAATACTTATTATTAGCTAAGATGTGTAGGAGTTCCTGTTTTCCTAGCACATGACCTAATGTTTCTGTATTATTTGTCCAGGAGAACTGACTGTGGCAGGACTGAGAAAGCTTCTCCAATCCTGTGCCTTCACAAAATGTGAAGGAAGAAGGAAATCTGATCATCAGATACTGGGTTCAGGAAATAGAGAGCAGTGACCCTTTAAAAAAAGAGACAGGATCAGAGTTGATGGCTAGTCAGTAAAGAGCGAAGCCGGAGACAATGGCCATTTTCTGCAAATGTAAGAGAGGATAAGAGGAGGCAGTTCGGCCTTTCCCAGAAAGGTGTATTATAGGAAGGAGATGTCTGTTCAGCTCAGGATGGTGTTAAGATTTGACAAGAATTAAATGCCACCTGACAGCTAGTATTCCACCTAAAATTATCTTCCAGGTCCCAGGTTTCCAGAAAGGGAACACTTGCCCATCACTAATTCATAGTTGTGTGATGGTTCTATTAGCTAAAAAAGGCCTATTAGAGTAAAAAAAAAACATTCTTTGACATTTCCTTGATAGAGATTTTCTTTAAGGAGACCATATGGCTTCTTAAAACTATTTAAGTGTAGCCCAGTAATGTGGCCTCGTTTTCCATTCATTGGATTGCAGTACCTGGTAAAACAGAATTAAAGTTGCATCAGTTTATTTGTCACAGCTTCCTTTGAGAACTTGAAAGTCATATCTACCTCAAAACAAGATTCTAAGTCAGCAGGATGGAAGCTATTTATGTGTGGAGGATGATGAAAAGGGGGAGTTTTATTGTAGTATCATGCTGGCTGTGGTTTGTATCTGTTTCTGATTTTCTTAGTGTTTTATATTTGTATGCATTGGAAAGGGAAGATATATCTGTAATGCATTGACAAGGTGTTGAACTAGTTAGAAAATACTGATTTAAGAAATTTCAGGTCTTGTCATTGGAAAGAAACTCTTTGTAGAAAGTAATTCTAATAAGAAATAATCACATGGAATTTTAATGTCTGCTTTTAGCAACCTAAAAGGATTGTGCAGAGATTCCACCAAGGGTCACTAGAACAGATGTTACTTGATATTTACCTCACTCTCTACTTTAGAGAGTCTCCTTGGGATCCCGTTTTTATCACCTTACAGTGCACTGTTTTCAGGCAGAAAAAGGGGGATTGCAACAAAATGGGAAATGAATAAGCCAGAAAACCCAACCAGTCCAGTTCTTAATGAGAAGGCACCTATCTCTTAATCCTCAGTACCCCCTGCAGACTTGGGAGGCAGAAGGGTGCTGGCTCTTTGCACGGAGAACTTTCCTCACCTTCAACAATTGCTCGTGTGGAATAGGGCACTATGAGGAATATTTCCAGTTTAATTTATTCTTTTAACACTGAGATCTTTATATGTTTTTTAATAGCTGAAATGGACTGGGCACTGTCAGTTTAAGTCTCAAAGAATGTTGTCTGCATAAGAGAGAGGGGGAAAAAAGCGGGATCAGGTGGTGGGAACAGTGAGCTGCCACAGTTTCAAGGGGAAACTTTTATCTGGCTTTAGCCAGTGATAGCAGTCATTCATTTTAGGCACACTAAAAATAACAAGCAAGTGAAACAGAGGAAAAAAAGCAATTGTAGAGATAGAGACTGAGGTTTTTTTAACGATTTTTAACAAGAGTAGGTAATATAAGCATCTGTCTCCTAGATTTATGAAGCTCTGCTTTTTACGATACTTGAGAGTTTCAATTCCAAAATTGCTATGTAATAGAAATAATATTTTTAAATGGCAAAATCCACTACATACGAATGCTAGCCTAAAGGAAAAAAGGAAGGGTGAGGGAGGAGAAAACATTCTGGAGGATCTCCAGGAATTGTCCTGTGACATTCAATATTGATAGAAGAATTGAGCAGTGTTTTTGTCTTACAAGTAACAGCTTGTGCCTTCAGGAGGTGTTCAGCGTAGGAATATTCTTCCAGTGCTGTTTGGTAATGTTACATCTATTAATGTTTTCCTAGCTTATTAACATTTCTCAGTGTATTTATAATGATGAAATGAAAAAGCAAAGAAAAGGCCCAATATATACACTTGGGTGAGAGCAGATTGCCTTCCTGAAAGAACAAAGTTTGATTCATGCATTTTACTACTTTGGCTCCTGCTGTCAGTACTTGTTGGGGGTAGATGATTCTCCAGACATGGAAATGTGAAGGGGACTGTGAACTGCCCCTCCTGTGCACTGGAGTAGCTTTGGGTCTAGAAGGGCAAAAGCCCTGGACACTAGAGATGAGAAAAGCCAAGCACAGAGTAGTACGTTGCCTTTAACAAAAGCCCACAGCCAATTACTTTTACCTAGATTAAATGTGGAAGAAGGCTAGCAGCTGTGACGTTGCCTGTTAAAATTATAATGTAATGTGCATACTCTGCTCTTACCTCTTTCCCTGAGTGCCTTTTGCATATTGTTTAGCTCAATTTGTTCTCCTCCTGCCTTTTATTTATTAGATAGTTTTACATATGGATTAGAATACAAATATGTTCTTGCTTCCTGTTCTCCTTTCTGTTTCTTATTTGTGCCAAAAAGTGAACGGTGGCCTTTTTCAGAAGAATTGCTTTGCGGTGTGATTCCCCCCTCCTCACCCTGAGGGATGGAAAAAGCGAATGGATCTTTTCATAATGCAAAGGGAACATACCTGCCCAAGTCCCTCTGCAAAATATCTGCCTGTGTTTCTGTCAGTGCCACTGTGTCCAAAGAAAAATAAGCATCTCACTCTTAGAATAAAACATACCCTTAAAAAGTAATGTTAATGTGCTGCTCAGCACTCTCCCAGCTAATCTTCTTATGGAGATTGTGCTGAAACTAAGATGAGAGCCAAAGTAAATGAGGCTTTCATTTTTAATGATGAATGTTTCTGGAACAGAATGCATCAATCCCAGAAAAAAATCATAATTGAGAAGGAGATAAGGTTGAAAGTATGTATTAGTAACACAAGGGAGGGGAGTAGATTTAGTGGAATGCTTCTTTTAAAAACAAAACAAAACCCCAAAATAAAAAAGATACACCAGAATTTTGGGGTTATGTTTATACTTTAAAAACAAAAAATAAAGAAAATTAGGGAAACAAGGAGCCCAGATACTTGAGAAACTGTTTCACTTTGGAAACCTTTCATGTGGAGTATCTTACAGCCCAATGAAGAATTTTCCAGGTATTTGTGAACACAGCTCTAAACAGTTTGTAATTCCCTTTAAGACTCTGAAATTTAAGAACACTCCACATGCTGTAACATTTTGATATGCCCATTACGTTTAATGTATTGTGACTCTCGAGGTAGTTTTACATGTGTGGTGTCACAGAGGGTGAAAGCCCTGAATGACAAAGGATAATTGCATCTCTAATTTCCAGGGTCTGGTATCAGGGAACTACTGAAGAACTTCAAGCATGTATTCAGAGACTCCTCAGCACTTGACTTCTGTGCTCTGTTAAACTGGAGCTTAAAGTTGAGAAACTCCAGCTTAAAAAAGAATGAAAACAAGCAGTCTAAGGGTAGAGAAAAGGAATTGCCAAGAAGCTGACCTCTGCTCTGGGAGAAAGAGCAAGCAGGACCTCCCTGTTCTGAACACAGTTGGAAAAAGGAGAGAAAGTCTTTTCTAGTGCTCTCAGTTTCCAGAGGGCGAAATATGGGCAGGCAATAGCATGACTCAAGGGAGAGATATGGAATGTGTCAGGGATAGTTTCGGTTCATAATTTCTCTCAGAAAAATCAGAAAAAATTAAAATCTTATCCTACTGACAGTGACAGTCTGTACTGTGTGCAACGGGATTACTGTTCATTGACTAAAAGGGATTAGCGAATTGATTGTCTGAGACATGAATTCCATATACACTTTGTATTTATATGTCCTCCTATAATTGTGTAAACAATACCATGGTTATCTCTTACTCTGTCGTGGTTTGACTATACTGTCCTTCCTAAATCTTGCTGTTTGTCCTTCTCCGCCCTGTCCTTTGTCTCTTTTGGCAGACCGATGAAGAGGAGGATGCTGAGGTATGTTTCTTTGAAAGAGCATGTGATTCCCATATGCCCTGTGTGCTGTGACATCTAATTTCTAACCCAATTAGTATGGACTGCTCAACTCCATCTGCTCAACTGGACTATGAACCGTGACATTTTTCTCATAGCTTTTTGGCTCTATTGTAAGAATGCATTTTTACAGTCAGCTTTAACCATTTGCTTAAATGTTCTCTCGAATAAGGATATCCTGATTTGAGCCTTAATTATTTTAAGTTTCCTCTTTTCTTTTCCTCAGTGTCTGTTTACTAAACTGCAAAGTATCTCTAATACCCAAAAGATCAATGATCTGAATGTTATGGGTATCATCAGTTATTCTGCATTAAGGATTTCCATGATAATTTCACAGTCAATGTGAAGCTGTATAAGTCCAAATATTGTTATTTTATAAGGTGTTCAAAAGCATCAGGCTATAGGGATGCAAAGCAAATTGTAATGAGTCTATCTTTGCTGTGTGATTTGTGAGAAAGACTTGTCAGTCTCCAAAGAGGTGAGCCATGGAGTAGTTCATGTATTTATTCTAAAGTGCTCCTGAAGATTGAAAATGAATAAATGAGTGAATAAATAATGTAAGAACTATAATGCACCATCTATATTCACAATAAAGCAATCTATTGGTTTGGGAGTATCTCTTATGCATTGCATTTTTTGTTCAGCATTAGCACTTTGTTCAGTTGTCTGACCATAAAAAATGTGGCTTAATGCTCAGTGTTTCATAATGGCAGACATTTGCTTGAGAGGCTAGGATTTGCGCATTAATTTGCACAAACATTTGAAAATTAAAGAAGTGGAGTAAAACTTCTGGCTATAGAGCTTCTCCCCCTGTGATGATTTATGCTGTATAGCATGGGCTGCAGAAAGAAAATTTAAAAAATTAATTTTCTTATGCCAACATTTAACTAACCTGTGTGAATTCTAACTAATAGTTATGGAAAGGCATCATCCTTTTTTATTTTCTGAGATGGATATTGGTTAGCTTTACAACCCATTGTAGGCAAAAACTGCATGAACTTCAATAGAAGTTAAATGTTTTTCTGTCTTTTAATTTCACATGTGATACTCTAGCACTTGCACACTTTCCACATCAAAAGGTTGCAAGCTAACATTATAAAAAACAAACAAACAAACAAACCTCTCACTATCAAAAATAATCCCATATAGTATATTTAGCTCAGTACCTTGTAGGGATTATTATTTTGCTATTCAGTTAACTTGCTATTATTCTGAAAAGTCATTATGTTAAAATAGCATCATCCTCTCATTGATTTCCAGATTAAATATTTTCAGTTTGCAGTCTAACAGCCCTGTGGGCTCAATCTAAGCTCTGAAAGTAGGGCTGATTCTTTTCTTCCAATTTACCATCATCTGAAAGAAAGGCTTTGAAGGTTTGCATGCTTTAACTGACTGCCTTGATAACATCAAATTAATAAATAATGTTATCATGCAACAGAAGGATAGAATGCAGCACACCTTCCTTTGTCTGTGTTGAATCTCTAGGAATAACAAAGGTTAAAAAGAAAAGTATTTCGGTTTCTGATGCTGGATTGATATGACTGAAAATATCAAAGGAATAGAACTACTGATGTCTGTTTGCTGTTGAGAGCCTGTCTTTTTTCAGGGTAGAACTGTATTTTAAATTGGTTTTAGTCTTTCTGTAGATAAGAAGAATGGAGTGAAGATCAATATAGCCTTTTGTAGGTATAGGCTGATAAAGGAAAAAAACAGCCTACTCCTCCCACTTTCAAAATACAATGATGTCTTATAAATTTTTATTCTTCTGCAAAAACTCTCCTTAGAAAGTGTCAGTTTGTGCTGTGATTTACCTGGCTACATTTTTAGATGGATTTCTTCAGTAACTGGTGCCTCCTGTTACACTGATATGTTATGTATTTGCAGCTAATTTAGCCACTGTTGTGCATGTTGTCGTGGTGACAAAGAAATCACAGGGAGGCCGGGGAAGCAAAGGGCAGATTCCAAAATCTGTTTAAGGTTTTGTTTTGTTCTCCTAACTGCTGACTGCAATTTTTGTGTTTTGGCCATAGAATAATTTGGCTGGTTGTTGTAGGATTGGGGTTTTTCAGTGTGTATTTGGTAGTATATTTAAAATTTACTGTAAGTATTTGTGTTTTAGAGCAGTTTGAAAGTTTTCTGTGTAGCAGTGTGGAAAGATAAGGGAGGAAAAGGTGGTTTCATAGACCACTTTGCCAACTCTGCCTTGTTACTGAAAGGTGATGATACAGAAAAAAAAAATTCTTATTTGTGTCAGGTTTCATTCTGTCCCCCTCAGTGTAACATCTGACCCCAGACTAAGCCCTGCCCAGGTCGAAGGTTTCCAAGCAAGTCTTTGCTTTATACTTTATACTCTTGGACAGAAGGTCAAAACTATTATAAAGCTTCAGCTAATGCATCTGTTTTTCTCTCATTTTATCTGCTCCTTGAAACCACCTTGTTTCTGGTTTATTTCTGCTCGAGGGTAGGTGGTGTCAGAGAGGAGCAAGTGTTTGTTTTTACTCTTTGGAAAGTATCCACGCTCTAAATCAGTCTGTGAGGACAAGGACCTTGCATTTCTCTCCGTGCAGTTCATGGTCTGAACGCTGGCCTGTTCTCTTTGCTGTTTGTGCTCTGTAGAGCTAAAACCTACCCTGGGCCATGTAACTTAAACGGCAAATCGGTTTTCCTCCCACAGACTGGCAAGTTCTCCAGCAGCTCGCCACTGTCCCAGAGCCAGCCCCAGGGGCTGCAGTATGCCGAGGACGCGGTCGAGCACGAGCACATGAAGGCAGTGCTGAAGACCTCCGTCAGCGGGGAGAGCACCACCGCGCTGGGTGTTCGCACGCGGAGCAGAGCCAGCCGAGGTGAGCGCCGGGCTTCTACTGCAGACACGTCTGTTGCAACCCAGTAGCCACGCGGCAGGCTAAACACTTGCATAGTGCCTATGATACAAAGGGTCAGAAGGGAAGGGGGAAAAAAACCAGTGATATTTCCATCCTGGAGTCGGTGATTTGAGGCATAGGGATGTGGAAGCCTTTGCCTGAAGTTTGACATGTTGATTGCAGCCAGGGCTGTGTGAGGGGGCGTGAAGAATAAAAGCCTGCAGAAATCCTCACCTCTCAACTGGGCTGCCCTCTAATGCCCCAGTTTTTATTCCTCATTTTGTTGTGAAATCAAAACGGGGTCTACACAGTCTGATTTTCTTCTTATTTTCAACAGGAACAAGTACAAAGTAGCTATTGGAATTGAAGTAAAAGGGCCTTGCAGTCTTTTAGGAATGACTGGGGAGTGGAAAAGGAGCAGGAAAACGATGGTGAATCTTTTAACCACTGCCCTGCTAAACTGCAATGCTGCTGGATTAGTGCAGCTGAGGAGCGTGCATCTCCTTGCTGTCCTGACAGATACCTCTTCCTCTGAGGCCTGCAGCCTCTGCTGTTTCCAAGTGTCAGCACTGGTCATTTCTGAAAGCTGACACAGAGGAAATAAAAACCTGACTCAAGCTGCTGTTTCCAACACCTGATATTCTGACAAAAGAGTTCACTGGTACAACCATCCTTGGCAGTGAGGTATCTCCGTTTCTTGTCCAAGACATGATTCACTGGTATACTTCTTTGTAAGAGCAGCCAGTAAACCACTTCCTTGTTGCTAAATCATTTTACAGACATTGGGCTCACCTGTTTATTTTCCTTCTTTCACCTTTCCCTCGTACCACGTATGTGGTTTCACAAATGATATCTGGAAGATGGTTTTCGAGTAAAGGTCATGCACCATTTCAGTTCTGGTATTTCTTTTCCCTCACATCTGGCTATCTTATGCTTTCCTAATTCCGTTTTAGCACTTCTGATATCGCATCCAGAGCATCCACCACTCATAGGGATTTTTCCATGTGCTGCTTATTAAGGCTTTAACTCTTATCCTGCCCAGTTTAGAGGTTTCACAGCCCCCATTTAAGAAGCAAACCAAGTAGCTAAAGTACACAGATGAAATAATTCAAGCTGCTCTGCAACAGGCCGAGTAGCTGAAGTAATCCTGGAGTGTCAGGAGTCAGTCTGTGTTCCCCTGAAGAACAGCAGAGGCAGAGAGCGAGTGTGCCAGACAGAAGCTTGTTCGGAGCACTATCGTAACAGAACTGCTCGTGACAAGAGCCAGGAAAAAGCAGGGGAATGGGCTGCTAATCAAAGCTGTTGTTTACTGACGTCAGGGAAGTGATACAGAATGGTCTCGCCAGGGCTTTTTTAGCTGTTTGAAATTTTACCACACCCACTCTTTTGCAAAACTTGCTGTCAGTGTTCTCCCTACATACATGCCTTCAAATAATTCAGAAACGAAGAGCATGCCGACCAGTAGTCCACAGTGGAGGAATCAAAAGATGCATCTGACAGAGAGCTCTGTGGAGTAAGGAGTGCCAGAGCTTTGGTTCAGAGACATGGCTTGATTGTTTGTTAGTGGTTTTAACCAAAATTGCTTATATAGCTTTTCAGCTTGCCAACAACTCTTGCTTTTCTGCTTATAAAGAGCACATGCAGTTGTGCCAGGACAGATACAACTTTGTGATGAGAGGGTAAATTCTTCATTGTGAAAGGGACAACGAGACATGTCAAACCACTTTTTTCCCCTTGTCTTGTGCTCTTTGCAAGCCTGTGATACGGAGGCTTGGAGACGGATCATTTCTCTTTTTGGTATGAAGGACCTGTCTTGCAGATTTGCATCAATTTCTCTGACATGTCTTCTAGTTCCTGTGTAATAGGAGCAAAGGGAAACATGGTCATGCATCACTCCAGCTGTCCCCAGCTCCTAGACAGACTCTAACAGACTGATGCCAGTTGTATGGTCAAGCCTAGGACTCTGAGGCTGAGGAGAGTAGAAAGTTATAACTGCATTTGAGCTCTCCAGTCTCTGCTGATACAGCAGAGAATCTAGGGTATTATTTTAAAATGTTCTGCATTAGGCAGTCATCTACTTTGACCAGTTTGAAGTAGCAATGACTGAACTGCCCACTGTAATTCTACAAAAAGCCAATTACAAAACCAAAGTGACTCAAGAGACTTCTGTTTTCCCTCAAATTCGTTTGCTTGCCTTTTCCAGGCCGTATTGGTTCATGGAACGCTGGCAACGATGATTCACCTAACGCAACGGATGACGCAGCAGATGAGATCATGGATCGCATTGTAAAGTCCGCCACCCAAGTGCCAAGCCAGCGAGCAGTGCCTAGAGAGAGGAAGCGGTCACGAGCAAACAGGAAGTCATGTGAGTATATGGCTATTAAACTTCTCACAGTAAATATGTGCATATATTTATCTATGTTGGTGTATGAACTTGGTTCTTAGTATGGAGACGTGCATTGCCAATACACAGTAGCTTGAGTGTGTATTTATGATTGGTATATATGCTTTTTATTATAGGTTAAATGCTGTTGTGTGCAACGGGTCACTCTGGGTTCTAGAAAACTTGAACTGTCCTTAGCAGTAAGAGAAGAAAAATGTGTTATGGTGCTTTAGAGCTTCTCTGATGACAGTATTTATTGATAACTAGAGAAGTCAGATCAGGACCTCAAATGGAGACTGCTTAAATCCCATAAGGTACTATGAACTCGCATAAAAAGTAGTAGTTGTATCTGTAGCTGAATTTATTCATAAAGCAAATAGTAGCTTGAGAGATTTTCACCTTTTAAAATCTTTCTCTATTGYTCTGTACACCCTCCTTCTGCAGCCCTGAAAACAAAATGTTTATTTATTCTGGTGCTGTTTGGCTGCAAAGTGGTTATAGACTAGGTTAACTTCCCCTGGGAAGAAAAGATAGCCCATTTATAAGACAGTCTTCCAATGGTGTAGTACAGCCACAGGGCTGAACTCRGGCACCTGAGTATGAGCAATTTGATTTTGCAGTTTAGTAAGTACAGTGTTTAAGAGGTGATGGTCTTTCTAGCTTTTTTCCTAATGTGCAGGGACTATGGCAGTTACTGTGACACAGATAAGTACCTAAAGAACGTAAGATTATGATGTTTAATGTCATTCACTATATGTGGCTCTTTGACTACCTTTCCATCCATCTTTTTAGCTTTTCTGAGAAGTTAGGACAAAGAGGAGACAACAACAGTGAGTGAAAAATCACACGGACCTTTTTGGGGGGAATTGTTCTAATATAGCTGGTGATCAAAAGCATTTGGTATAAGCAGTAATCGATTGCTATGAACTAGCATGTGCTGAAAGCATATTCACTTTCCCCAAACATGCTAAGAAAGAAACTTCTGCATGTGGCAAGAATAAAAGCAAAGTGGACATGCTGTTTAGATGAACCAGACTTTCAGCAAAGAAAATGAGCTGACACTGGATTGTCCGTCTCACTTTCCATCATGCACTATGCCATATGTCTTTGCGACATCACCCTCTGCTACTACCCACTTCCCCACACAGTTGTGGTGCTCTGCACATGTGCTGACTGCCCTAGTTGGCTTGTGCATATCGAACAAAGCTCCTGTACATTTGCCTATTTCTGTGGTTTACCCCATGCTGAACTATTCCTCTGTTAGCAACACTGTCCCCACGCACACACACCAAAAAGCTGTATTTCTGTTCTTTACCAGACACCTTTTTCCCAAGGAAGCACTTGTTGCAGCAAAAGAGGATGATGATAATAAAAATACTATATATTTTTCTGTGAAGCTGCCTTTCATACAAATTTAGTGAAAACATTAACAGGGATTAGGGAGTCAGTAAATGTTTAGGCTGGGACTGATTTCCATTGTAATTAATCATGATAGAATCCAGCTCTTTTGCTTGTTTGTTCTTCAAAATCTGGATGAGACTCTTAAGTGGATTAAAAGGCAGTTTCAAAACAAACATAAAGTTCRGTAGTTTAGTGTCCCTTTCAGCTGACATGTGCCGAAAGAAAGTGTGAAAGGAGAGTATCTTAACTAAACTGTTTCACTGTGATAGTTGATACACCTGGATGATGAATAAATGAGGTAGTTTAGCTTTAAAATACACTCGGCTGGACTGATAATATGGCACCTGTATGCGTTCCAGGAGAAGAGCAGAGACCAGCTCCTGTAAGTGTATGATTGTAAGTTAAATGAGGAGAAAATCTTCCTGGTAGAAATATAACACAGGTCCTGCATGAACATATTAGAAATTAGATCTTAAGCACACTTGAATGGTTTAGCAGACTCTATGATATTTATTATCTGCTGAGCAAAGAGACCCTAATATCTGGTGGGTTGATTCACCTGGTTCAGTCTTCAGGTTCCCATACACATCTTTTGGCTTTTGCTGCGAGTTTGGTATTCACACTATTTATGAACATCAAAGTAAAACTCTTTTAAAAGAAAAAGCTTTCACTGCATGTTGTGTTGCGTATGTCTCACTGCTTTTAACACAGAACTGAAAATCATGAGGCTCACTTAATATTTAGCAAAGTTTTTAGTGAACCTGCACTGAGTTCTGTGTTTTTAGCAAAATCAGAAACCCAAAGATTTATATCCATTTGCACTGTAAATATTTCTTGTGGTTCAGGTGCAAGGTTCTCATGGGAGAGGGATTTGACAGATAAAGACAGAAAAAGTTGAAGTAAAAGCAAGCAATACTCAAGTCATCTATAACTAGGAGGAAAATAGAAACAGAAAAAGGTTCAGTTGCGTTCAAGAAATAGTTTTAATAGGAAAATGAGGTATTTTGACAAGTTCAGTTGAATCACTACCTTTTGCAGTTGTTGAGCAGCGTGACTGTAGCTGGTATGCAGAGAGCTTAGGTAGATATTAATGATGTGGAAGAGTCTGAGATCTCAAAGCAATCAGCAGAACCATAAATTGTGAGGAGGAATACGGCAGTGAGGAGTCCAGCGAAAGACAGATGGAAACTTCTGCATCTGTTGGTATAGCCATTGAAAATATGAAGGAAAACTGATAAATCCAGATACGACTGGAGGTGACTGAGAACAAGTAGGAAGGAATTTGTTCAGCAGAAGCTGAAAGGAACTACAGAAGGTTAAGGCACACAGTAAGCACATGAAGACTGAGCTCCTGTGATGATCTGCAATGAGAGAATTTTATTTTGTGCTAGGCCTTTACGCACTGAAGATTTCTAAAGACAAAATTAGATGTGTAGAAGTACAATAACAACTGGAAGTCATTGCCTCATCATGGGTGTTCAGTGACCTGCCTACCAGACACACTAGGCTGCTGTTATATATGAGAAAACAATATTACAATTGTACTGTTTCATTAGAAGCCTCATCAGAAAGCCACAAGATTGAATGAGCCACAGAAACTGAAATGCTCTGTCACCCCTTGAGGTGGTCTTTCAGAGACAGCTTCAAGGAAAGTTGCCATGGGAAGCTTGTGCTGTTTTTTTCTCCGAGGTCTTTATTCTGTGTGTAAACAACAGACTCTAGCCTCTAGAGATATTGGTTCAGCATATTTTAAAAGCATAAAATACAAATTGGGGTTGAAAATATGTTGTTTCCATTCTTGAAGACTGAGGGCAGCTTTTTGTCGGAAAGGTTGCTATAACACTATGGGGAGCTATTCAACTTAGCAAAGAAAAAAAAAAATAATATAATTAGGATTATCTGGTTCTCCCATAAGGTTAGGATGACCTTCACAAACGATGCCATAACAAACAATGAGTGCAAAGGAAAATTGGAATAAGGAAGTTTTAAGAATCCCTGTATTTGATAGTCCACATTCCAATGAATACAATTGCTAAAGTTAATTTTAGCAGCTTATGGAACATTATTACAGACTGTGCACCACTGGACTTGGGGGAATGAAAATGGAAATTTCTGTATGATACACCACTGAGATTCAAGAAAACAAGAATGAAGAAAGGAGGATATTTAACACAAAGAGGACTGAATTTAAAAAAGTACATGTAAGGTAGATAACCAGAGTTTGCTATGAAGGCAACAAGAAGTGAGGTAATAGAAGAAATTATTACAAAAAAAAAGGGGAGGGGGGCTGGTTAGAAAATCCTGTTAGTAAATGAGACTTTCACACCACAGTGAACCAACCTGTGGCAATTGCTTTTATCTGAGGGAGGAAAAGAAGAAGTAGGTATTATAGCCACAGTTGCTTTGCGGCAATAGAAAAAAAAAAGTTAGCAATAGCATCAATAGGATAAAAACTTTACTTAAGTACATTTTAATTTAAAAAAATCCTCAATGATAGACAAATAGGAAATTAATACTGTTTTCCTTCTTGTTGTGGCTGTTTGTTTAAAACATCCATCTCCTAACATAAAATCATTCTCAGGACTACATTCTTGTGCAGTTGCCATCTCTGTGTTGGTGCCATTGAAATTAATGGGTCTGTATCAGGAGTATGATACTACTGCCACGACTGAGGGTCACGAAAATCAAACTCCTGTTTAATAATCACTGTACAGAAGGCACTCGTACTAATTCTAGCATAGGCAGAGCAATACTTGGAAATATTGAGCCAAACAGGGCTGATTTCTGACCCCTGTGAATGACCATGGAGTAGCTCAGAAAATAAGTTCCAAGAGAAAGTCCTCAGGATTCATTACCTTGTTCAAATATTGATTAAAGCCACAGGATAGCAAAATCAGAGCATCTCACTAGCAGTTAGCTTAAGGGAAGGAGGATTAAACTCGAACCTTCTGGTATCTTCCTCTTTCGTTATAAATTGTTAGTATTAGCAGCCTTCATACTTGAAACCGTCTTTCTTGGCTCCCTAAAAGTCCAGATAGCTGTCAACAAGTGGGGAATCCCAACATGCTCTGGCCAACAAATTGTTTCAGAGAACTGCGCCAAGGAGCTAGATCTTTAAAGATGATTTGACTATACAGCGTTGTTTCCCCCTGGACCTTGAGCTGACCCTTTATGTGTCTGAACGGTATAACACAACGTAGGACCCAGGTGTGATTCTAATACTCAATGGCAAGTAGCACATATTCCAGTGGTTGTTGTGTTGGATACTGATGGAGGCACTGAATGAGGAAGCAGCATAGCAAGAGGCTTGTTTTCCTCCTTGTTTTATCTCAGAGCATTTATCTGTGTGTGCACTCTTAAAATTAAAATCTGCTGTAGATTTCAGTTAGAGAAATGGGTTTGGAGCAGATAATAACTGACTAGGAATTTAATACAATATTTGAATGAGAGGACTTGATCCAAATTATTTTTGCTGTTTAAAAAAAGAGTCAGGAGAGGATGATAAGGCCCTGTTCTTTTATTAGGTTTTGGAAGCAGATGCTAGCCTAATACTATACCCTGTGACTGACCTCTCTGAGATATGGAAACACCTCATAAGGATTCATTTGTCTATTTGTGTAATGTCTTGTGGGGAGTAAGAAATTCTTCTTGTCCTAATCTTGCAGAAATTAATCTGAGACACAAATCAAGTAATCTGTCAGACTCCTACAAGTGGACCGTGAAGGAGATAGAAATTGAACTAAGAGTATCTGAATCTTAGACAAGTAAGCTCAGGACTAATGGATTAAACTTAGCTACAGAACATCCCAGGTCAGATATTTCATATTAAATTCCACCTTGGGTAGAAGGGAAATAGGAGTTAGCACACTGTCAAAAGGTGCAAAAATGTGGAAAAGAACTCTGCCAGAAGACCAGGCCTGGAGACAAGTTTTAGAAACACATGCAGTGCTACTTTGGAAACATATTTGTAAACAAAACACTGGATCTGTGAATATTTGACTCCAGAGGTGTGGGATTTTTGTTTGGAATTCATAGGGTGCTCCAGTTAATGTTTTTCTTTTCTTTGCTTTTTTCATTATTTTTCATTTTCATGTCTCTCCACTTACTTTTTCTGGCTATGAAAAGATACAGAAGTGCCAAAATACCAGGAGGGAGACTGTTTTCCTGGTATTTATAGCCTGACTAAAAGCAGGAGTTAATGGAAATTATGCATTAAAAAAATAAAAACCTTACACAAGAAGAAAGTCTGCATAAAATGCTTTAAAGGCAAGCAATTTCACTTAGAGTTTGCAACCAATCATTTAGGATTTGAGTAACTGTATTCTATCAGGAGTTAGAGGAGGGGCAGAATAATCTAGTTAGTGATGCACATTTTGCACAAAATTTTGGCAATTAGAAAAAGTAAATGTATCACAGATGGTATTCAGTATCAAAGGCTGTTTATCCTCACAGAAAGTACCAAGTCTTCAGACAGTCAATATCAAGTTAATTAAAATCTAATTATTGAGTGAAAAATCAATCGTAAGATAAAGCAGTTAAAAAGTTGGCAGCTGCGAGGTTATGTTCAATAGATGCCAAGATAGCTAGTGTCTTTTGGATGCCTTTTAAGATGTTTAAGACATTGCTTCGTACACAGGATGGTACGATCATGGTGAAAATGACAGAAATAACTTCATGGTCTACAATAAATAAATAAATACGTACATATATAAATAATAAATACAATTAATAATAATAAATGAATGAATAATAAATGAAGCTATCAGAGTAAGTAATAGAAATTGAGATAACTGATCAGGTTGAGGCCTATGTAATCCTGTATCTCATACCTGCCAGAGGCCACTATCAACAGCTGTAGGGGAGAGAACACTAGACAGGGGTCAAATAATTTAACCAGCCTATAGGTCTCACCTTGATTTCTAATTTAGTTTTAAATCAATGTATTTATTTTGAGCTGAATAGCTGTTTCTGTATTTTTTTTTGATCAGTTATAATTGACTATGTATAATTATAATTGCTGATATTATTGCTATTCCTAAATATGTATGTATGTATGAATATGTTTCTTTCTGCTTTGCAGTGTGTAGTTGATTTATTTTTATAGATTTCTTTTAAAATAACTCTGATCTTGACAAATTAAAATGTAGGCAGACATTCTGTTTTTTAACTGATCAAAAATACACTTCCTATGTATTTGCTTGGTAGTCTCCATGAGTATGCCCTTTTCAAAGTGCATCATTTAACTTGCAGGATCTCAAGTTTTGTTCAAGAATGTTCTCCTGGTCTTAGCACCATGCAAGTGAAATAACCATCATTCTGTGCAATTCTGCATTATGTATCTTTCAAAACAAGAGGGTTTTTGAAAGCCTGGTTTAAAAGCCTAGTAAAGTTACCTTTAAAGAGGTTTGAATTAATTTTCCAGTCACTGTTTCAGAGGAATCTATGCGACCTTTCTGTAATGAAATTTATTTTGATGCAATTATTTGTTTTTAGGCTCATATCCTCAGACTTTGTTTGAAACAGCTTTATTTTATATAAGGAAAATCAGATATAAAAGTAACCCACTTTGTACCATCACAGTCTGCAGTACATTCCTTAACTTTGCATTGGATTCCATTACCAGTATTCAGAGATACTGTGGAATCTAGTACTTGTTCAAAATTAAGCAGCTCTTTTTTAAAAAAAAGAGTGTGAGAAGACATTGCGTTGATTGGGGAAGGCAAAATTAAATAAACAATTTTTATAAAATCACATATTTTTTATTTCAATTTACAGAGAGAAAGCAGAGGGATGTTGAACACTATACAAACATTCACATGCCCTGGTATGTAATATTATAAATGCAGAAGACATCATACAGGGACAAGGAGAAAACTACTGCTATAGTGAGTTGTCCTTAGTGACTTCAGAGTGACTGTCACTGCATATGATTAAATGCCTGCGCAGACGTGCTGCTCCATGGAGGCAGAGGTAGCCACTGTTCAGAGTTTGTTCTTAGCAAAGAGTACATCCTGGCAGTACATAAAGCCTATAGCCCTTCTTTTAATTTTTTTTTGTTACCTCATAATACATCCCAGCAAGATCCACAACATAACCAGACCATTGCCATGTCCTTGTGCCATATCTCCTCCAGCTGGATGTTGCTCCCTGCTGGAGATTCTTCTCCAGTGGAAGAATCAAAAAGAGTGAATGCTCTGCAGCTTCCTGTGGGCTTCTCCACATAGGTTTTCAAGTGCTCAAATTTCCCTGGCCATTTCTTGGCCAAATGGCACTTTCCTTATTACGAGAAAGAACAAGCTGAAGGCAAACTGGCAAGACATGAGCAGATGGTAAGAAGTAAGAGATACAAGTATATGTAGGAAATAAAGCTATTCATGTTCTCAAGTCACAGAAGATTGGTATTGACATTTTCTACAGAAATACTTTTGTTGTGATTTATACTTTTGCTACTTTTTTAGCTGTAGTTCTGTAGAAAAAGCTAATTTCCAAGAAATACAAATAACTGATTTCATTGTTGCCACTTTGCCATTCACTCTGTCCGTGAATTCATTCACATTACCCTCTGTTTTCTTTTTAGTTGGCATATTTTAAAGGTATATTTCAAGGCTTTGAATTCTTGTCCCAGAATTCATTCCCAAAATTGGGATATATAGCACTTTGAGTATTAAAACATAACATATGGTTGGGTTGCACACTGTTACCCTTAATTTGGTAGAATATGTATTTGGTTTGGTTTCCTTCCATATTAAAATGCCTTTCAAGTTTACCCTGGGTCAGCAGTATACTCCTTATTTACATCATTCTTCCTTCCTCAGAGATGATTTTTTCCAGCATCTGAGTAAGAAATCAGAAGCAGTGAGTTGCTGGCTGACTAGATCACACTGTTGTTACGGAAAGTGCTTTATTTGAGAACCAGAAAAGATAAGGAAGTACAAGGTTGCTTTACAAGTTGCCTTACAAAAGAAGTGCAGTAACAAAAGCAGCCTCATACGCAGCTTTCCAGAAGAGCAACAAAACCACAGTTGCCAGAGAGAGCCCTCTGCTGCCATGAAATTGTTTAACATAAGGATCTGTGAGGGCAGGAGTATGACTACGTTTTAATGAGTGTCAAATGCATTTGGAGGAAAGTCTCTGTTAGGAGATGAAAAACAAGTTCACATAAAGCTTCTCTGAATTTTATTTTGCCCAGGCATATGGCATGAAAGGGAACCCTACTTTTTCAAACAATTGATATCAAAAACTTAAATATACATGGCTCTTTCTAGGTAGAAGAACACCATCTGATTAGCATACTTACAAGATTCTGTTTTGATCACAGTTGTTTTAAATCTGATCGGCTTGTAGACATAATTCCTTTTAATGTTTTATTTCCCAACACGGATTGCTAATGGAGATAATTAATTTACATTCCACAGAGCCTTTGTGTTCAAAGATGGTCATGCTTCGCTGCCAAGTCCCTCTTGAACAGACAGTTCTGCGTTTATAAGCCTGAGCTATCCCCTTAGTGAAAGTCTAATACCTAATAATACATCACTTTAAAATAGACTTTAAGTCACTTTAAAATTTCAGATGGAATTTAAAGGTTCTGCGCCCAATAGTTATGTTAGATGGCTTACTTTCTGTATTCCATTTCCTGCCTTTTTTGTCCTTCTGTGCATTGTCAAAGTATAGTCTAGTCTTGCAAATATTATGAAGTGTAGCACTTACATTTAGACTCAATTGTTGGTAAGCTGTATACTCCCAGTGCTTTACCTGTTAATAGTGGAGTCACTTCTGATTGATGAAGTTAAGTGGGAGAAGTGAAGCAGCAGGATTGTTTTTAGTAACTTTTTACAGTGGCTTCCACAGAAGTCCTGAAAATGTGGGGATTTTGTCATAGAAGGTTTTCAGCGAAGGAAAGATTTCCTTCTTCTCTGCTTTACTGTTGACACTCTCTAAATGACGATATATAAAATGCTTAAAGCTATGAAGATGTAGCTGGAAACATTTAACTTCAACAGTTTCAACTGCATGTTAAATATTACTTTAAAAACAGTATCTTCTTCGTACAGCCCAGGTTCTCTACAGCAATGTATTCCTTGTTCCCTAAAACATAACCCACCTGAAGATGAAAAACAAGTCGTGCTTTTCTTACAAAAAGCCACCTTATCCTTTTCTACTGCTAGCTTCCTCTTTATGTCACAGAAGGTCACGCGTTACACCAGCAGACGGTTGAACAATACAGTTGCTTGTTGGGAGAGACTGTGCTGGCCATGAGATGCAGTTGGGACTGGAAACAAAGCTGCAGGGCAATAATACCTTGTTTTCTAGAGTTTTCTACATGGCTGACGCAGACAAAGAACACTTTTCAGTTGACTGTACTTCTTCAGAATGGTGCTTAATAAAATCCAAAAATTCACCCACAAATCCCCTTAAGAAAAACTCTGCACATACCCCTTTGACAATTTAGGCTTACTCATACTAAACGATACATGCTTACTTGAGAGTAAGTATTGCTTAGTGCAAGATAGCAGATAGTATTGTAAAAAATACACAAATGCAGAAGAAGATTAGAAGGAATGAATAAGGGTATCTGGATTAAGCTTTTACATTGCAAATTGCCATTGCAGGACTCACTGTGTAAAATCCAAGACAATAAATTAAATGTAAATATATTGGAAAATAGACTGAGTGCGTGAGCTGGGTGTGGAAGGGTAGCAAATGGGATGATGGAGCTGACCAGTGTTGCCTCTTATAATCTGATTTTCCTATTGTCCTTGCTGTGTAATTTACAGCCACTTAGAGTTTTCTTAATTTCAAATCAGCAACTGGTAACTGTGTTACCTTTGCAGCTGGGCCCTAAAGAAAGTTTTGTGGATGCCACATCTTTTTACAATAGGAATGACACAAAATTCTGTGACTTCTCAAGCAGCAGAATTGTCATACCTATGCAGACAATATTCTGCATTTCAAATGACATGTCCATAGAAGTGCTTTAGACATACATGCCTAAAGCCATTGCAAATGCAAGAATAAATGGCACCAGCCAGGCTTTTCTTTACTGACCCTTACATTAAAAAAAAAAAAAGAAAGAAAAAAAAAAGTAGGGGGAGGGAAAATCAGGGATGCTGTTTGCCCTTTAAAAACCTACCAGCCCTTAGTTAAATTAATTATATTCTTTGTCAATGCTATGCTTAGGGGAATTCCTCTTTTTTAAAACATCCCCAGTTCTGTGAAGGGTACGCATCTGTGTAGTTTTTTGATGCAACAGACATGGTCAAATTCATTGAGTTCATCATAAGCACGCTGCATTCTACCAGGATATCAAATAAAATTCTAGATTTCCTGATTAGCAAAGAACATCATACCCTCCGACCCCCTAAAAACAACATGTGGTTTCTTGGTTATGGGATCTCAGCAGGCCTTGTTTGTGACAAGAATAAATTTATTTCTCTCTCTGTTATGTTTCTTTAGCAAATGTTTTAAAAATTGCTTAAAGAACCTAAAAGGTCATTTGAAAGCCTTATTTTTATTGTCACTGCCTCCAAAATACATTCCATAACTCAGTTTAATGTGATCTGCAGCAGGCCAAGAGTTTTACAGACCAAGATATTATGTCTAGTCCAGTTAGAGACATGACAGAGTTCAGTGAAGAGGGGAGAGTAAAAATCTAAGTTTGAGAAACTTAATTTTGCAAGGCCTATAAAAACATGAAAGGAAAATGTCTCTTTGCATTCAATTTTGATGACTGAAATCATTCATAACCTCTTTTAAAGTAAAGGAAGCCTACCCAATGCATTATGAGGAAATAGGAAAAAGTCTGAGGACATCTGTTTAGCACCATGTCAAGACAAGATTCACCCACCTCCCGGAGTAGTCCCCCCTCCTGTAGAGAAACTCAGCTTTTTCCTGGCCTCATCATCCAAAAGCCAGTGCAGAGAATACAGCAGGGCAGGAACTTGCTCTTGTGGTACTACTGAAAAAGCTGCATCCTTCAGCTGTGTCTTCAGATGTTAGTAATCTGCACATATTATATCTAATTTTCATATAAAGATATCCTTTATCAGGCCACTTGAACTTCCCTAAGTACAAAAGTGCACAGTACAAGCGGATTCATCTGTATCAGATTGGCCTTTTGCAGTGTAGGGGCAAGAATTCACTCATTTGAGTCTGGACCATAATCCCGTCAGCTGTGATCCCTCAGGTTGTCTGTTGATGGTGGACAGTTTTAATCTTGCAGATAGTCACAGGACTTTGCAGTATTTGGCCCCACATGCTTAGTTTATACAAGTCAGTGGCTGACTGTGTTTATGGGAACCTTTCTGTCACTGAAAAGACTCTTTACATCTTTGCTTTTTATTAATCATCTTCTTGACAGTCACATTGCAACTGCCAAAGTCTTACATTGTTTGAAGTTGTTTCCTCCTAACTGCTGACCTTAAAAGCTCAAGTCACTGAAATGTCTTTCTTTGTATTTTAGGAGAGACCTGAGATAATAGAACAGACCTGAGATAATAGAACAATCATAGTGAGAGGTTGCAAAAGAGACCATTTTGTTTAATTACAACTGCACGTGTCCCAGGAATTAAATATCTGAAGGGAGGGTGTCAAGAGGATGGGGCCAGACTCTTCTCAGTGGTGTCCRGTGACTGGACGAGAGGCAACAGGCACAGATCAGGCAGTTCCATCTGAACATAAGGAAAAACTTTTTTACTGTGACAGTGACTGAGCACTGGAACAGGTTGCCCAGAGAGGTTGCGAAGTCTCCATCCTCGGAGATATTCAAAAGCCATCTGGACATGGTCCTGGGCAACGTGCTGTAGGTGACCCTGCTTGAGCAGGGGACTTGGACTAGATGATCTCCAGAGGTCCCTTCCGACCTCAACCGTTCTGTAATTTACTTTGGGATAAATAAGACCAAATTTTGTGTGTTCTATTTTATACAGTACATGATCACTATTAGCAGAGTACTTCAGTTCCTGTTAAATATTTACAAATAGGGATAACAATTGCTTGTTCTCAAATTCCACCTGACTTACCATCTGACATGAAAAATAGTTTTGTTTTACAATGGTGTTGTGGTCTGAGTGAAGTGGGTATATATGCATGAGAGCAATCATGAACGAAGAACCATCTAAACTGCAGAAATTTGTTATATGCTCAGTTTTCTAGTTCGTTTTTACCTGTGGTGGGAGCAGGTTCTGTACTCTGGAGAGTCATCCTGTGAAAGTTAGGTCTTACACTCGTATATTTTTTCTTATGAACGACGGTTTCATTGCTTCAGCAATATAGCTGTTATGGATAATTCATGTCCACAGAGGAAGAATAATCTCTTAAGGAGCAAGGTCCAATCCCCCTTTGAGTTCAGCAGCAGAGACTTTTGGTTGGTCTCTAATTAGTTCTGAAAAGCAACTTGTATTAGTCCATGTTAACACCACTCTACTAGCGAAGCCAAGCTAGCTGCAGTACCTTCCTTGGCTGTGTGTTACAGAGGGTACAGAAATAAATTCGTGTTCAGGAGAGTGGCAGCCCAGACAGCTCAGAAGGTGATCTGTTCAGGAAAACCTTTGCTTCAGATAAGACAGGAATGTTTCTGCTGCATCTTTCTTTGGTTTGTTCTTTCATCCCTGATATAGTTCCTTTTGATATAGAAGTAAACAGTGTGTGATTCGCTGAGGCCATAAGACCCTAAGGTATTTCATAAGTCATGGCTGGAAGTGAATGTTTATCACTGTGGATATTTGGACATCAAATTTGAGGAGTCTAAAAGTGCACCAAGGATAAGGACTGGCCCAAAACACTGTGTTGGGTGTTGTGGAGGAGAGACTAAGGCATACTTTGAAGTATTTCCCTCTTCTAGCAGCACTTTTTTAGTTTTTCTTAACCTTAGCTTTATCAGTTGCATTTTATGTTGTGCTGCTTTAAGCTAAGCATTGTTAAACTTAGCAGATGTTACTGATCATGATTGTATGAAAAAGTGGGGAGAGCTGCATATCATAAAAGGCTGCCAAGCAGACTCCTAGTGGTGTTTAATAGTTATGTAAATACTGTGGGAGGATGGAGCAAGCCTTGAAAAAACACCTTCAAGTAAGGGTGTGACGGGGGAGGAACAATTACACGTGTGGCACTCCCAGCTCACTTAATTTTCCTCAGTAATTCATGAAAGTGGTTTGACTGTTAAACATAGATGACATTCACCCTACCTGCATGGTGCAGAATGTTCAACTCCCCCATATTCTTCCTTTCTCTTATCTCCTTGTTTTCCATACTGATCCATTTGCTCCTTTCACTGCTGCTAGACCCTTTAATGTGATCATGATCCAGTTTCAGTTGCACAGAGTAAATGTCTTAATAAGCTAGAGGTCTTAATTATACTACATGAGAGCAATGCAAGAAGTCTTTAACCACTTTTTGTAAGCAGTTTCTCTAGGGTTTGCTCTCGATTTCTTCATTGTTTTGGGGCTCCGAATATATTTTGTTCTACATAAAGACACGGTTTACACTTTGCATGCAGCATAAACTTGTAAATGCTGATGTTGTACTGAAGGAATATCAAAAATGTGGAGTGAACAGACGCTATATGGGTTTCTCCAGTTGCATCTTGGACTAAAGTGCATTCACCTGAAAACCAGGGTGACAGAAAAACTAGGAAGGTAGTGATGCTTAGCGTGTGTAGTCACATAGTCACTTGTATCTGAAAACAAAACGCAAACAAAAATTTTAAAAGTTTTATGTCAGAGCTGGGGTTTGGACAACTTCATAGCAAAATAAGAAACGATGTTTTGACCTAGATTTTACCATTTAAATTCAATTAAAACACTGCAGACTAGTAATGACAAAGATAATGCAGATGTGAGCTAGGACACAGGAATTACAGAAGAAGGGAGAGCAAATGTGAGGGCATTATTTGCAAGGATTTGAATTGACAACAAAGTTGTCACATTTTAATCTTTTTTGGTTTTTTTACACCTTGTAGAAAGGCCTCATAGGATTTAATAGGGAAAAATCCAATAAAGCCCTATAAAGATCCAATAGGTCTTTTAAAAATTCTTTCTGAAACTGTACAAAATAATAGGGCAGATGATTCTTTCTATGGACTGAGAACCACCTGACACAATGTCATAGAGAGAAAATTTTCTTAAAATGCTGTGGTATTTTTCCTTAAAAGTTTTTGTTGACTTAATGTCACATGACAAATGTTTTTATGACAGATTTCTTTGAAGTTGCTAGGTGCTTGATGTTCCCATTGATTTGGTATAGGGTATTTCTCAGTATTTCTTAATTTGAGACCCTGAGTACATAGCAACTTTTGGTTTGATTCAGCTTGCATGTTAGAGTTCATTTTTCAGCTGAAAGCCTTGTGTAATTATTACTTCTAATTGTTTGGTTCTTCTTTGTTGTGGGTTTTTTTTGCCTGCCTTTGGATTTTATGACCATACAGTAAGAAGGACACTAAAGAGTGGACTAACACCAGAAGAAGCCAAAGCACTGGGCCTGATCAGCACCTCTGAGATGCAGGTTTGATGTCCCGGAGGTGGCGACGAGAAGAGCCGTCATCTGTACCACGCAGCCTGACAACCATTCGGTGCGGCGTTGTCTTGCCAGACTCGTCTGCTGCTCCCAACATCCCATCCTCTGTTATTTCAATTTTAATAAGCAACAAAAAGAGAAAACCCACAACCAGAGCAGAAGGGTGTGTAACAGCTCAACACTACATCTGACAGTAACAAAGAAAGCATTTGAGTGCTCATAGGTGAAAGCTTATGGCTTCTTCTCTTGTGATGTGTTGACGTGGCTATGAGGGGGCTCTGAGTTATCTTTCATTGTGTGAGCTSTGTTTATTATGTTGGCTTTCATTGTGCCCTGTTTTAGTCATTGTAAAAGTATGGCATTTTGTCAGTGCAAGGAACAGTCCTTAAAGAGGCAAAATAACTCCTGTTACAGCTGCCCCAATCTTTGTGAAGCAGATTCATTAAGCAAAAGTGCCCAGTCTGTGCAACTCTCTCTTTTTTTTTATTTTGCCACCAAAGAATGTAAAAATGTATGTGTACCTTTGTATATGTACAGAATGAATATGTGGATATTTGTGCGTGTATTTATACGCATATAGTCATGGGGTGAAATCACACCGTGCTGAAGTTAGTGGGACAGTGATTTTCACTCAGGGGCCTTACCATTCCACCTGGACAGGAGGAAAAATTGTCTTTTCATAGGAACTCAATGTTAGTCAATGGGGTTCACCCTGTGGGGTAGCAGATGGCCTGCAATACAAGTGGAAAGTTTAGGATCCTGAATTCATGTGTATTAATACACACTCATACTGTACATAGCACCACATGCACAGGACACAGAATACCTCCCTCTTGTTGAGCTCTGGGTATACTGTGCATTTGTGCAGTTTCAAAGAAATCTATGCCAACAATTTACACACTAGATAAATGCATTCAGATGCTAAGATCAAGAAGTTTTGTTCACTTGTCTGTGCTCTTCATGCTGTTTTTCTCTGCTGCAAGATAATGTGGTGGTGATTTTATTTCAATTTTAATTTTAAAAACTTTTTTATTTGATCAGAATATGAAATGACCCTGCTAAAAAACTGCTGTGTTTTGCTATTCTTTACTCTTTTTTGTGATTATCCTTGATGTAAGTGGAGAGGGTACCACAGTGAACACTCCAATGTGTTTGCCCTTATCTCACTGTTTTATAACTAACTTATAACTGTCCTCAGCATGTGTTTGAAGAACCTTTACTCAACTCCCTTTACTGCCTTTAAATGGAAGACATTCACATACATGGAGATGAATTGAACACAGTCATCCTAGCCAATGCTGAAGCATTTGAAGAGAACTGCAAATTAACAGTAACATAAAAGGGATCTTTCTAAACCAAAGCCTGTATGTGACCAATTGATTCTGAAGAACACACAAGATGAACTCTTTCCATTGCCTTAGCTTCTAAGATTAAAGGTATGTCTGCATAGCAGTTATAGCTGAGGCTTCCTTCCAACTGGTTAACAAGGAAACTGCAACAGTTTAGTTATGGCAACATAAGGCTCAATTTTGGCTGCAAAACACTCTTGAAAAGTAGGGGTAATTAGTCTATGCTGGGCTCCTAATGCCATAGCTCTGTTGTTTCTGGCACCCAAGCTAGGTCAGGTATGTCCACAACTTACCTAGTTACTCTGCTCCCCTTATGGACAGGATAATCTTTGAAGATTGTTCAGGATAGTGGCACCAAACAGAAAACCTCAGTCATCCATCACAGTGCATTGAACACAGCAACCAAGTGATTAGAAAACCAGGTAGCTGACAACACTGCAATGAGATACGTGGTGAAAAATTTTATCTGTGCTCTCTCCTCTTGATTGTAACATTTCATTCTTTATATACCATTGCCTTGGATCTTCACATGTCAAGTCTGTAGGGTAAAAAGTCACTATAATGAATACAGGCTCTGCAAAGATGGCATTGAGTTGATGTGTTTTTCTCCTCAGTTTGTTAAAAAGTCAATTTTATAAGCAGACAGAAGGCAGTAGTTGTTTAATTAATAAAAAGTATCATGTATTTGAAAGCTATGAAAAGAGAAAGCTGGTCAGGAAACTGAAAGAAGTGGCATATAATTAATCTCACTGTAAAATAAGCAAGACCTACTAGCACCTGAATTTTAAAGTGAATCTTTATGTGCTGCTCACCACTATGGACTTTTTAAATCTTTCTTAAGGATGCTTAGAACAAAGAGATGAAGGTAATGGGGGTTTGTGGAGGTCTTTGAGGTCTGAAACAAGAGGAAGACACCCTGAATGTAATGGTTATGTTGAACTGTTATACCTGTTAAGTGATAAAAGAAGCCCAAATGCAACAAAATGCATTTACACTGATAGAGGTCCTATATTTGATTGGAGGGAGAAATCACATGTTTTTAAAGTTGTATATTTTCATTTAAATATGCTGAATGTGAAAAGTCGTTTGCTCTTGGTGACCACTTGCTAAGAGGAAACAAGAGTGTTTCATTTAGACATAATACATCCTCTGTGTCTGAATGTCAGTGCTTACTGTATGTAAGTAGCATATTTGGTAAATTATTAATAGTTGGGCATATGTATTTTCCAGAAATTGGGCAAAAATTGTATAAAACCTCATAAAGCATACACCTTATTTTGTAGAAAATTAAATGTGGAGAAGGGGGTTAGAATACATTCAGGGAAAAAAAAGCAGATTCCGTTCAGATTCTCTGGATGCAAGTGTATTATGTCTGAAACTTATTTTTCCTTGTCCATAATTCCATTATATTTGCTTTTCTATAATTTTGCCTAAGCTCCTGCTCTAYACCTGTAAAATTGATACTAATTTTCCTTAAGGATAACTTCATCTTGTTTATGCATTAGTATACAGTAAGATTAATTCCACTGTCCTCAATGTTTACTGCAGCAAGATGGTCCAAAACAGTAAGAATGCAATAGCTACAGAAAAGATTTCCATTTCAGTTCATAATAAAAAGGGCCAGTGATCCAATATGCTAATATTTAAGGCACATTATGTCCTCCTGAGTCTGCCAGAATGTCCTGACTGTGGAAATAATTTTGTTCCCTTTTATCTAACCAGTAGATTCCAGGTGAAGTGGAGGAGTTGATTATATTTGCAAACATTTGTTTGTCTAATTATGTTGTAAGCTTCAGGGTCTGAGTTGCTGCCTGCCCCTTCTTCATCAAAAGATCTCATTGTAAGTGTGGGACAGTTGTTCTAAAACGTGTGTGATAAAGATTGTTTTTGTGACAGAGATAAAGGTCTTGGAAACATGATGTAATAACATATGTTCCCATTTCTCTCTTAGGGTTCTACTAAGGCTATTTTTAAACACATACAGCCATAATAACTACCTCTCATCTTTTTCACAGTATCAGTCAGCTGCAAATTTAGTCCCCAGAATTTCTCCAGCAAGGTCTCAGAGTCACTGCTGGTGTTTGTTTTGGCACCCATCTGCTGCCAATAACTTGCCTGTCTATCTACCACCATAAAACCTTCCTGATTTGGATGTTGAGRTAAACTTTAGCATATGAAATGGCTGCCAAAGGGAAGCTGTCCTAATTTCCTTTCCTCTGCCTCGGTCTTTAAAAGGAGACTGCACACAAATACTTTGTATTCCCTCATTCTCAACTGAGGGATAACTTTCAGTAGCAGTTATGGGGCTGTGGCGAAGAAATACCCCCAAGGAGTGCTGTGTGCGACAATCTAGAATGAAAGATCACCTCACAAAAATTAAATTCATGACTCTTCAACTTCTAGTAAGTCCAGGCACCAGACTTATGGATTCCAGATGTTTTATAGCCCACTGGCTGCTACATGTGACCCTTCTGTTTGATATACCCCTATCCATAACCCAAAATCAACAAAAAAGATGTTTTAATGAGGCTCTTTTTTCTCTGATAAGTATTTGAAACATCATCAAAAGCAGTTTTCAAAATACATATCTTTTTCTCTTTGACCCTCCTTTATTGTAAATCTGTGTTAATTGACTCTGTCAGCAAAAAAAGGCAATCAGGTATGTAGGTGGACGAGACTTTGCTTTTCCCTTCATAAAAAGACACGTGAATATCTGGATAACAGTTTATGCCCTAATTTAACAGAAATTCGGAGTCAGAGTCTTGATCCGACTGGACAGCTCTCCCTCAAGATACTTGGTGCATGGCAGGACAGAGCCTTTAATTCCCTGGGTGCTGTACTGTGAACATACCCGGGAGAATTCTAAAAGCCACCTACAAGTCACAAGCCAGGAACGCAGCAAATGCTGCAGATGGAAATGGCACACTGCCAGCGTCCTTCCAGGAAATGACTCTTTTGTCAGGTGCCCACTTTTCACTGGTATCCCCTGTCGTGTAACAAAAACAAGTGTCTTTATCCAAAATCCTTTAGAACCAATTTGACTCGTGATGCTCGTCTGCATTCAGATGTGTGTGTGTTTTGTGCTTTATTGTTTTTACAATGCTTTGATTTTAATGGGATGACCTGGGGAAAAGATGGTAGCTTACCAGTTTCACATCCCTCATCCTCCTATTACGACTTGTATGCAGATGTACACTTTGCCTACCTTAATTAAAGGATGTGCAAGCTTAGAGTCACACAGAGCCACAAGCACCATTCCTATCTCTCTTTTTCACTCATACACATATACAGCTCCTCCTGTTATCTTCAAGGTGAGTTGTGTGTGCATATGTACACATAGCACTTGACACTGTGCAGTGTTCAGATGGCTCTGGTTTTCCACATCTGAATACCAGAAACAGCATCTAACAACTATGTCTGCTGATGTTTCTCTGCAGGAAAAACTGCCAGGTACTTAGAGGCTCTGAAAAAAAATAAACTGGAGCATTTTCATATGAGAACATGTTTGATTATTGGACACTATTGAAAGTGATTTGCAGATACTTGAACACCACGTAAGGCCTATCTTTTCTTTTCTTTTTTTTTGTTTTGATTGGGGCAGCAACTGACTGAATTGGCATTTCAGATGGAATACCAAGAGGCTTTTGGCAAGCAGTTTAATAGTTACATAGCAAGTAATTCAAGGAGTTTTGGAGATGTTTTATAGTTTTATGTTTATGCAAAAAAATAATTATTTCTAATTAGTCCATTTCACATTGAGTGGCAGATAGAGATATATTTTGTTTAATCACTATCTAACACAGAGGCTTTTTTGAAAGAAAAAGTTTGTTTGTAGCATTGGGTGCCTTTCTCCTTTTTAAAGACTGTCTTTGCGCAAATAGTGTCCTTTTTTTGTGAGCTGGGAATTGTAAAAAAATGTAAAGTAGAAAAGGACGTGTTTCTTAGATGAAGGAGAAATACTGTAAAATTGTGTAAATGTCACTACTCATGTTTTTTTGTGTTGTGTGTAGCATAGTGTAAAATAGGCTTTCCAGCAGTGTTATTCTGTGAATTGTAATTTAAAAAATAAGCCATGCATGGTCAGAGATATTACCTACAGGTCCTTTTGTTTGGTTGAGTTTTTGTTTTTGTTGTTTTCTCATTTTAGGTAAATTTGTTTCATGTTAAATTTAATTGTCCATGAAACTGCATTTTTGTTTCTCAGTTTTATTTCATAAAGAACTTGAATTACTGTTTAAGGTTTTACTACATAGAAAGCTCACCTACAATTTGTATCCATCCTTCAGAAGCTTTGTCACGTTAAGTGTAAACCAGGGGGATTTGCTTTTTAACGCACCCCTCCTCTGCCTCTTCTCCCCCCACTCTCCTCACTTCACTGTCTGGAAAGATGCAATCACATTTTTTTTTCTGTGCCATGCAGGGTCAACATGGGAAACTGGCCACAGACCTGTGTCCAGAATTTCTTGATATAAGTAGTTAAAAGCCCACCTCTACAGCATTATGTAAACACATCTTGCAATAAAGCTTTATAAAGCGCTGACTGTGCTGGGTGCTGTTTTTGTTGATGAAGCCAATCATGGGGGCTTTGGTGAGAAATGGGTGGGAAGGGGGTTAATGGGTTGCTTTTTTCATATCCTCTGTGTACCTGTGAAGCCCCTATGTGGACAACAAAACAGCTACCATTAAACCACCTGGGTGGTCTGGTTATAAAAAGCTGATCTTTTATCCCGTGTTTCACAGTTTAAACCTAATTGATAATCCTGAGTGAGGTAAATGAAAATGCATCTCTGGTTCTCAAAGATTTTAGTAATCCAGCCCTACAAATCCTCACTAAACATAAAGGGTTACTGCTTGCTGCCAATGACTTGGAGTTGGTTCCTGTCATAAAAATACTCTCTGCACACAAAACATTGCCTAAAGGTATGAGATTTATAAAAGCAAATATAAATACAATGAATGACTACCTGTGCACAGGGGAGCATTTCAGCTGGCCTCTGCAAAAAGCAGTGAAATACTTGCCATGAGTGCCAGTGTTTCATAACTGTAACAGTGGCCAGTAAAAGGAGACATGCCTTTTAACTTGACTGAAATACATTTCAGGCATCACCATGGTATTTAATTTTCTGGTGGCCACCTGTGAGTGTGCCTAGGCAGGCAGTGTTCTTGCAGTTTTCCCCGTTTGCTGGTGTCTGATTCTTCCTCCTTTGCAATTTCTCAACACTTTGGAGAGGCGTTGACAAAAAGGAAATCTCTGACCCCAGTAAGCATGAACAGGAGCACAGTGACTGCTGCCATCCATTCTGCCTGCAGGTTCGGTGGATGTGATGAGGAGGGGGTTCAAAGCGATGGGCAGAAACTTGAAGTGTTTAAATTTCCAGTGCTAGTCCTGCAACAGGCTCCTCCAAAGTAATTGCTCTTTAGTATAATAATGTCAAGATACATTATTTAAAGACAGATACAGGTTTCTACCAGCATCCTGGAAGATACGGTAAGTTAACTGAGAGCCTGAGAATTTTCACCTATGGTTTCTGAGACTGTAGGAACTGATATAAATTACCAGGTATGTAAGCTTCCATAGGGAAAAACACCACCTTCCTCCTTTCTAAATAGTTTTTCAAATTATTTCAAATAAAAATTTGCCTTTTGGGATATATCTGCATCTCTGAAAGAGCTGCTTAGCATTCCAGATGCACTGGTGTAAAGTCTAGAGGATGAAAGGCTACTAGCCAGAAATGTGGTAATGCTTTTTAAAATAAATATATAAAACAAGTTTATTGGCCAGACACTTTTCTATCACAGTATGTCCATTAGCAATTCTGAATTCCAGATGTGCAATGACAATGCGTACATACATTTTTCAGACCCAGTGCCCAGTCGGAACTCGTATGTTGTCACAGAGAAGCCTCTGGGCTGTAGTCAGGGAACAAATAAGTATCCAGATTATCCATTGCACAGCTGTATGCACTGGTTTATAGACCCTTCATAACAGTTTGACTCTGAGAACATACGAGTGAAGAAAAAAAACATTTTTTTCCTATTATAACTCCTCCAAGTTTTCTGCTGGGAATGCAGTTTGGAAAAGGCAAGGGCTGCTCTTGAATCTTTACCTCCTGTGAATTTCTTCCCAGGAAACAAAGAATGACAGCTGTGCTACATTAGTCAGCTCTCCTATGAGACAGACCTCTGCTGGGAAATCCCGAACGGAGCACATGCCACGTGAGGCGTCGTGCCAGTGAGGCCCTCTGCTCCCAGCTTCTCCTGAATTTTTTTTGAGCAGGACTCGTGTGTCTAAAGAGGTGTTCTGCTGACTAGTGCTTTCCAGTGCTGGTGTTGAGGGGAGACTTTCTTCTCCTTAGCACCCACCCCTCTCTCTCCACTAAACTCTCGGTTCACTGCTTTAGCTGAGTCAAAAGCCTTTGCTTTATTGCTTATCTGCATCTATCTGAGAAACACAGTAGAGCATTTCATTTTACAGCAGCTGTGTACCAGCACTTTGGAATGTGAGACCCTTCCAGTGTCCCAAATGGGACTTTCAGAAGCACCAGTCACATGTAATAATCTATGCCATTATTTCTGTAATGATGACCAGAAATGTTTTAAATGATCGCTATAATCTTGGAAATACAATTATAACCATCTCTTGGTGGGATTTCAGATGTCTCTACCTAGACAACACACAAAATGACTAGTGTTCATTTTTATATGTTTTCCTCCATCTGATCCACACAAGGTAATACAAGAGAAGTAGCAGTTAGAAAGAAAAAGAAAATTTCAGTGAAGCCCAGTGGCACATGCAAGTGGACAGACAGATGCAAAGGTGAGGTCAAAGCCATTTCACAGCATCCAGTAACTAGTGCACTGGATCTGACTCAAGGCACTAGCCAAGCCTGTCTTTGAAGAGCTCTGCTTCTTTGACTTAACAGCAGTGGTTTGAAATCCTCTGCCTGGTATGAAGCACTGAAAGGAGATTCAGAGCTGGGTAGAGTTCAGGTGAGGGGCCAATAGATGGAAAAGATTCTGGAGTTTATCTGTCGCCACAGGGGCACAGGAATTTATTCAACATGTGTCATGACTGCATATGGATTTAAATGTTTGTATTAAAAACCTTGGAGTAAACTGTGAAAACACATTTTGTGCAGGTATCCAAAAGCTACAGCAGGATGAAAATTCTCCTTTTTAATAAAGCAATGAAATATTCAAACTCTTGAAGGAGAGCTCAGAAAAAAATGAATCCTCCTTCCATCCTTGTCCAAACTTCCTATAAATATGCACTGGGAGGCTTAAATAATCTTGGCAAGATATAGCAAAGGAAAATTATTGTTAAAAGGAGGCCCTGGATATAGTTTCAACAAACTTTCCCCACATAAACTTACGGAAAATTATTGACCTCATAGCACAGTCCAGAAAGAAAGAAATCTCTTCTTGCAAAATGCCAAGATACCTATCAATATTTGAATATAAGCTAGGCTGCCTTCACAAAGGTTTGTCTGGAACAGCTCACAAGTATGCTGTGTTAATTATAGGGAACAATAACTGTTCAGGTTAATAAATAAGAATCTAAAATGATAAAATTGTCAACAGGAATGATCTATACATAGCTAGCTGTGAGTGAAATGATAAAGAAGGTATAATGAATATCGAGTAGTAGTGACCAAAGCCAAATGAAAATTTGATGCTATTGGCTCTGTGAGCAATGGAGAGAGCCTGATTGACTTCAGTGGTGTTGAATCGAGCCCCCAAAGATAACAATTAGAATGTCAAACTTGATGGAGAAATGGAATTATTTCTCTGACAAAAAGCCATTCAATCATTTTTAAACCTCACAGATTTCACTGGGGAATTCTCTGTCAAGTATGGATAGCACAGTATGGCCTGCAAACCAAAAGTGAATCCTTGTCTCCAGAAAAATTATCTCAAATATGTTCGGATTACAAGCATATGGGAAGAAACACAGCTAACATCCAAAATTATATTGTCTGGAAATTCTGCAATTTCTTAGAAACTCAAACACTGCAAAGTCTGAACACAAAGCACCCTGAAGCAGTCACTTCCTTTTTTTTTTTTTTTTTTTTTTGATTATGGAACACGACAACTCTTAAATTTCCTCATAGAAAAATACTATCATCAACATTTTAGTAGAAAATGCTATCATTGTGACAAAATTCTTTACTTTTTGTCATTATAGGCAAGCAGTGGTAGGTGGATTACTAGAAACTAGTAAGCTGCTAATCTTAAGACCCGTTGGTTTAAGAAGTTTCCTGCCATTCAATTTTGTATGATGTATCAGTTCCTTGTCCAAACTTACATCCTCCAGGCAACCTTAGCTTACATCACCTCTACTTTTTTTCTTTCCTATGGTGGGAATGTGTTGTTTGATATATATAGAATTAGTGTGTTAATATTCTGTTATTCAATAACATGTTATAAATCTAAGTGATCAGGGCATTGAAAAAGTTTTGATTACTTGGAAATAGATAATGTAATATTGGGCTTTGCATTATGCTAGATAAAAGCTAAATATATTTTCAAATACCTCCCACAGCAACTGTTTATATAAATTGTATGAAGTGCATCTGTGTGCATATTTATGCTTATGGCATGTCACAAGTAGATTTTTTGAATATGCAAGTGGATTTTATAATCTAGTAACTTTTGTATTTTTGGTTTCTGGGCATATTTTTATAAGCTGGTAAGATAAAGAGATGGTTATGTGATTGGCTTAAATTGTGCAAATTTATTGGTAAAGGAGAGTTACAGTGTCAGAAAGTAGCAATGCTCATTGCTCTTGGCATCTGGCTGAGTGTAAGTTCCCCAGACAATGATGAGGCAGAAGATCTAGTACACTAGAATAGGAAGCCGATGAAGAACCTTTGACGTGTTAAGTTGCCTGTTTCTTACATGCTCTTAGTTTTCTTAATTTCTTTTTTTTTGATACATAGGTGAACCCAGTGAAGAGAAACAGAGATGAAGGTAATCACGGCAAGGAGTGTCAAAGATTATTTTAGCAGCAACACTTCAAATGATTAAGTGAAGTACAGATGCAGTAGTAAGTTTGAAGGATCAGAGGGGGACATATGGCTGAATGTGCAAGGTAGAAAGGCTGAGTTTTAGGGAAGTTGTTTATTAATTAAGAAGTTATATGAAAACTAGAAAAGGTGACTGGGTAACTATGAGAAGAGAAGGGCAGTGTGTACAAAGACAAAGGATAAGAAAGGAGATATGTATTTCCTGAGTGTTAAGTGGACTTGTCTTAAGTAGGCTATAAAGAAAAGAATTTGGGAATCTCCCCCTCCCCCCTTTTTCTTCCCCATGAGCACCAAAATTATAAATGCAACATAAATGAAGCATGGGGTCACAGAAAGGAGCCATTCCAACAGCTCTTATGGGCCTCGCTGCCTTCAGGTAATCACAGATTACCACAGTGTTTGGCAGTAAGGGTGTCATCTTTTGTTGGACTACAGTAAAATCCTGATTGGGGGGCACCAGCTAAGATGTGGTTCAGCTGGGGTTGCACCTCCACCTGTAGCAGAAGGAGCCTGGATTCCTCAGCCTCTGGGATCAGCCTACAGTACTCCGATCCTGTCCTACAGGACAATGCTGGGGTGATGGTTGCTCATTTTTGTGGCTCCTGATTCTCCTGTTCTCAACATGAAAGCACCAGCGGGCATAGAAATGGCTGGTTGTTGCTGTTCTCCTTGGTAAAGGCTTATGCTTCCCTCTTGCTCACATAAAGCAGTAGCATAAGTGGTGTCTTGAGGCCTCTTCAAGTAACATTTTCTATCCTTAGGATGGCTAAAAAGATCAATACAATGCTGGAATTGATGAGGGCAAGGACAAGGACAGCTTGGGGGGGGGGGGGTTGAATATTTTGATGCTTTGTGGTTCCTTAGTGGGAAGTATGTCAATCTTTAAGTGGGAGAATTTTGCAAATCCATGCCACTGAGGTGCAGTGTATCTCTGCTAAGCAAGCAGAAATTAGAGTAGGATTATGTCTGTGGTACTGAATACTCAATGACACGTACTGTTGGTCACCACCTGGAGTAAGGCATCTCCCAAATACCATTCACAGAACCTTTGATTAAACTTGGGATTGTTTTCTCACTTGTCAGTCACTCTTTGTCCTCCCTGATGAAATTATTCTCTCTTAATAAACTGTCTGGGCTAGCAGATGCAGGCTAAGTTTAACACAATTCATTTCAACTGCCAAAACTGATCAGAAGAAATGGGAATATGAGAGTCAAATAGCTCTGTAGTCTCCATAGTCACGTTGTTAGCTGCTTAATTTTCTCCTTGGCAATGAAAAGGGCATAGTTTTGGAGGGAAAGCTAGCTTACTACAATGCAGAATATGTGTATATTTTCTGCATGCAAGGATCACAATTTACAGGAAACTCTAAGATGTTCTGCAGAAGGTATATTGCTCCTGGCAACATTGTTATCTTTATGGTATTCAGGCATGGTTTGCCTGCAAAGTCAGAGCATGAAGAGAAAAAAAGTCTTTGAGAAATGTTTCTAACGCCAAGTATGTAGTGGTTGGCTTACCTGAAGATGAGTATTTAAAACGTTTGAAATATTTTGTTCAGTCACTGTAAAGGTTCTAGTTATTAATTTTCATATGTTTTTGTTTCCATTATTTTTTTGGCAAAGGAATTTCTTGATGAGAAAACCAAAACCAGAACTGTTTGTGAAAGATAGTCAGTTTTGGTGACTCTCCTGAAAAAAATCTAGATTTTTTTAAAAATCTATTTTTATGTTTTCAAACAAAATTTACATTTTTTTAGTTGAAACATATGCATGTTTTGAAATTCTGACAAATATAAAAGAAAGTTTACAGAATCTGGAAAAAAATCAAAATCAAGATTATTGGTTTTCTTAATGTTTTTGACTTTCTTTGTCCTACGTAAGACCCTGGAACACTTCTAATACCTCAGAGGTATTAATGGTACAGAAATTTCATTTTCTGTCAAGTTATGGAGGTGACAGATTGGAAAAGCAGGCTAATTGTGAGGTAAGGACATAGTGGAATGTGAATTGCTCATGTAAAGGAATAATTGTTCATTATAGGCATTTTGCTTATTTACATATCTTCATTGGGAATTTCAGACCTTAAAAAAATTGCACTTGGAAGAAAAAAAGAATCAAATTTACATGCCTGTGTTCACTGGGCTACAAGCTCTTGAAACCCAGCAGCAAAATCAAGACAGCCAAATACTTTTACGGGAGAAAATGAAGAGTGATCTCTTCATTTAAACTGATACAATATGGAAAACTACAGGTAACACCAGTGCTTCAAAATGAACATAAGGTGCCACTGCTAATACCCATGCACATGATAAGAGTTCAAGAACCTTCTCAGAAAAATGGAGTTTAAACCAGATTGCTCTGACATAACATTTTTTGACCAGGTAAGTGGGTGTGTGACTTTTGAATAAGTGATGGAAGCAATTATTTCTACTCAGCTCTGTTGATGTGGCAGGTAAGTAGACTATAAAAACTGAGTTTCAGTTACTACTCCTTTATTCTGATATCCTAAGATTTTCTTATGCTTTTATGAGTAGAAGTTGAAGTTGAAATTTGACCATGCAGCAGAAACTGAAGAAGAAAATTCCTTTCTTCTGCTTTGGATCACATTAGACCACCTTCCAATTTGTGTATGGGAGCTTCAAATGTGCTTTGGAGTAGACTACATTGCCATTAGATACAGAAATGTTTATATAACATTTAGTCATGGTTACTTATCTAGAGCCTGATGCTGAATCAGACTGAAGGATGCTGGTGCTCAATATGACTCAGTATACAGTCAATATGTATAATAACTCAATATGTAAAATGGGACTTTGCTACAGGAACTAGGAAAAGAGGCAACTTTTTCTTGCTCCCGTTACAAAATGTGAATGCTACCTGAGTGTACCAATGTCAGAAATTTTCTGACTGTCATTAAAGTCTACATCATTCCCAAGTGGATTTTCCACTACAGATTTTTTCCTGAGGAAGATGTTTTGACTTGTATTGGTTAAAAGCTAAAAAAGTAAAGCATTAAAGCAAATTGCTTTCAAAAAATATATGATCCTTAAGAACAGCTCTGTCAACATTTCAAATGTTGCAACCAACCAATTCAGGTCCCTTAATTGAGAGGACTGTGGTTGTAGGATAGCTGCCTTGTGGCATATGTTTTCAAAGTCTTTACTTGTGCTTGGCAGGAATGAAACTATCCACAGCTTCGGAAAGAACTTTTGGCTGAAGTTTCTGGCTATGATAAACCTCATGAATATAGTTATGCCCAGAGGGTAATTGGAGTTGAAGCAGACCATGAGACTTTGGAGACTTTTTTTTTTATGATGGTGGTATTTTCTATCCATCACCTCCAAAATTGTAAAGTTTGTGTATGAGATTGCAAAATATCCCTGACAATTAAAATGTATGGCTTTTAGATTATAATGGACTGATTACTGCTGGTCTGCCAGCTGGAGTAGTGGCAACTGATATTATTTTTTATTCTGTGTTTTAATATTCAATTTTATACCATTTGTATTTCAATACAATACAACCATGATTAATTGATTGAGCAAATAACTGACTGCCCAGATGATCACACAGCACAGCGAAAATGAATGGAAAAAAAAAATTCAAGCCCATTCTAGGACAAGGTCCTGAAAACTCGGCCAGGACTTATGGATGACATCATGCCATCTATACTGCACCCCTGATTAACAGACTCTTCTGATTGATGGCTTCTGAAAAGCAAAGCTGCTGTCACACCTTCCACAAGTAGCAGGAGATCTCAAATTGGTTAGGCATTACCCACAGGGCACCTGGGAGAGACAAGCTAGGCAAGATTTTATGAAGCTGAAATACAGCTGTCAGTTAGTGAGTGGCAGTGCCTCTATTCATGCTGTAGATCATATTTTGGTGAGGGCCAGGCAGGATGCCCAGTTTCGCTGGCGGGGTGTTTGTGAGTAGCTCACAATAACTTTAGGAAAGCAGACAATATATGTGTCTGAAGAAAAGACTTAACTAGTGACCTCATAATGTGACAAGTCTAGCTCAGACTAGAGAGTACAAAACAGGCCTTTCATGTTTCTGTTGTCATAGCAGCTGATCTGATCTTTTGCAATAGAGAGATGATGATTATTGACTTTCACTTAACTGATATTTCCTGAGTTTCTTCGGAAGTTGATATATTGGGAAATAACAGGTAACTAGCATTTAGCATAAATGAATATTGCTATTTGCACCTACTCAACCTTTAAGATGTGCTAGCAGATGATCCGCATGCATAAAAACATCTTTGTAAACAAGCATCAAGACCACATGGGGCTTGATGCTGTACAGGTAAGCAAGGCAAAGATATTTCTTGCCTTGAAGAGTTCAAAAAATGTGATAATGCATTTGCTTTGAATAATAAGCCAAAAATCAAGTAACTGCGATCACTCTCTTTGGACCTGAAGGGCCCGGGAAAAATGTTATGGGATGTGGGGCAGTGATTAGATGGTTCAATCTCCTTGCAGGATACAACAGCACTTTATCTGATGTGGTAGGGAACAGAACAGCTGCCACATACAAAGTGGGTAGGACAGTGACTCCTATAGCTCTGCTACTTTAATGTTTTGCTGCCACATGTAGATATGTGTGTCTCACTTTGCCACTAATGTGGCAATCACTGCTGCCCTGAGATCTTAGTCTATGGGAATATGGTATATTAGAAATCTAGTTCTTAATACATTTGACAAGTGCTCTGTTGATGTCTTATAGTATCCATTTGTATTAAAATGGAATGGAATGGATTTTAGAGCTAAATGCCTTCCAGGATTCCTAATATAGACTATATCTACTCAGTCACTTTTATAAACCTACCTTGTTTTCTCATCAAGTAATGATCTCAAATTTGTTTAAATGAACATACTTCCCAGAAAAAAACAGGTATTAATTATATTTCTGTCCTTGAATACTTGCAGTTGGATCAACACCATATTAATTTTTCCATTTGTTCTGTGTGGGATTAACAGGAGCCTGTTGTAGTGCCCTGGGCTATCCCCCCTGCCCTCCCTGACTTCAGCACAACGTTAGCATTCTGGAATCTTTCTAATATTATAAGTTTTTTTAGACATTCATTCCACTGGACTAAAGATGCCCTCAGCAAACACTTTCAGGACTTTTGTGTACAAGATATTCAGGCCTGCTGATTTTTACCCTGTTTCTCTTATTAAACACTGTTTGGCAGAGTAGTAAAAAAACTTATTTTTCTCTTATGAGTTTTTCATGGCACTGCTTTCCAAATGCAGAATAGCAATATTAATGTCACGCTTCTGTCTTTTCTCCATCAGCATGCCTGCATTAACAGTTTTACTGCTAATGAGCTATCCTGTTGCAAGGATTAATGTCTAATAGATGCAAATTCCTTCTTAATATTCTTAGCTCTGCCCATCATAATTTCTGTCACCGTTTTTTTCATTTGACGTTTGTCACTATACTGATTTCACCTTACCACTAAAAAATGATGGTCTTTTAGCCAAAGTTATCCTCCTTCCTAACTGGAAAATCAGGACATCTGATTATCTAATCAACACCTCTTATAGAACTCCAAGTTTCTACTAATAGTTTTCTCTCTACATTTTCCCTGTCACTTTCTTTCACTCTCAAAATTTTCAGACTAAAATACCAAAAATAATAGTATGTGGAGCTGTTCTCCCTGCATATAGAATCTGGTTACGGTCACAGATCACTAGGCATTCACCAACAGCTGGTTCAGTGATTTAATATATCTTTATCTGTCATAAAAAGGTTCAAAAGTTAGAAACAAAAGTTAGAAAGTGATAGAATGTTAAAGGGGCAAGTATGGATTCAGTTACAGTGATCATCCACAAAAATCATGCTTGTAAATAATTAGCATAGGAAGGTTCTTGAAGGAATTCCCTGTATTTATCCACTGATGAGACTTATTGGACAAAATGTAAAACTGTAAAAATGACAGCAATCATGCTACACTTTTTCTGAATGTGGCTCCATATACATACTATCTATCATAAAGATTATAAACATTCATTTTTTCAGTCCACTCAATTTACAAGCCTGCCAGTTAGGTTTATACATTTTGTGGCTCTATGTGAGGTGAAGGTAAATTAGAGAGAGAAATAAAAGCTTAAAAGATGCATGGAATATCAGTCTGTCCTTATAGAATGGTAGTATTGTTTGTAATGGTCATTACTTGCTGACAGAAGAAATTATGATTAAAATCTTACATGTTTAAAAGGGGTTTCTATTTCTGTTTATGGTCTTATATCAGTTAAAGTTGTACTGCACTGATGCAGCCAGTTAAAACTTGACTCTCTTGACTTAGCTTGAAAATGCCACTCTACAGCTTATCATTTAAGCTAAAACTTTTGCTTCTGTGCACTGAACAAGAAAGCATCCTGTTGGACATATCCTGGGTTTTGCCTATTGTAGTACATGGTTAAAAGGAGACTTTCCCATATAGAAATTCATCACAAAAATCTCACTTTAAGAACGTGAATACACAATTAGCAAATGGAACAATTTTTCACAGGTACAGTTCTAGCAAAGGCCCTCATCTGATTCTTCTGCCCAAGAAACTCCAGACAAGTTGAGGTCCTTGTGTTTGCGCTCTATACCTATGTGATTCTAATCCTAGAGTCTAACTTCCAATGTCTCATTTTATTCCAAAATGTTTTTATTCAGATCACTTGTTCATAATAGTACTTAAAAAATTCTTGTTAGTATTCTTATTTCATTGGTAATCCCTTACTTGTAAACAATCTATAAAAGGGATGAGAGAAGCCATTTGGAAGTTTTCTTCTCACAACATAGAGAAGTAGCAGTTTCAAGGAGGCTAGATTAGTCTAGAAAAGTCTCCCTCTCCTAGAATCCTAGAAACCCCTCTTCTAGTAATTTAGAAAAGTCTTCTAATGTACATTCCCTAAGAAAAAATTTTAATCTAATCTGAAAAGTCTGAAAAATGCAAAACGGTGGTTGGAAATCCTGCTCCAGCAGGTGACCCATGATTACTGTAGGCAGCTGTAGCTGCTTCCTGCCTTCTGTTTGTTTTTTGACTGAGTGAGAATTGGGTCAAATAGGTCTCTTGCTCCAAACTCCCCAAATGCGAAATCTGAACCAAGACCTGCATTCCTCAGCTGACCTGCAGTGAGCTCACATACCAGCAGCCAAAATGCTTCCAGACCACTACATTTTCCAAAGCCCCATCATTCATTATCAAAGTGAACTCAGATGTTCTCCTCCTGCCTCTCCTTCCATGATCTCCTTGTTTCTATTTTCCCATTCCTCCCCCTCTTCTCTTACTCTTTCCTAACTTTTGCCTGCTGGCAGACATAATTGGCATGTTTTGCCTTCAGCTGGAAGAGAAAAAGTAGTTTCTTCCAGTAGTGATATCAGTGCAGCAGGTGGGAAGCATACGTGGGAAGCTGGCCAGTTCACACATGCACCTCTCTGGAGAGGGAGTCAGGGGGAAGGGGAAGTGTAAGATGCAGTCTGGTTTCTTGCTGGGCTGTGAGCTATCTCTTGCCTCTACTGCTTGCTTTGAAACCCCTTTTCATTTTTGAATTTTGAGAATGAACACTTCTACAGTTTGAAATGCTTGAGGAAAAGTGGATTCCTTGGCTTCTTGACAATCTAGGCAACCCAGGCTGCATCAAATTTTGGGGCAGGGGTTAACAACTCAGCTCATATGCTGATTACTTTTGTATCTTTAATTCCCACTGCACACTCACTTAAAATAATTCTAACAGAAAATCAGCAGCTCTGACCACCAAACTGGGAATCCTAACTCTTTCTTACTTAAGTTTGACCACACACTCTGCCCAAAATAAACTTAATGTTACCAAGCTGATAACAACCTGATGGCTTTTGTTTCCTCCTCCCATCCCCTTAAGTTTAGGATTGGGCTTTACAGATTGTGACCTTCAGAGGTGGTGTCCATCTCCTTTATATAACCTGAGGAACACCTTTCAGGTAGGAGACTGCTTGTTCTCACTGTGTTTCTATAGCTGCCATAGAGGAATGAAGATCCTATTACTGCTGTAATGGCATAAAGCAGCATTTTATCTCCAGAGCTAGATGCTTGAGGCAGCACAAGGCTGGAGAAAGATCCCTGCACAATAAAGGACCACTGGGCAGCAACATGCATGGTCCAACCTCTGCTGAGGGAGGGGAGGGCAAGGGAGCATGAGGAAATCGGGCTGAAGTTCTTTTGTCCACCCTAATAAAATAATCATGAGTGGATCACCAGACCAACAGAGGGTGAGAATCACTGATACCAAAGGTAATTTTGTTTCCTATCTGTGGCAGTCTTTGAGATCTTCTTCACCTTTTGGATGAATATTACCTTAATTTTACTGAAATACTAACCAGCACTGCCAGCTGGTACATTCAACCATACCTGAGGATGGAGTTTCCCAACTGAATATTCTTTAGTTATTTATTCTGGATGAATTTGGTAAGCCAAGCAGAAGGTTGCTCTCTTTTGTCTTCCTCTCCTTTTTTCCTATTATACTGCAGGCCTGTATTGCAGCAACAATACACTGTGATCTGAATTAAAGAATCTTCAAAATAAGCGGTCTCACCCTGTCTCTCCTCATTTTAGCACTTCCCATTGCACTAATTTTATTCTAAGGGTGTCTTAGGCCAAAGATATCCCAGGCTAGTTAATGAAACAAAACTTGACCCTTCTACATCTAAAAGCATGAGCCTTGAGTATTTGAGGAAAAGACCTTTTATCTTGAGGGCTGGAGAGACTAAATAAACTTCTTTAAGCTATCTAATCACCAGAGAAGGGATGTTGTAGATTACAGGGTTGCACAAAACTGCATATTATTTGGAGGGGGCAGTTTCAGGGCAGGAGTGAGTAATATCAGTGCACTCATGAATTGATGTTGAAACCAGATATAACTAGGATGATCTCAAGGGTATTCTTCTTGATCCTTTTTATTATTTTGTTGTTGAAATTTTTTTTATTATTATTTATTGTTTCAAATATCACGTTCTCATCTCTTGAACTAAAAGGCTGCCCAGTCTTTCATCTTCTTCTGGTTATATTTCTTTGTCTCATTACACATTTGTTTTTATGAAGTATTTGATCATATTTTCCAAACATTTTTTAAGTTTTGGGTATCCTTCTAAAAGATATTCTTTAGTTCAGCCAAGAAGTTATGGACCTAAGGCAAGAACTATTAAATGAACTTCTGTCATCTCTAAAATGACAGAGATCAGACAAGTTAACTATTGTGATGGATGTGGAGTGGGCTGTAATAATGTATAAAGACACTGTTGACCTTGTTACAGGGTATTCACTGTATGAGTACATTGATTTAGTCTGAAAGGAGACTGTAAGGAAACAATGACTCAAGATAAGCCATTCCACAGGAATAGGATAATAGGAGACCAGTTGGCTCTGCGAATACTGGCATGATTTCCTGCTGAGGCTATTGGATTGGTTTTGTCTAGAAAGGCAAAAGCCAAGAACTGACAAAACCAGAAGGACTCCCTCTCTCCAGAGAGGAGGTGGTTATTGGAGAGGGAATTCAGACCGATATCAAGACCTACAAGGCTCCCTATGTAGAAAGCAGGTCTGCTAGACTGTCATGAGCAGACGGTAAAGTAAACACAGATATGTACTTTCTAATGTTTTTAAAACAGTTTTTCTGGGTTTCTTTTCATTCCACCATATCTAAGGGAGCTTTATGTAGATCTCTAACTCTCTGTGACCTATAAGTGCATTCTTTGTTTTAATAACATGTTATATCCTTTCCTTTAGTAATCTGGGTTGCAAAATGAAGCTGCCTGAATTATCTGCAGTGCACCAACAGAAGGAAGGAGTTTCTTGAATAGTGGCACTTTGATGTGGCTCCCATTTGGTGATTTGTGATTACATTAGTCACATGATACCATTCTTTTCCTGTCACTGAAGAAAGTGTTTCACGGGAAATTTTGTCACTTCTCTTTCATGACTGCTTAGCTGTACTATCTTAAAATTTTCCATATACATCACTCATAAACTAAAGTTGTTCAAGTATTAGGGGACTTAACCCAAAAGGAACATGCATTTCTGAACTGTGGTTGTGCATTGTATATGTTTGCATCAGTATTTAGTAGCATAACAAGTTTAAATTTTGAAAAAGCTCTATGGGCACAACTCATTTTGGCTTTGCAGTGTGTGAGCAGTCACCTCAACTTTCTCCTAAATTCCACATAAAAGACAATCCCTTTCTGTGTGTAAGATAAACATTTGGGAGTTGAACTACTTTACTTGGTCTCTTTTCTTCATATAATAATCCCTCTATCAGGTTGCTTTGGTTGCCACAAACAACTATCCAGGTAACATAAGTATTCAATTACACTTTTACTGATAGTTATGCTTGAGCAGGGGGGTTGGACTAGATGATCTCCAGAGGTCCCTTCCAACCTCAGCGATTCTGTGATTCTGTGATTCTGTATAATGACATTTTGGGCATACATCCCCAAATCAACCAACAAAAGCAATCAACAAAACAGTGCTTAAGTGGGAGTACCTCAAGCATTCGCGTGCAGGCAAGGAAGTGCCTACAAGACAAGACTATGGGGAAACCTCTTGCATCCCTTCTGGGAAACTGGCACATTCAGATGCTTCTATGAAGTGCCTGTACACAAATGCACAAAGCATAAGGAATAAACAGGAGAAATTAGAGATGTGTGTGCAGTTGCAGGGCTGGTGGGATAGCTCACATGACTGGAGTGCTGCAGCAGATGGATGCAGGCTCTTTAGGAAGAACAAGCGAGGAGAGGGAGTTGTCCTTTATGTGAAAGAGCAGCTGGAACACACAGAGCTCTGCCTAGGGGTGGGCGATGGGCTGGCCAAGAGCTTATGGGTAAGGATGAAGGGGCAGACTAATGTGGGTGACACTGTTGTGGGTGTTTGCTACAGGTGACCTGATGAGGAAGAAGAAGTAGATGAGGCCTTCTACAGACAGCTGGAAGAAGTCTCATGTTCACAGGCCTTAGTCCTCTTGGGGGACTTTAACTACCCCAATATCAGCTGGAGGGACAATACAGCAAGGCACAAGCAATCCAGGAGCTTCCTGGAGAGCATTGATAACAACTTCCTCATACAGGTGACAGAGTAGCCAATGAGGAAAGGTGCTCTGATGGACCTTGCATTTATGAACAAGGGCTGGCTGGAAATGTGAAGGTTGGAGGCAGCCTTGGCTGCAATGACCATGAGATGGTGGAGTTCAGGATCCTGTGAGAAGGATGCAGGGCAAAAAGCAGGATCACAACCCTGGACTTCAGGAGAGCAGACTTTGGCCTCTTCAGGGACCTACCTGGAGGAATCCCATGGAGTAGGGTCCTAGAAGGAAGAGGGATCCAAGAAAGCTGGTTGGTATTCAAGGATCACCTCCTCAAGCTCAACAACAGCGCATACCAATGAGCAAGAAGCCAAGCAAAGGAGGCAGGAGACTTGCATGGATGAGCAAGGAGCTCCTGGCAAAACTCAAACAGAAGAAGGAAGTACACAGAAGGTGGAAGCAGGGACAGGTAACCTGTGAGGAATACAGGGACATTGTCTAAGTATGAAGAGATGGGGCTAGGAAGGCCAAGGCCCATCTGGAGCTTAATCTGGCGAGGGATGTCAAGGACAACAAGAAGAGCTTTTTTGAATACATCAGTAATAAAAGGAAGACTAGGAGAAATGTGGACCCACTGCTGAATGGGGCAGGGGCCCTGGTAACAAAGGATGCAGAAAAGGCAGAGTTACTGAATGCCTTCTTTGCCTCAGCCTTTACTGATAAGATCAGCCCTCAGAAATCCCAGGCCCTGGAGACCAGTGAGAAAGTGTGGGCTACTGGTCTATATGATTTGATCATCCCCTGCCAGCAGATGAAAAGGGTGATTTGCGGTCTAATGTCCGTGTCGGTGAGGCAACGTCCAGGGTGAGGCGGAGGTCTCGCCACTCGACATTGCTCGACCCAAAATGATGCCTGGGGTGAGGCAGGAGTCTTGCAGCCTGGTGTTATTACTAAGGGCAAAAAAGGCCAGCGGCCATTGATGCCCTCTGCTGAGCTCAACAAGGACCAATCATCCCACAATGCTTGACTCAGCCCCACCTCTCCAAGATTATAAATTCATCATGTAAAAGTTCCTCCATTTTGAGGAGGACGAGAACATCAACCTACGAAGGGGTCGATGGGCCTGGACCTCTCTCCTCCCCAAAACAGGGACGCCTTTTTGGTAAGGTTTGTGCCTCCAACAATGTCAGATGTTACCCTGGGAAAAATACCATTGTTGAAAGTGCTTAATTATCAGTTTGAGCTCAAAAAAGTTGAATTTGCTGCAGTAAGTGCATTTATCACTGGCAATCCCAAACCTGTTGGATCTGTCGCTTTAATAAATTGCTTATTCTTTTCAACTTTGCAAAACTGATTCAGTGAAAGTCCTTTTGAGGAGGGCTCTGGCAGGCAAACGTTGATTACCAAATAAGGAATGGCCTTTCCACCTAATCATATCCTTTCCCTCCCTTCACGCGACAGAAAGTCTGGAGAAAGGAAGACTTTCCCTTGGTGGAGGAGGATCAGGTCAGGGATCACTTAAGCAAACTGGACATGCACAAGCCCATGGGCCCCATTGGGATGCACCCATGAGTGCTGAGGGAGCTGGCTGATGTCATGGCAAGGCCACGCAAACATCTTTGAAAGATCATGGTGATCAGGAGAGGTGCCTGAGGACTGGAAGAAGGCTAATGTCACTCCAGTCTTCAAAAAGGGCAAGAAGGAGGATCCAGGGAACTACAGGCTGGTCAGCCTCACCTCGATCTCTAGAAAGGTGATGGAGCAGCTCATCCTGGATATGATTTCCAGGCACATGAAAGACAAGAAGGTGATTGGAAAGTAGTCAGCACGGATTCACAAAGGGAAAATCATGCTTAATCAATCTGACAGCCTTCTCTGATGGAATGACTGCCTGGGTAGATGAGGAGTGGATGAGCAGTGGATGTTGTCTACCTTAGACTTCAGCAAGGCTTTTGACACTGTCTCCCATAACATCCTTATAGACAAGCTGAGGAAGTGTGGGTTAGATGAGTGGACAGCGAGGTGGACTGAGAACTGGCTGAATGGCAGAGCTCAAAGGGTTGTGATCAGTAGCACAAAGTCTAGTTGGAGGCCTGTAGCTAGCGGTGTGCCACAGGGGTCAATACTGGGTCCAATCCTGTGCAACTTCTTCATCAGTGATCTGGATGAAGGGACAGAGTGCACCCTCAGCAAGTTTGCTGATGATACAAAACTGGGAGGAGTGGCTGATACACCCAAGGGCTGTGCTGCCATTCAGAGAGACCTTGATAAGCTGGACAGCTAGGCAAAGAGGAACCTCATGAAGTTCAACAAAAGGAAAGTGCAGAGTGTGGAGGAATAACCCCAGGCACCAGTACAGGCTGGGGGGCTGTCCTGCTGGAAAGCAGCTCTGCGGAGAAGGACCTGGGGGTCCTGGTGGACAACAAGTTGACCTTGAGTGAGCAGTGTGTCCTTGTGGCCAAGAAGGCCAATGGTGTCCTGGGCTGCACTAGGAAGAGTGTTGCCAGCAGATCGAGGGAGGTGATCCTCCCCCTCTACTCAGCCCTGGTGAGGCCACAGCTGGAGTACTGAGTCCAGTTCTGGGCTCCCCAGTACAAGAGAGACATGGAGCTACTGGAGCAAATCCAGCAAAGGATTTGAGATGATGAAGGGGCTTGAGCATCTCTCCTATGAGGAAAGGCTGAAAGAGCTGGGGCTGTTCAGCCTGGAGAAGACAAGACTGAGGGAGGGGGGGATCTTATCAATGTTTATGAATATCTGAAGGGAGGGTGTCAAGAGGATGGGGCCAGACTCTTTTCAGTGGTGCCCAGCAACAGGACGAGAGTCAACAGGCACAAATAGAAACACAGGCAGTTCCGTCTGAACATAAGGAAAAACTTACTGTGAGGGTGACTGAGCACTGGAACAGGTTGCCCAGAGAGGTTGTGGAGTCTCCATCCTTGGAGATATTCAAAAGTCGTCTGGACAGGGTCCTGGGCAACCTGCTTTAGGTGACCCTGGAGGCTGGACTAGATGATCTCCAGAAGTCCCTTTCAACCTCAGCTGTTCTGTGATTCTGTGATATGATCCAGGCATTAAAGCTTGACACCCTCTAGCCTAACCCAAGTATAGGGGTGTGCATGTGGGTGTTGCTTACCTCATTACAAGTTGTAAACCTTTAGAGGGAGACATTATCAAGCTCACTAGGATGTCTAAAGAGGTCCTAATGGTAGAACTGTAGTCTGCATCTGCCCTCCTTTGGCAAGCTTTGATCAGGCTCAAAATATATGGAGCTGCTGCTTCTGCCCATTGCTAGGAGAAGGGCCAGCCACTAGTCCCTGATCCACACCATGCATATTTCCAACAGGTGGTGTGTATCCTAGTTTCATCTCAATTTTTACATCTGCAACCTTTCCTGCTATATAATGCATCTGGTCTATCAGTAGCAATATAGAAGTCTGAAAAAATTCAGTATGCATCTTAAAACCCAAAAGGAGGGAAAAATACCAAACATCCCTGCAATAGAAATCACTGTGAGAGTAAGCAGGGACTTCACAAAATGTCATTCTATTAGTCATTGTTCAGAGCAGAAAACAAGTGCAAGCCTTCTCTTATCTTCTGTTTATGTGCTAGGGATGTAGAGAACCTCAAGCACCTCTCTTCTGGAGTCTAGTAGATGTCTGGAGGCTTTTCAGGAATCCTGTTTAATTACACTTTTATTGTGATATTCCATCACTGGGGATCATTAATCTTCAGCAAAATTTATTCTTACTACTGCTGTTATTAAAACTCTTGATAAAAGTGAAAATAGTAAGGAAAAAAATGCTAAAATTGTGTGTATATACATCCCCAAATGTACAAGATGCACTTAAATGTTTTTTTTTCCTGGTATTTTGACATCACTAACAGAAAGTGAAGGTAAAAGTTGATTTAGCTTTCTGACGTTTGTATAACTGCTTTGAAAGATGGCCTTGCAATTTCCTCAAAGAACACGGATGATCTCAGTGCAGTCTCCTCAGTAAGTAAACAGATATATGTCCTCTTAGCTATTCTGTGAAACTGAATTGACTACAGTGGGCATTCTCTTTTAGGTAGACTTGTCCATGGTGTCAATTTGTAGTGTTACTTTGACTCTTTGAATGGCAGGGAACGATGCCAAATATATAAGCTGGTTTTGCTGTGTTAGAAGTGCAGAGACAAATTCCTATTTGTGTTGATGCAATAACACTGACAGCAGGTGGAAGCACTGCAAGAAAGCATATTAGAGCCAAACCATGTAAGAAGACAGTGGAGCTGGGGTATGGCAGACAGATCCAAAGCTGATCCAAGTTATTGCTTAAGTCATTTGTGTGAGGAAATTAATATATCACATAAGGTTAGTTGCTGTTCTGAGTTTGGTTATTTAATTGGCATGTAACTCACCAAAAGAAGGGCAAATCCTTACTCCATGACTTCTGGCAAGATGTACCTGTATGGAACCTAAAATGTGGACATGTGCCTGTTTTCTTGWGTTGGGCTCTACATGAATCAGGTCCGTGATTTTTCATTGCTTTTTGTAGTTCATTCACTTCAAATTGTAATACTTTATTTTTTGGCAGTAAGAAAATGGGGATGACATGTTATTTTCCAAAGCATACAATTTCTGTGACAAGTCCATATGTCTGATATATTTCTCCAGTTCCACTCTCATCAGGCAGCTCTGGCATTATGAGCAGAGAGCAGATTTCTCTTATTTAGAGCAGGTGCTTGTCTGTGCACATACACACACACACACACACACACACACACGAGTGGTATCATCTCATCCTGTTGTTGATGCGTTATCATTCCAGTAGGATGAATATTATAGTTTTATACTGCCAGACTTCTTTACTATTTCTGCTGCGACCAAATCTGGCCATATGCCCATCTGTCTGTCTTATATTTTTATACAGTGCCTAGATCCATGATCAAAGTTGGTCTGCTCCATTCTCTAAGATATCCCACGGAAAACCATAAGCCCATATGTGCCCCTGATACAATCTGCCTTCCACTAACTCTCCTACAAAGCCCCTGCCTGGAGCCAAATTTTAGCCCCTTCATACTTCACTTCCTTTTTATTCTAAAGCCTTCTTGTGTGCCCAGAGGCCTTGCTGTAGTTATTCTTATGTTAAGGTAGAAATGAGTGGTTCATCTTATCAAATGTATGTTTGTCTAATACCTTTCCACAACAAATACAGCACTTTCTGTTTTCCCAAACACCTGGGTCTTGCAGAGCTCTTGGAAAAGTTAATACCCATGCACATGCCATCTGGCTATGGTGCGCAAGAATTCCCAGCTGCAGGTGTGCATGTCATCCACACACCTACAAAGGGAAACAGGCCCCATAGTAACCCCGTTCCAAGCTATGGCAGGCTATGCCAGGTGGGTAGCCAGGAGTTCCACAGAGCAAAAGTGTTTTCCATGCCCAGCACTCAGAAAATCTGCATAGATTGAAGATTTCTAAGCTTTTATTAAATGACCACACCAAGAGCTCCTATTGCAATACATCCTTTCCCTTAGATTCATTTGCAGGATTCTTGATGACAAAGATACGTTTCATTCAGTATATAGTTTCCATGGTTGCTTTGAAAACTTCTGGACTGGGAAATTCGATCAGCCTGATTTCACCCTACTGGTGTCAGTCCCAGTGTCCTCAATTCTAAAGCACTTGGACAGAAAGAGGAGAGTGGTATAGTAAAAATTTGTCATAAGATTTACTGAAATGAGACAACTTTTCATCAGTCATCCCCCAGCAAGGATAATACTTTTCATTGAATGGTTTTCAGATATTCTTGCAGAAATGTCCCTAATGTATCTGTGATCAATCCAACTTCATTACCATCCTTCGGGYCTTTCTCTTATATTTGTCTGCTTCAGCCCACTGCCAGAGTCATTCACTGGTGTAAGACACTCTGTCCTGCCAGCTTAATAATCTCCTCCAGATTTCTCAGTTTCTTTTTCTAGGTGCTGCTTGACTTTTTATGCCTCTTCTTAGTTGCTACAGAATTTTCTTTTTATTGCAGAAGTACTTTGAAATTTCTGCCTCATAACAATAATCTTAACATAAGAAAAAGTAATTAAGGGGAAAAAATTGAATTATAGCAAACAAATATGTTTCCCTAACACACCTTGATATACACTTATAAGTTTTACTGGATAAGACATTCTTGGCTTAGTCCTAGTGAATAGCTTCTGTCTCTGAAAAATCATCTGACCACCTCTGTCAGGCTCTCTTCTTTCCATAATAGATATACGCATCTTACTGTGTCCAACTCTTGCTATGTCCAAAGCACTCCCTTGATCCAGAATAGTCATTCTCATTATTCCCCATATTTATCTTCTCCAATTATACACACAAACTTAATGTAGGATTTAGCAGTAACTGCTTTTTTCCTGGAATATGGCTCAGCATGGACACAGAGTTCCACGTTGACAATTACCAGCTGCCCAGCACAGCCCAGTGAAGTGTGCAGGTTTGCCTGTGCACAGGCAGCATAGACACTGCTGCCTTCCAGAGGGCTCCTCCTAGGTAGAAGTTAGCATTTGGAAACCACTGAGTGGTGCTTTGGCTGGTTGAGCGGCAGAGCTGAATTTAGACACATGCCAGGCAAGTATAGCCAGCTCTACAGTAGGAGGAGAGCTACAACCAGTGGCAGCCCTGCCATGTTTCACAACCTAGCACAGACAATAGTTCAGTGGCAAATCTCAAAGCCTGGTTACTTTGTAGGCTGGAAAGGAATAGCTATCACCAATATTGCATTATTTGTTGTCATCTAAGTAAAATGAAATTACTTGTTCTACTTAACATTGGGCCTTAGTGTGAGAGAATGGTTTTCCCTGTAAGGTTAGTCCAGGATGTCTGCTCAGATTTAGCCCTTTTCTTCTTTGACTCTAGTGCACGGTCCTAAATACTGTCCAAGTGAGGGACTGGCTGGAAGCAGCCCTGAAGTTGGCATCATTGGCCTAGTTGGACTAGATGAAAAATTTCTACCTAAGTCTCTTTCCAGGAGAAAGGAAGGGTCTTGCTTCAAAAAAAAATCTACAAATTGTATTTGTTCTGTTTGAATGAAATATATTTTCATAGAGGCAACAAAAATGGGTAAATTGTTCAGTTGTTTTTTGCTTATCAGCTAATGGTTGGAGGTTTCTTTTTAGCGAACCCAGTATTTTCCATTGATGTTGAAGTGTTTGTTACGATTACATTCAGTAGGAAACAATGTATTAGAGGAACTCTATCTTCACAATCTTGTTCTTGCTTTGACCAGATCAAAATATTCATTAGTGGTGCTGCAAGAACAGTTTTTGAATAGTATGTCTTTCTTAAAGGTATTGCTCTTAAATGGTGTGTGGACATGAAGTAATTTTGTGGTTCTCCATAACTATTATCATTATCCTGCACAATGAAGATTTTTGGTGGCAACAACATAGAAATAAAACATGGAAAAGGCTGAAGAAAGAAAAGGTGGAATAAACTGGTTGGGTTAGTACCAAATGCAAATATGGTAAAGGCGTGATCATAGCTTGGATTTGTCATGACAACACATGTGTTATTTTATGGATGTGGACAGATAGCAAGAATTTCATCTAACAGATCAGTTACCTGCTCAAAGGATTTATATACATGAGCTTGGTAATGACACGAGCAAATTACATGCATAATTGTGGGCACATTTAGGCATGTGTGGCTTTGATAAGTTGGTATATACATCACATAGACATTGAAAGAGAAATCTGGGGGAAGGTAAAGTTTACAGCTGTCTTATCCTATAAAATTCCAAAAATTTAATACCGAAGACTGTTTGGAAGGAGGGAAAGATTTCAAAGTAGCTCCTCCTTTGATTACCTCTTCTAGTGCAAAGCTGTAGCACTGAAGCTTTTCTGACTTACAGTGTAAAATAGTTAAGTGAGTACCAAGTTCTGCACTAAAGAAGCCCAGAGTGTAGTAACTAGATAACTATCTATCTGTTGTGTACAGGAATTAAGCAGTTAAGTACATTGTAAATGGAAGAGATTTCCTGGAGATGCCCCTGGAGGAGAAAGTTCTAATAAAAGGATTAAAGGGAATAAAATCCCCAGAAAGACTAGACAGGATGCAGCTCTTAAGGCAGCAGCACTATGTAATTCATTGACGCAAATGTGCATTCATTGTGCTAAGAAAATCTAATATACACTTGGTGATCATTTTTCAGGTGATAGTCAGACAAGTGCATAAAGCAAATACAATTGGCTTAGCTTTCCCAGAACAAAATTTAAAAGGTGAATATATATCGTGTTGGAACAAAGCAAAAGGATTAATTTCATCTATATGGAACTGTATGAAGACTGTTTTCTCTGAGAAGAACAACTGTAAGCTGAAGCAATTTTGAGACAATTTTGCTTTTTGGTAATGTACTTTTTTGCAGTCTCCAAAAATCTTGAGGCTTGAAGGGAAAGCGTGAGGAAAGTGAAAAGACCTTAGGGCTCTCCAGAAGGTGAGAGAACAGGAGCCTTCTAATGAAGATTAAAGAGACCTGTAATCACATTGCCCATCTCTTTACTTAAAAATAACCCAGCAAACAAACAAAAAATGCCACAACTCACAGCCTTAGTATTAAGGAGACCTAGGCCTAAATGGACAGACACCAAACTGTGCTCTTACCATGCACTTTGATCAATCAGCAAGGCTATTTTGCCAAATGAGAATAGGAAAATTACATAATTTACTTAATAAAAATACTAAGGTGGAGACTTCAGCCTTTACGACTACAGCAACAGCAGAGTAATTTACTGAACAGGTATCTTTGCATATATCTACATTAGCAAGTAGTAAACAACAGTCACTATGTACATTGAGGGATTTGCTTTGGACTAGCTCTACTCTGGTCTCATAGATTGTGTGCCCATTAGTGGCAGAAGCATACTAGCTGTGATCACTTTCAGTTTAATTTCATCTAAAATGTATCCAGTTTCAGATCACTCCAGGATGTAAATCAAAGCATAAGAAATGGGGACAATTTGGAGAGCCATTCCAAAAGTGCCGTTCTAATCCAAACTAAAATGCTGACACAGAAACATTTCTAGACAATGTTTTCCTGCACTAAATTCCATAGCTATGTCTGCATCTGCAGATGCAACTTTAAAGTAGATCGTTATGTCTATTCATGCACTGCAATGTTATATTGCAAAGCTATCACAAGAACAAAGCTGGGAAAATCCTTATTTCATAACACTGTATTAAATCTCAAAGTATTGTCAGAAAACAAAAACATCAAGCAGTTGTAATTGTGAACAGCATATTTATTACATGGTATTATTTTTGAAGATACTTAAAATAGTTTTTTTTAAAAGGCATCTCACCAAGGTTGATGAATGTTGTACTTTTGATTTCAACAGGAACAGTTAGACTAACGCTGACTCCTGAAAGACTGTCTGAGTATTGATGCAATTATTCGATTCCCAAAGGTCAGTGAAGGAACTGCAGGACTACTGGCTTTGTGAAGGGACACTCAAATAACAAAAAAGAAACCATAGGCGGTAGAGCTTAGGGGGAGTCCTAGTATGAACTTTGTAGGGCAGACCATTTTTTAAAATGAAAGTGAACCACTGGGCACCTGCTAAAACTGGCCAAATCCACTTTTTATCTGAGCCTTTTTGAAGGCTCCCTGACCTTCTACAGAAAAATGTATGGGTAACCCATGAAAGCCAAAGGAGCAGTCCTCTTTTCAACACTCACAGAATTAAGGCAGTGCTGTACAAACTGTAATTAGTCAATATACAGTTTTAGTGCTGAGATCAACTATGAGCTGCAAAGCTCAGCTAAACTTGAAGTGCACTTTCCCTATTGGGAGATAAAATATGCAAAAAACCTTGAAATTTTTAACTTTTTCTTCAGGTTGTTTGGAAAGACGAAGCAAAAAGTTTCTCTGCAAACAATGGTCCTTCCCAGATGATCTTGAATGCTGAAAAGCAAGATTAGGATGACTGCATGCAGAGGGCTGCTGAGAGCACAGGAAGCATAGGAGCAAAATGCTAGAAGACACAAAACATGGGTGGGAAGGAAGGCCTAAATGCTGAAGAACGGGACTGACAAATCTGCTGACATTCAGCAAAGGCAAATGCAAAGTCCTGCTAGTCCAGCATATCCCCATATGACTGAATAGGATGAGCACTGACTGGCCAGAGAGCAGCTACACAGAAAAGGTCCTGGGGGTCCTAGTGGTCAGTGAGTTGAACAGGAGGCAGCAGTGCAGTCTTCCAGCAAAAAAGGCAGCCCCATACTGGGCAGCATGAGAAAGAGTGTAGCCGGGACAATGAGCTGAGTAATTTTTGCCCTTTGTCCAGCCGTTGTGACAGCATGTCTAAAGGCTGCATCTGTTCTGAGTTTGAGAAGTCAGTCCAAGGCAGGCAGTGAAATCCTGGAGGAAGCCCAGTGGAGGACCGCCAGGCATGAGGGAGGGGGCTGGAGCACAGGGTGCCCAAGGGGAGGCTAAGGGCAGTCCCTGTGCCACAGGGGCAGCCTTTGTGTTCGGCCAGCAAAATGGCATGTGGGAAGGATCCCGTGAAAAGGGGCCCTCAGCCCCAGCCACTTGTTCTTGTAAAGGAGGGCATCTTTCAGGTCAAGAGCCCGCCCCCTACTCAGACCCCTCTCTGGCCAGCGCTTGGGCCCACCATCACGGTGCTCTGCTGCTGTCACCAGCAACCTCACTGCCCATTGTCCTGGGCACCTTAAAAAGGGACTGCTGCGAGTGGCCCCCAGCTCACTGAGCTTCTGGCTCCTGTAGCGCCAAGGAGACTTGGAGCAGGCAGGGTGCAAGGAAGCCAAAGGGAGCTGCTGCCCCTCTTTGGGAGGTGCACTGAACAGGGGTCCTGTGAAAAATGGACCAGATGGTGTGCCTCAGCAGGAAGAGGAAGCACATAAGGAAGAAAGATCTTTGGGACAAAATCATGTCCATGAAAGATGTCGCAGTTGTGACATCTTGCCCAAAGAGTCATATGGAATGCATGGAGGTGGACCCTCCCAAAGAAGATGGGGTTGAACCCATGGAGGTGGACCCTCCCAAAGACACAGTGGAACCAATGGAGATTGATCCACTTCCAGAAAAGTGGCAAAGGCAGAGCAAGGCTCCACATATGATGCCCTCCAGCATGGGGGTGGCAACACCATCCCTGGAGAGCCACGGATTCTCAAGCCCTGCAACCTGGGCCCAGTGCTGTGCAGGTGGTTTAGCTTCCCGTAGGAAAGGAGGCGCTAGCCCAGCGGGCTTGCGCGTTTTCTCCTGAGAAGCAATAAAAGAGCTGTTGAGTTTGCAGCCTTGCACAAGCCCCTCTTTCCTGCTCCATGCTGCCCCCCCCTCCCCCCCTTGGCATCTCTTGTGCCCTGAGCCCCGCGGGAGAGGGGAGGAGAAGGCCTGGCTTCCTTGGGGCTGTTGTGCTGGGGCAACAGAATGAGTCTGGAGCCAGGGCCACACAGATCATTGGGGTGCTGGGGGACGGGGGGTTCACTCTGAGGAGGAGAAGGCTAATGGAGGGCCTTGATGTCTTGAGCTCCTTCTCTCTTCAGCTGCCTAATGGGTGGTTGACAAGAGAGCCAGAGCCTCCATGGTGGGACACAAAGCATTAACAAGAGACCAGTCAAAGCAGCTCCAGAGACCTGCTTTGGAGCAGCACTCCAAAGCAGCCTGTTCATTTGGAAAAGCCAAATGGCCTTGGTTTGTGGCAGGGAGCTCAGTAGGAAGGCGTGTTCCGCTTGCCTCCGTGGGAGTCCTTTTCAGGATGGGGCTGATTTGCGAGGAGTGTCCCACGGCTTTGCTCTCTGCCTGGCACTTGGGAGGCTGCCTGTGGTGCTCCGTGCCCTGTCTCTGCTGCCCGACTGGGTGTAGCGCCTGGGACAAGAGGCAGCTGTACCCAGAGCTGCTGCTGCTTCTGCCCGTGCCTGGGACTGGTGCGCTCCAGAGCTGCTGTCACTGTTGCCTCTGGGGCTCGCTCTCCCTTTGAAGGCATGCTGGGCACTGGGGAGGGTCTTCTTGCAGTTGCTGTCCACCTGGTGTCACCAGTTCCTCTCTCTCAACGGTACAGAAGAAGCCAGCTCTTTGGTCTGCAGACTTGGAGCTCATTGTCAGTAGAAATACAGTTGCGTCTGGACCCTCTAAAGAGAAGGTTTTCATGGCCAAATGCATTTTTTTTGCTGTAGACCGTCACCAGCACAGCCATCTTTGGTTTGGGGAAGCTTGCAGACCGGATTTTTCCTGTCAGATAGCACCTGGAGGTGCCAAGAGTCTGTGTTTTTCCTCCTGGAAATACATAATAAAAAAACCTTGAGTTTCATTCACCGGTGTTGGACTCCATGAGATTTTTGGCCAGGTTCTGCTCTTTAAGCACCCAGAGGAGCAAGGCTGCAATGTTTGCAACAGTCCCTTTAAGAAGACAGATGGCTCTCGGATGGCTTGTTCTTGACTGCTGATCATTGTGTAACGCAGTCCTGGAGTGCAGGCTTCTGAGTGAAGCGGGCTGAAATAAAACTGCCTGAAGCCTAAGGGAGAGCCTGTCTCCAAGCGGTAGCCTCCAGCTGCATGAGAACAAATCAGTGACACTGCCTCAGTTGTGGAGATTGTAGGCAGGCAGAGTGTCAGAAGAAGCAGCACCCTAAGTATTGGATGGCATCCCACCTCCCTTTTTTCCTTAGGACTCTTCTTTACCCTTGTCAACTGTCAGCTTCTCCTTCTCAGAAGCAAGTGCTATTGGTGGGGTGTGCAGGGGAGACCTCCCCTGCAAAGGCATTGTGGGAGGAGCAGGTGTCAGGTGGACTTGCTGGGAGATGCTGGGAGCTAGAGAGAGAAATCGCATCACCTGTTTTGCTGTGTCTATGGTCTCTTTCCTGGGGTGCCAGTGAAGTATCTGTGGTGTCTGTAACTCTTCTTCTCTGTGGAGCACTCTCAGAACTTCCTTCTTTGTGAGAAGTCCCTTCTTCCCTTTCTGTCACGTGTCTCCCTTTCTGTTGAGCACTGTATCAGGCAGGATTGCCATCTTTTCAGGAACAGAGCCTGCCCCCTCAGAAAACGTGTCCCTCTCAAAGTGGTGGTCCTTGCAAAGGAGCCCCACAATGGTGCCCATGGAGTGGCCAAATACCTGCCTTCAGAGGTTGGGGGGTTCTTTGAGGAGGGCTTGCAGGAGAGTGAGTGGGGGCAGCTGGCCTGACTTTCAGGTGTGGATAGCCCAGGTGGCTGCTGAACTGCTGGGTGAGGTGCTGGCTGGGGTGCATGTGTGCATGCATGCATGCGTGTGTGTGTGTGTGTTGGGGGTGTGTGTTCAAGGTGCCACAGGTGATGTACGTGAGAGCCTTAGGTATGTGTACTTCAGGCCTGGAAAGATGGGTGGTGGGAATGGGTTGGTGGGATGGGTAGCATCCCATCGGGGCCCACGGATTTGTGGGTGTCAAGTTTGCTTAAATGATCTCTAACCCACTCCTCCTCCACCAAGGGAAAGTCTTCCTYTCTCCAGACTTTCTSTCTTGCCTCCAGGGTCTGGGGTTCCTGAGGGCTGGCCTGAGCAGTAAAGACTGAAGCAAAGAAGGCATTCAGGAACTCTGCCTTCTCTGTATCCTTCGTCACCAGGGC